>NC_091006.1:7148484-7451515 GCF_041146395.1 Eulemur rufifrons | reverse complement strand
TAAATTGGTAGAGCCTTTTTGGAAGGCAATTTGGCAGGTTCCTGCATCAAAATGTGCATATGCTTGACCCAGAATTTGCACTTCTAGGAACATATCTAAAGAAATACTGGCACATATGTACAAAGATGTTTATCCAAGGATGTTCATCGTAGCAGAGTTTGTAATGGAGAAAAAATTAGAAAGAACTTTAATACCCATCTAGAGTGAAATGGTTAAAACAAATCCATACAAGTATGGAATAATGGCCAAGAGTTTCTGTCAACAGGAAAAAGTAATTTAGGACCTACCTATGAATATATATTTGCAGTGGATTATAGATGCAATGAAAATTCCCTGGAGTACGTAAGAAATTAATAACAGATGGTATCTATTGGGGGGATGAGAACTTAGTGAATGGGAAACCAGGGTGAAGGAGAGAATTTTCACATAGAATTTTTTATATATTTTTTGATGTCTGAACCATGGAAACTTATGTATTCAAAAATTTAAATTTAAACGTGAAAAACAAATTTAAAATGTTAAAAATCCACTTGTAAATGTATAGAAAGAGGTCTAGAAGAGTGAACATCAAATAATAATTGGGGCTCCCTTTGGGGAGGCAGATTAAAGGAAGACTTTATGTTTTACTGAAGACTTCTAGGGCAGTAAAATCTTTTGCCAAAATTATATATTCATATATTACTTGTGTGATTCTAAGCAGATGGAGGAAAGCTAGAGAAGAAAAACAAAATAACAATAATAAAATTAAGTGGTAACAGATTATGGCAAACAACTACAGACCAAAACTCAAAACTCAAGAACCAAGTCAAGGCTTTTGTTCCAAGGTTCTGCAGTGCAGAGCTGTTGGTTTTGCCTGCCTCACATCCACCCCCTCCTTCCAAGCACTTCAAATCTCCATCTCATGTCCCGAGCTTCCTGAGGGGCTCATGAAACCCACAGGTCTGAGTGGTCACATGACCCAAGCCCGGCCACTCACAACACTGAAATCACCCTGGCCACCTGGGATTGGATGAGGGATGGTCACGTTACCCAAGCTGCGCCAATGAAAACTCTTCCCACTTTTGCGAGAAAGTGTGTGTGCGTACAGAAGAGGTGCTCTCTCTCCCACGGGGTTCCTAAGCTGGTATGCTGGAGGCCTGGGGTACTGGGGGCCATTTTGCCACCATCAGGGAAGAGACTGCCGAACAATGAACCCAACACAGAAGAAAGCAGGGCTCAGAAATGGAGACAGAGAGATTCCTGTGGGCATAATTTGAGTAACTAATTCAGCCATTCCTGCAGCTGCACACCCCCTGGGGTTTTCAGCTGTGTGAGCCAATAAAGTCTTGTAGCCTATGTAAACGTGGGTTGGAGTCCTTATGAACTGCACTCCACAGAGTCCTGACTGATACAGTTCACAACCTATAGGAATCCTAAAAATGAGTAAAAACACTCATAAGAAGCCAAAGCACATAACGTGGAAATTTAAAAGGCACAATTACAAGCTACAGAAATCAGAGAAAAATAAAATAGTCATTCCAGAACCTCCTTCACAAAGAACCTTTTGCCTACAAAATCACTGTAGTGATGTATAGAAAAATAAAAATGCATTAATATTCAGGAAACTCTTTTTTTTTTTGACACACAGTCTCACTCTGTTGCCCGGGCTAGAGTGCCGTGGCATCAGCCTAGTTCACAGCAACCTCAAACTCCTTGGCTCAAGCGATCCTCCTGCCTCAGCCTCCCCAGTAGCTGGGACTACAGGCACGTGCCACCATGCCTGGCTAATTTTTTTCTATTTTTAGTAGAGACAGGGTCTTACTCTTGCTCAGGTTGGTCTCAAACTCCTGACCTCAAGCGATCCTCCCACCTTGGCCTCCCAGAGTGCTAGGATTACAGGCGTGAGCCACTGCACTCAGCCAGGAAACTCTTAAAAATCGTCTGAAATGTCAAGTTTCAGCTCTCCATTAGATGAAAATCCCTCCACAGCATTGCCAGCAAGTGACTGCGTGGCCTCTGAGGGAATAATTCCAGGGACTGACGCTCTTCTACAAAAAATGCCACATATTTTGAACATCTATTTAATGTGTATCCTTTTCTGCAAACATGGGCAAAGGACATAGAAGTATAATGCTCATTAAACACATGAAGAAATGTTCAGCCTCTTTCAACATGCAAATTAAGTGCAAATTAAAATAGCTACAAGATGGGATCTTTCACCTCTCACATTAGCAGAGATGAAAAAGCTTGATAGTAAATACCTAATGATTGTGAACACATGAGGAGATGGCTTCTGTCACATGGCTGCTGTCATATGGCAGGTGTGAAAAGGCTGAAGCCTTTTCTGGAGGATACTTGGCAACATCTACCAAAAATTTTTACTGCAAATACCTTTTGGCCCAGAAATTTTACTTTGAAGACCATTTTCTACAGAAATACTTGCACACAGGCTCAAATACATACGGACAGGGGTGCCTGCTGCAGCATTATTTACTAGCAGTGACTGGAAACAGCTCAAAGTTCTCTCAAGAGAAGGCTGGTTAAAGACAGATTGTCAAACCACCCGGTGAAATATTCTTCATGAGTTTAAAAGAACAGGGTATATCCACATTTTGTGACAAGGAAGGAGGTCCAGAATGTTTTGTCAAGTGAAAACATCAAGTTCTTGTATGGTATATAAATTACATATATGTGTGTGTATGTGCATAGAATATTTCTGGGATAGATAAGAAACTGTTGAGAGTAGCTACACCCCTGGGGAGTGGGACAGTGTGGGTGGAGGGGGAAGGAAGGTTTTTACTTTTCACATTATACCCTTCTGTTTGAACTTTTGTTTTGTTTTGTTTTGTTTTTTGAGACAAGGTCTTGCACTGTTGCCCAGGCTAGACTCTATAGAGTGCAGTGGCCCGATCATAGTTCACTGTGACCTCAAACTCCTGGGCTCAAGCGATCCTTCGGCCTCCGCCTCTGGAGTAGCTGTGACTACAGACATGCACCACCACGCCCAGCTAATTTTTCTGTTTTTCTTTTAATAGAAATGGAGTCTTGCTATGTTACTCAGGCTGGTCTCGAACTCCTGGCCTCAAGCATCCTCCTGCCTTGGCCTCCCAAAGTGCTAGGAGTGTTTGAACTTCTCACCCTAACAACAATAGGTAACGTGTCCCAATGTTCACTCCATGCCAGGTACTAGTCACAGTAATTGACAAGTATTAACTCATTTAAAACTCACAACGTCATATGAGGTCGGGGAAGACAGAGATTTTTGTTTCATTCATGCCTGGATCCCAGTGTGCCTGGCACAAAGTAGGTGCTCTGTAAATATGTGTTGACTTGGTTTGTTGGATCAGTCACCATGCTATTCTGCTTATCTTAGCTGGGTAGTATTAAAGATTAAAAATTTTGAAATTAAACTAGCTTTAAACATTAAAACCAAAGGAGCCAGGAAGTATTGATACATCCATGGATGACCCTTGAAAACATGTTAAGAGAAAGAAGCCAGGCACCAAAGACAATATATTGTTTGATTCCATTTATATGAAGTGTCTGGAATAGGCAAATTCACAGAGATAGAAAGTAGATTAGTAGAGGGGAAATGGGGAAGTGACTGCTAATGGGAAGGGGTTTCTTTCTGGAGTGACAAAAATGTTCTGGAATTAGCGGTGAGGACTGCTCAACTTTGTGAATATATGAAAGGCCAATGCATTGTATACTTTAAAAATGTGCATTTTCTGATATGTAAATTATAGCTTAGGCTAAAAACGACAGAGGAACCTACTTCCAAAACAGCCGCAGGTGCCAGGCACATGGTAGGCAGTGACAAAGCAAGCCCTAGCCCCAGGTCAACCTGATTCCTACTTGGACCCACCTTGCTGCCTTCCCATTTTCCAATTTCAGAAACTGAGGCTCAGAGCATAGTTTTCACTGGTTGAGAGTAAAAACTGCCAGAGCCAGAATTTGAGAGTTTGTTTGGAGGTTCTGGCCGGGGAGCACAGCCACTCCTATACCCTTGACCAAAGAACGGTCCCCTCTATCGGAGAAGGTCATCCTCTTCGACCGAGCGCACAGCTTCAGGAGGGACGCACGTGGCAGAGCCAGAATTTGAACCCAGGACTATCAGACCACAAAACCCAAGCTCTCAGCCACTTTGCTTCTCTAATAATTGGGGGCGGCAAGTCTCAGAAAGGGGGGTCACATGCCCGCAGTCACACAGTAGTGGGATGGGGATTCGAACCTTGGTCATGCTGAGCTGGATGCAGAAACACGGGGCAAAGAAGGAGCCTTGCTTAGGGCTGGGGTGGACTTGACGGGGGGACCCCAGGGACTCAGCCCAGCAGCTGCAAAGCCTCTAGCTCGTTTTCCCCTGGCTGGTCCCCCTCAGATGGCAGGAGCCTGCGGCTGAGCCAGACCAGCTGGCTGGGCCCCTGAGGGCTGGGAAGCAGGGGCTTGGGACTCTACCATCTGGCCCCTCAGCCGGTAAGGACAGCTTGGCAGGAGGCCCTGAGAGAGGACTCTCTGGGTCACATGGCCTCAACCTGGGATGTGGGGTCTCAGGGAGCCTGCTGCAGTGGCTGGTCTGGGGACGATGGGGAGGACACAAGGGACAAAGGGAGACACCAGGGGAGGGAGGAGAATCCAAACACAAAGATACAGAGAGAAGGGTGTGAGAGAGCAGGACAGAGAGACATCGAGAGAGAGAGAGAGAGAGAGAGAGACAGACAGAGATGGAGACAGAAGGACGGAGAGAGGCAGGCAGAGAGACAGAGAGAAACTAAAAGATACTAAGAGAAACAAAGAGACACAAAGAGTCTGGGAGAGGACTGAGAGGCCCAGAGAGAGGCAGAGGGGGACAGATCACTCACACACACCACCCCCCAGACCCTGAGCCAGCACCTCCCTCGGCCCAGCCTGGTCCCTGTGGCCTGAGGGGTGGGGCAGCCAGGAAATGTGCCAGGAGGACAGCAGACCCTCCCTCCTGCACATGCCCAGTGCCTGGGGACAGTTGGGCCTTGGCAGGCTCCTCCTCTTCCCAGCAGCTCCTGAGGCCCAGCTGGGCGCCATCTGGGGACCGAGGCCCACTGAGTCACTCTCTGCCTTAGGCTCCCTCTGCCGGGAAAAGGACCCAGGAGTCCTATGCTGAGGCCTGCCTCTAGCACCCATTGCTATGTGACCCCAGGCCACTTCCTTGTCCCCTCCAGGCCTCAGCCTCTCCCATGAATAAATGGGGCCCCATCTCACGGTCTGCTGCACTGGGTCTGTTGGGACTGAACCCCACCTGGTGAGGGAAGAGCTGACTCTATACTCTGGCTAAAGCAGGAGGCTCCAAGTCCCCCCTCTGAAACCCAAATGACCAAAAAAGGACATGGACGCTCAAGCTTGCCAGTTATCAAAAAAATGCAAATGCATGCACCACAGTGAGATATCACTTCCCACCCATCAGACTGGGAAAAATCTAAAAAGTCTGAAGATACCAAGTGTTGACAAGGATGGGAGGAAACAGGAACTCTCCTTTGCGGCTGGGGAGACAGCATTAATTGGCATAAGGACCCGGGCAAGCAGTCTAGCAAGATCCAGTGACACGAAGACAGCTCTAACTTTTAACACTATATGAATATTTCACATACCACCCCCCAAAATATATTTTTAAAAAGCATGGAAGGCTCACGCCTGTAATCTCAGCCCTTTGGGAGGCTGAGGCAGGAGAATGGCTTGAGACCAGGAGTTGCAGACCAGCCTGGGCAACATAGCGAGACCCTGTCTCTACAGAAAAACAAAAACAAAAACATTATCGGTCATACTGGTGCGCTCCTGTAGTCCTGGCTACAGGGGAGGATGAGGCAGAAGGACAGCCTGATCCTTAGAGTTTGAGGCTGCAGTGAGCTATGATCAGGCCACTGTGCTCCAAACTGAGCAACAGAGCAAAAACCTACCTAAAACAAAGCAGGACAAAAAAAACACGGAGAGGGGGAAATGTCCCATAGAAACAAATGAAATGACTGTGTATCACATAAGAAACATAACCAAAGCGAAGGTGGGGAGATAGCTGATGTAAAACTGAAGACCTGCAGACAAATATTGAATCTGTTAGGTTTGTTGGGTCAGCAGTTCTGAAACTACTTAACGTATTATGTCTCCTCATCTTCAAGACGTCCATATGAGGTCAGTACTATTATCTTGCCCATTATACTGCAGAAGAAACTGAGGCACAAAGAGGTAGTCACTTCCCCGGGCCACCCGGTTAGTAAACCCCAGAGCCAGGGCTTCACCCCAGGCAGCCACGCTCCAGCATCCACACCCTTGACCGTGATGCTGCGCTGCCTCCCACAGTGCTGCTGTCCACAAGTGGCTTAGCATGCGCCTGTCCTATCACACAGAGGAGGCATCTGAGGCTCAGCGCGAGAGACAAAGCCACTTGCCCAGCATCACACAGCTAGTGAGTGGCAGAGCTAAGGTTCAAACCCACACCTGCCTGAGCCCCGAATCTCTGCCTTTGGCAACCGCAATACGCTGCTTGGGAAGAATCAGTAATCGTGGTAAGATCACTGACGACCCTGGCAACAGCTGCTGCTGTGCTGGATGTTTTCATCTGCCCCTCCTGACCCACGGTCCAAGCCTCTCCACTCTGCTCTGTGCCCCGGGGGCTGACCTGCATGGACCGAATCAGCCAGCCCTCCCTGCCCTTTGCCAACACTGGCTACATATTTTCAGGGCCCAGTGCAAAATGAAAACACAAAGTCCCCTGTTCAAACTTTATTAAGAACTTCAAGTCCAGGCGTGGTGGCTCACGCCTGTAATCCTAGCACTCTGGGAGGCTGAGGCAGGAGAATCGCTCAAGGTGAGGAGTTAGACACCACCCTGAGCAAGAACGAGACCCCGTCTCTACTAAAAAAGTAAAAAGAAATTATCTGGACAGCTAAAAAAAATACATATAGAAAAAAAATTAGCCGGGCATGGTGGCACATGCCTGTAGTCCCAGCTACTTGGGAGGCTGAGGCAGTAGGATTGCTTGAGCCCAGGAGTCTGAGGTTGCTGTGAGCAAGGCTGACGCCACAGCACTCTAGCCTGGGCAACAGAGTGAGACTCTGTCTCAAAAATAAAAATAAATAAATAAATAAATAAAAGAACTTCAAGACGCCAACAGTAGGGCATTAAACCAAGTGTGGGGCCCTGTGCAACTGCATGGTCAAGTGCCCACGAGGCCGGCCCTGGTCGACTCAGGGGAGCTCAGCAGGAGCCTAGATGGACAGAGGGGAGTGAGGCTGGGCTGTTAGTTCCCCAGCTCTTCCCTGCTGCGGTGCCATGGGCTGGCTGCCATTCTTGACTAAGGCTCCCAGATCCTGTCTGGCGACCTTCTCTTTCTGAGTTCCAATAACCTCTCCTCCCTGCCTCCTCGCACGGGGGGAGGTAAAGGCTCCCCCCCTGCTAGCCCCACAGTGCCATACTCTTCCCTGTGCCTTCCCCATACCCTGCTCACACCTTTGTCAAAAAACACTTTATAGGCCAGGCACAGTGGCTCACGCCTGTAATCTTAACACTCTGGGAGGCCGAGGCAGGAGGATCACTTGAGCTCAGGAGTTCGAGACCAGCCTAAGCAAGAGCAAGACCCCATCTCTACCAAAAATAGAAAAAATTAGCTGGGTATGGTGGCCCTCGCCTGTAGTCCCAGCTACTCGGGAGGCTGATGCAGGAGGACTGCTTGAGCCCGGGAGTTTGAGGGGGCAGCAAGTTATGATGACACCACTGCACTCCAGCCAGAGTGACAGAGGAAGACCTTGTTTCAAAAAAAAAAAAAGAAAGAAAGAAAGAAAGAAAAGAAAAGAAATGAAATGAAACAAAAAAAGGAACACTTCATAAGCCCTCCCCAATTTCCCTCAGTTGAGCGTATCTTCTGTTTCCGGTTGGGACCCTGACAGTCAGAGATCCCCATTTCTCGGAGGCTCACCATATCCTGGGCACTGCACTAAGTGGGTCTTTTCTGGGCACAACCTGCCCTGGCCCTGGGAGGCCCGCACTGATAGGGTCCTACTTAAGAGAGAAGACAGAGGCTCAGGGACAGACTGAATGTAGCATTGAATGGCCACTTGGTAGCTGTGTGACCTTGTGTGGGCCATAGATCCTTTGTGTGCTGTGGTTTTCTCATGGGTACGGTGAGGATACTGACAGCACCTCCCTTATAGGGCTGCTGCGGAGGGGAGAGGGGTTAATGGTACCTGGCACAAAGTGTGGTCTGGGGACCCCTGAGATCTTTTCAGGGCATCTGCAAGGTTACAACTATTTTTATAAAAATACTAAGATGTTATTTGCCTTTATTTCTCATTCTCTCCTGAGTATGCAGCAGGGTTATTCAGAGACCAGATGACCTGAGCTCATGTAACTGACCAAACGCAGAAGCGGATGTGAGAAGCCGACTCTCTTCTATTCCAGCCATGAAAAAGAGTTGCAAAAATGAGAACAGTGCCAATCTTCTCACTACATTTTTTTTTGGAAACTATAATTATTCTTTATAAAAGAATGCTATTTGTGTTAAAGATGTGATGAATTTAATATTGTTTGAAAACGAATCAATAATTTAAACATGTGTCAGTTTTCATTTTAATATGATAAATATCAATAGGTCTAATCCACACAAACAAAAGCTCTTTGAGGATCTCAACAACTTTTAAGGGTGTGAAGGGGTCCTGGAGATCAAGACATTTGAGAACTACTGGTCTATTTAAAGTAATGAGGCATGGTGAAGTGGCTCACACTGAGGCAGATGGATCACCTGAGGCCAGGAGTTCAAGACCGGCCTGGGCAACATAGCAAGACCCTCCATCTCTACCAAAAAAATTAAAAATAAGATTAAATAAATAAGTAAAGTTGTGACTTCATTGGACATCACATTCAGATCTGTTTGTCCTTTGCTCTTTTGCTTGCCTTCCCCATCAGAATGTGAACCCCATGAAAGAAGCCATTTTTCATCCATCTTGCCCACTGCTATATTCCAACACCTAGAAAAGTGCCTGGTACACAAGAGATGCCCAATAAATACTTGATGCAAAGGTGAATGAATAAATACTCATCAGTGTCGTCATGCATTTATTAGTCTACTTTTCCCCCCACACTATGCCAACCACTTTATAACCGTAACTATGCAGGAGGTGTATCAAAAAGGAGGAGTGAAGAGTTGAGGAAACTGGATTTGAATCCAGGCTCTGCCACTTGCTACCCTGGGCAAGTAAATTTACCTCCTGGAGCTGCAGTTTCCCATCAGTCATCATGAGGCATTGTTCCTGGCACGTACAGGCAGGAGCCATTGCACCTTGGGAGGTGAAAATAATGCCTATGTTCGCCTCGGGTCACTCCACGTGAACTGTCATGGGCTGAGCACTAGCCAGCTCTAAGCTGGGAGCAGAGATAAAGTAGACACTGCATCTGTTCTCTAAAGCCCCCTGTTTCATAAGAGAGATGCTGGCTAGCTCTGTGTCCTTGGGCCAGGCCCTTAACCTTCTGTGCCTCAGTTTCCCCATTAGTAAAATGGGGGATAATGACTGTACCAATCTCCAAGGGTGGCTGGGAGAGGTCAGTGGCTGCTTGGGCCAGGGATGAGTAGAGAAAGTGCTCAATGAATGTCACCATTATTCTACGCAAAGCCATTGCCCTACCTCTGGATCTTGGTTTCCCCATTGAGGAAACAGGTGACAGGGTCCTGCAAAATCTTCAACATGCTGATTGCTAACATACTGCTTTGTGGCTCTGAACCTTTCCTTTTCCCCTTTGTACTCCATACCCTAGAGCAGCGGTCCCCAACCATTTTGGCATCAGGGACCAGTTTCATGGAAGACAATTTTTCCACGGACTTGGGGTGGGAGGAGGGAGAGCTCAGGTGGTGATGTGAGCAAGGGGGAGTGGCTGTAAATACAGACGAAGCTTCACTTGCTCACCTGTCACTCACCTCCTGCTGTGCACCGCCACCCCAACCAACTGGTTCCTAAGTTTCATGGAAGACAATTTTTCCACCACAGACAGGAGGCAGGATGGAGCTCTGTGTTGGGGACCACAGCCCTAGAGGCTGCTGGCTGTTTCTAACAGCTACTACCAGTTGGATTGCTTCAGTATTCCCTTTCTGTTCTTCCAGCCCCTTCCACACATTTGAAATAAATCCTTACATTAAATCCCCTCTCTTTGAAATGTCTTGAGTGGGGTTTGACCCTGATCTGACCTCACTGTGGTGTAGGGAGTCCCCATCTGAGCCAGCTAGGCTGTACCTGCAGCTTCTTCAGTTGGCTGTTGACGGTGGCCAGGTCCCCGCCAGGGTCCACATCTTGCAGCTGGCTTTCCATGTGAAGGAGCTTCTTGTCCAGCTCAGCGAAGCTCTGCACTAGCTGGTCAGCCTTGCTGGCCTCAAAGAGCTGCCGCGCCTTGGCCTGGGTGGTACTCTCCAGCTCCGCCCAGCACTGCCGGATCTCGCCCAACTTCTTCCTCACAGAGGCGGCCAGCTCTGGCTTCTCCTGCATCAGTTGCTGGCCCTCCTGCCCCAGGCAGGTGGATGGCAGGAAATGAGGAGGAGGGGATGGGTGGTGGGGAGAGACAGAGAAATATGGCAGGGCAACAGGATACAAACATAGATGTGGGGAGAGAGTCAGAGGTGGGAAGTTGGAGACACACAGGGAGACAGAGACAGAGAGGTAGATGCAGAGATACACCCAGAGATTGAAGGAACCAAGGAAAAGAGACAAAAACAGAAAGAGAGACAGACATAGGTGAGGGGAGAGAGACAGAGATGGAGGGAGAGAAAAGAGACACAAACAGAGACAAGGGAAAGAGACAGGGAGAGACAGTCACAGAGCAATGGACACAAGAGGCACACACACAATCAGAAACATGTGGAGTGGACCATGAGACAGACAAGGAGAGACAGACAGAGATAAAAGAAAGACAGAGAGGGAGAGAGGCAGAGAGAGAATGAACTTTAATTAAACTCAAAGTCAAGAAGATTGGCTTTGCCACATGCCACAATTTATGGGCCATGAATGGCCATTTAAGGGTTTAGGGCCAACCCAGGGCTTTCCGTTTGAGTCAGAAGAGTGGGCGTATCCAGGGCTACAGGTCTAGGGGTTCAGCTAGAGTAGGGAGAAGTTCTGGGGGTGGAGACTTAGAGCAAAAAATCTGCTTGAGTCCCTCGGAAGTCAAGCTCATTGGTGGCCCAGAACTACATATATTATATTACATATTAAAAGTAACAGTATCATAGTAATTACAGCTCTTAGGTGCTTGGCCTTGTGTTAAGAACTTTATGTGCACAAGAGCCAGGGAAGTGGTTATATTTATTATTTAATTAATTTTACAGAGGAGCAAACTGAAGCTCAAAGAGGTTAACACAATTCCCCAAGGCCCCACAGATTGTAACAAGCACGGATACAATTAGAACCCAGGGTTGTAAGAATCCAAATTTCACTTTAACCTTGGGCTTCCCAGGGCTGTCTCAGCTCATCTCCCTGACCTTCCATCTTAGGTTCTCCAAAGGGTATGGGAGGTAGTAGCCTGGTAGAGGAGCTTATAGGAAGGAGTGAAATATTTAACAAACAGGAGGATATAGGCACCACTGGGACAAGATGTTGGCCATTTTACAGGTGGGCAAACTGAGGCTCCAAGAGGTTACATGAATCATTCCCGGCCACAAAGCTAGGAACAGATATGGAGTGGATTTGAACCAGTTCAGAGGGGTGAGGGCAGCAGGATGGCAGCGGAGGGTGCAGGAGGCGAGTCATGGGCTCCCTAGAGGCCTCCAGCACCTGGCACGGGCAGAGGGGCCTTCTGCATCCTCACCCTCTCGATCTTCTCCAGCCACTCCTTATTCTGAGCCAGCTCGGCCATGAATGCCTGGTGCCGGAGCCATCTCTTATGCAGCTTGTGGCTGTCTTCCCGCGTGCCATCCCTCGCCATCAGCATCTTCTCATGGATCCAGCCATCCAGCTGTGCAGGACAGGGTAGGAAGGCTCAGATGGTCGCCACAACCTGGCACAGCCCCCATCCCCTCCAGAAGGTCCCAGGTTCAGGGCCTGGGCTTCTAGGGTTGAGGGGTGAGGGGAGGAGGAAGGGATGGAAAAACCTTTGCGTTGGGGCAGGGAATAGCACAGCTCTTTCCTGAGTAGAAAATGGATGGAAGGGTCCCCAGAATGCACAATCCTTTGGCTCCTCTGTCCCAAGCGCAGCCTCCTCAATTCCCCACAACCCCTCCAGGCAAGGCTCCCGGGGCCAGTCAGCCTCCTCCCTGCTGGGGCCAAATTACTGCCCCCCCAAAACAAGCTCTTGGGCCTAATATAGCTAACTCCCAATTCATCCCCAACCCCCCCACTGCAACACTTAGACCCTTTGATTCAGTCTCAAACACTCCAAATAAGGACCAATGCAAGATCCTCAACCATCCTTCAGGATATCAAATGAAGCCCCCATATCTAGCCCTAGCCCCCCAATATGGCCAGATCACCCCCCAAACCACCTCTCAACTAGTGCCAAGTCTAGCTCCCTCCAAACCAGCCCTCCAACGTGGAGTAGGCTCATCCTCCACAACTGAGATCCAGCACCCCAATGAGCCCACAAGGCTCCCCAAATCCAGCCCTGGGAATCTAAGACCACAATTCCCCCAAACCGTGCCCAGTTTGAGCCTGCAATCAAAGCCAACCCCCAAATTCGGACAACAAGGCTGCCTCTGACTCCCCAAACCAGTCTACCCAAAAATCTAGCCCCAGACTCCCCAAGGTAGATCACATCAAACCTCTCAACCCAGTCACCCCCCCCCCCACACACACACCAAGCCAGTCCTAGTCCTCCCACCAGGGAACAAAACCAGCCATCCAAAAATGCAAGCACCAGGAATGGGCCCTTCTCACTGTCCTGGGAAGGACCAATCACAAGGCTGCTTTCTGAGCCTCCCCCCCCACATAAACCCGGCCTCTGGGAAAAAAAAAAAAAAAAACACCAAGACTTGTCCCCCAAGCTAGAACCTCCCCACTCATGACCAAACCTGGCACCTGGGACAGTTTGCTCCTCCCCCTTCTCCTCCCCCCTTCCAGTCACAAGATCCTCCTCCTCCCTCCTGCAAAAAAGAAAAAAAAAAAAAAAAAAAAATACCGGACTCCAGCTATTGCCTCCGCGGTCCCAGGAGGCAATTGCAGTCATACCCAAGGACAAATCCCAAGCCGGCCAAACCCCACCCCACATCCCCTGAGCATATGCTCCCCAGGGGTCCAGGAGAGCTTCACACTCCCTCATACACACACACACACACACTGGAACCCAGTAAAAGGCTGAATCCCCCAACTCAATTCACAGGTCCCCGACACGCAGGGAAGAGTCCAACTGCAACCGCAGCCTACGGTGAAGGCAAAGCCCGTAAAGGAGGTGGTATCCCGTTCTCAAGGTAAAGCCCCCTCCAAAGTGATTCCCTCCATCACTGAGGGCAGAGCCAGACTCCTCAACAACCAAGGAAAAGCGCCCCCAAAGTCAGAGCCCTCCAGACCCAGAGCAAATCCAAGATCCTCATCGCCCAACGTAGAGCCCTCCCAAAAGTGATTCACCTCCATCATCCAAGACTGACACAGATCCCCCAAGGACCAAGGAAAAAACCCCCAAAAGCTTGAGTATCCTCCAACCCCAGGGCAAACCTCAGATTCCCTGTTACCCAGAGAAGAGCCCCCTAGAGAGGCTGAGCCGCCCTTAATCCCCAGGGCAAATCCAGACTAGCCTACGAGTAGTCTTAGAAGTCCCCCTCTTCGCGTCCCTCCCCTGGGGGCCGGCCCCAGTCCCGTCTGCGCCAGCACCGCGGACAGCTCCCGGCGCCCTTGCCCCTCCCCCAGGGCGGGGGTCCCGGCGCCAGCCCGGCCCGCCCCCGCACCGCCCCCGCCCCTCCCTCCCGCGGCTCCGGCGGGCGAGCACGCGCCCGAGCCCCTCCCCCCCATCTCGGCGGGGGCGCGCGCCAGCCCCCTCCCCTGGGCGCCCCCGAGACCTGAAGCGGCTGTGGCGTTGGCGGGGCGTCCCTGCGGCGGGCGGGCGAGCGCTCGCCCCTCCACTGCGGCGGCGGCGGCGGCAGCGGCGGCAACAGCTGAGGTTCCGGCGGCCGCGCGCCCCCTCCCTCGCCCCCGCGCCGCGGCAGCGCGCCCGCCCGCGCGCGCCCCCTGCCTGCCTCCATGTCCGCCTCCTTGCGGGGTCCGGGTGGAGGGTGGAGAAAGAATCACCACCCGCCCTAAAGCCCCGGGTGGGGGGGCTTCTGCGCCATCTCAGATGATTGCTACATGATCCAGAACAATCTTGAAGGGGGGGGCTCCTGGACCAAATCTCATGGCGGGAAGGGGAGGTGCCCAAGGCCTGTGTTACCTCAGCTCTGTGCGGATGGGGAGTATGGGCAGGGGGCACTGGAGGGGCCTCCCGAACCACATCTAATGGGAAGAGGCTGGGGCTCCTGGCTACCAGATGGGGTATAGGATATGGGAGGGGGGAACTGAAACATCTCTTGTAACACTTCAGAACAATTCCCAGTGCGGGTGAGGGGGAATGGGGGTTCCTGGACCCATCTCTAATGGCTTGAGCCCCGGCCTACCTCAGTCACGGGGGGTGGTACGTGGAGGCCCTTGTGTTTCATATGTGGGAGAACTATCTCCCATGGGGTTCAACATGGACAGGGTCAACCCATCTTTAATTGGGGGTAGGGGGAGGTCAGGGACCTGGTTCCTGACCCGTCTTTGGTTGGAAGAAACTTAGGTATGAGGCCATGATGGTGGGAGGGGATGATCCTGGTGGCACAGATGGAGGAGCTTGGGGCCAGGACTGTCTCTGTTTGGGGCTTAGGAAAATGTTTACTGGGCATCCCTAATGTGGCCAGAGTCCAGAGCAGTTTCTATGGAATGCAGGGAAAGGAGGGGGAGTTGGCGAGTCTCCTGAACTGTCTCTAATAAGGAAGGGAGCTGGGACCATCTCTGATTTGGGGAGATCCCTGTGTGTAGATAATCCCCGAGGGAGAGGGGCTTGATTCCTGGGGACCTTTAAAGGGGCGAAGCCTTGGTTCGGAGCGATCTGGGCTGCGGGCCACCCACGCCCCCCCCCCCGCCCCCGCTCCCAGAGTAGAGAGGTTCTCATAAATCCCCAGAGGGAAAGGTGAGCCCAGCGCGCGTCCCCGCGGGACCCGTAGGCGCGGACGCGCGCCGTTGCCAATAGCGCCCGGGGCCCTCCCTCCTTCCCCGGAGCCGGCGTGGGCGGGCAGCTACTTGCAGAGCATGCGCACTGAGACCGGGCGCCGCGCGCCTCCTGGCGGCGCAGAGTGAGCATCGCTCCGCGACCCACTTAGACGGGGCGTCCCCGCCCCCACCTCTGCCAGGGAGCGCTTCTGTACCTATGAAAGTGGCGTCCCCGTCCCCAGCACAGCTGGAGGTCCTACCTCGTGGCAGTCTCGGAGGAAGTGCTGCAGCTCAAGTTGGTCGTGTAGTTTCTGCAGCCACTGGTGGGCTCGTAACTGGTTTTCTTGGCTCCTGGGGATGGGGAGATAAGGGTTGGGGAGGGGTGCGGAGAGAGGGGTCCTGGGGGGAGAAGGGGGGACCCCTGGCAGTACGACGGTGAGAGCATCGGGCTGAATAGGGGGAGGGAAGCCTGGGGCCAAAGTAAGAGCGAGAGGAGGAGAGACCAAGGTAGGAATGGGGGGAGCGGCGGTCTGGGAAAGGCAGGGAGTCATTAGTGGGGCAGAGGCAGGGACAGGGCTGGAAAGAGGCAAAGAGAGAAACAGACAGAGGAAGGGTGGGGGAGAGAGAGAGAGAGAGAGATACAGAAAGAGATAAAGATCTAGAGAGAAAGATAAACAGACACAGACACAGGACCAGAGACAAAGAGATAAACAGAGACCTCAGGAGGGAATGAGACCCGGAAAGAGAGAGAACAGGGAGAGAGAAAGAAGAGATGGAGTGGGAGGTGGAGTCAGGGAGGACAGAAAGAGAACCAGAGAGCAGCGAAGGAAAGAGGAGGAGGCAGAGGGAGGGAAAGTGAGGGAGGGAGTCAGGGCAGGGGCAGCCCAGACAGGGTCAAGCAGAGAAGTGGCAAGATGCCACCAGGAAAAGACAGAGCCTGACAGACAGACAGAGGAGGGCAGAGTGCAGGATGAGGGGAGCAATGGCAGCAGAACTGCAGGGAGGCTGGAGTGGGTGCTCCGGCAGGGACAGTCAGGCCCTTGGCCAGAGTGAACTGGCCAGGCTGGCCCCAGGCCCCACCACCCCGGAGCCGGTTGGGACCACAGCCCCAGGCAGCCTGGCCACCTGCCCGCAGTGCAGGGCAAAGTGCCCAAGAGGCCTGGTGGAGGGGGTCGAGGCATCCCACACTGGCTTCCCTGCAAGCCTGTCACTGTCAGTCTCCCACAGGAAGAGAGAGAATGAGACTCTCTTCCCAAGGTCTCCCTCAGAGTCTTTTGTGACCTCCAGGTCCTACACACTCCTACACACCACCCCCTGCCCCTCCCTTTCCAAACTCTCCTCCTCCTCCTCCCACTCTTGCCCCCGACTCTGCGACAACCATATGGCCTCCTCACTGTGCCTTTAACAAGTTTCAGGGCCTTGGCACTGCGGTTCCCTCTGCCTGGAATGCTCTTTCCCCAGCATCTACTCAAAGGCCACCTTCCTCATGAAGTCCCTCCTGAACACTCCCCAACACTTTCTGTCTTTCTTCCTTCTCCAATCCTCTCCTTAGCACTTAACATGATCTGACACATTGTATATGTTACTTATGTATCTTGTCTGTCTCCCACACCAGGATGTCATTTCCATGAGAGCGGGGAATTTTGTCTGTTTAGTTCTTAGCTCTATCCCCAATGCCTAGAAAAAGGGCTTGGCACACAGTAGGTGCTCGATACATTTTTGTTAAATAAATTAAACACAAGAGAGACATACAGGCAGAGAGAAAGAGACATGGGAGAAATAGAGAGGCAGAAGAAGACAGGGTTAGCAAGATGCAGATGGAGGGAGAAAAAAACAGAGAAAGAGAGAGCAGGAAACAGACACAGAAATGGAGAGATGGAAGATAAGAGAGAGCGTGTGGGAGACAGTTTCAGAGAGCGCCAGAGAAGACAGGAAGGGCCTGAGACAAGCCAGGGAAGTACAGCCTGCATCCTGCCGGCTGGGCTCAGGAGCCAGGAAATAGGAAATGCCTCTGAAATTGAGCTGAAATCAATCCCTCCAGGGCCTTCACCATCCAAACTGTCAAGCCTCAGTCCTAGGGATGAGGAAAATCCCTGTCTCCGTGAGGGTGAGAAAACAACAGGCTTCAAATCCCAACTGTGCCACTTCCTGGCTGTGACCTTGGGGCAAATCAGTTCCCTTCTCTGAGCCTCATGTGCACAATGCAGGTAAGAACAGCACCTCACATACAAGTTTCAGGTGAGTTTCCAGGCACAGAAAGACTAAGCGACTTGCCCCGAATCTCACAAGCTGAATGGTGGAGGCAGGACTAGGACCTGGCCTTGTCTGACGACAGAGCCCCAGTCCCCAGCTCTGTGTGGTTCTGGCCGCCTCGTGGGTGCAGAAAACCCTCCCACCCCTCCCATAGGTGGGAAATGTGTCTCTAGACAAGTAAATGACTGTGATGTTGCATGGGGTGCGGGGATTGGTCCATCGCAATCCCTGCCGTGTCCCCACCTCACCCAGCACAAGCCTGGGGCGCATGCCCCCTCTGGGCTCCCACAGCCCCCTGCACTTCTCTATCCAGGCCCTGGCCCCTCTACCTGGGCTTCCTCCATCCCCGCCCTGACCATTGCGGGCCATCCTTGTCAGATAATGTGGAAGTGCAGTGAAGCAGGAATCATATTCTGTCCTGGTCACTGCTGTGTGCCCAGGATTGCCCCACACAGGGCCTGGAACAGAGCGTGGGCTCAGTGCATGTTTAATTGAAGAATAAGTAAAGACACAATAGAATGAAAGGCGTAATTAATGAATGAATGAAAAGGAAGGAATAAATAGATCATGGAATGAACAGTCTCCTGGGCTCCTCCTGCTCATTCTGCATAGCCTGGCAGGCAGCAGGTGCTCAAGCAATGTGGGCCAAAGGAAAGAAGGGTCTAGGCCTGGAGAGGGGATGCTAGATGATGAGTTTGCATCCTCGGGACCAGAATTCCCGTAAAGGTTTCCTTTAGAAACCTCCAGCCTTGTCCCAGAGCCCTGAACAGAAAAGGGGCTGAGGTCTCGGGGCTGTGTCTGGTGAAGTGACCAGGTCTAAGGTGGAAGGAGAGGCGCTGGGCCCTCTTCCAGCCTGAATCATGTCAGAGAGAGCCAGAGGGCCAGAAAGGAGAAAGCTGGGGTCACCAGTAGGGCCACAGTAACAGTGACTGACAGAGAGGATGAACTGGGAAAGGACCCTCCGTGAGAGCTGGATTGTTGTTGTTTTGTTTTGTTTTTGGAGGGTGGTGGTGCTATTTTGTTCAGGGCCTAGAATAGTGTGCCTGGCACATAGTAGATGCTCAATTAATGTCTTTGCTTGATTAGTGCAAGGACAGACAAGAAGACAGGGACAGAAGGAAAAGGATAAGGCACAAGAGAAGCACGAGACAGACACACACACACATACACACACACACTCTGGGTGTTTCTCAGAGAACTGGGTGGCTGGGGCCAGGCAGAGGTGCTTATTCAAAACATTTGACAAGCAGCATGGCAGGGGACACTGTCCCATCTGGAAGGCTGGAACACAACCTGTGCCTGGCCTCTAGCGGCTGGATCTGGGGAGGTCTGAGGGTTCCCAGGGAGGGTCTAGAACAGCAGGGAAGACGCTGGGACGGGTAAGGAAATACATTAACATATTAACAGCTCTGGCTGTCCTATGCTGAGGGCAGGCTTGGGAGGGAAACTTCATTGTTTATCTTTCTGTATCTTTTGGGTTTACAACCTTGTGTTACCTTTTCACAAAATATCCATGTAAATCAAATCTAAAACAATATGGAATTAAATAGAAATCAGAAAGGGGCAGAGAAGCAGAAATGGTCACAGAAAGGAGGGGGACCCTGGCTTCCTGCACCCCTCCCGTGTGCCAAGGGCCCACCCCCTGTGCCCTGGAGCCTGGGGGACCTACTTCTCCAGCAGCCGGGTCACGGCCTCCTGGGCCTGCTCCCCGTAGACATTGCCCTGCCTCAGCAGGCCCTCCGCAGCCTGCACGGCCACCTGCATCTTTTGCTGGTTCAGCTCCATCGTGGTGAGAAAATCCCGGTGCCGTTTCAGCGCCTCTTCCACGGACTCCACTGTGCTTGGGAGCTCCGCGCTCGATAGCGCCATCTCCTGGGAAGGCGGAGGAGTGGCACAAAGGTCAGCCTCCCTCCTTACCATCACCCAGGAGAGGCCGCCAACCCAGCTTGCCACACTCTCCTCCCCCTTGCTAGCATCCAACATTCCAGGCATGGTCCTGCCTCAGGGCCTTTGCCCATGCTGGTCCCTCTGCCTGGCAGTCTGTCCCTCTAGATATCCCCTCAACTGGCTCCTTCACTTTCTTCAGGTCTCTGACCACCCTGCCAAAAATATCAACTCCCACCCCAGCCATTTCCCTGACCTTGCCAAATTATTTCTCATATATAAAACGTATATGTAATACCTGACAACATTATATATGCATCCTTTTTTTTTTTTTTGAGACAGAGTCTCTCTCTGTTGCCCAGGCTAGAGTGAGTGCCATGGCACTCACAGCCTAACTCACAGCAACCTCAAACTCCTGGGCTTAAGCGATCCTAATGCCTCAGCCTCCCGAGTAGCTGGGACTACAGGCACGTGCCACCATGCCTGGCTAATTTTTTCTATATATATTTTTAGTTGGCCAGATAATTTATTTCTATTTTTAGTAGAGACGGGGTCTCGCTCTTGCTCAGGCTGGTCTCGAACTCCTGACCTCGAGCGATCCTCCCGCCTCGGCCTCCCAGAGTGCTAGGATTACAGGCGTGAGCCACCGCGCCCGGCCTGCATTACTTTTTACTCTCTTCACATAATAGTGTGTCAGCCACATGAGGGTGGGATTTTGTGCCTGGCACAGACGAGGCACTCAGTAAATATTCGATTCATAGCAAGCCTGAACTGGGTGCTGTGTGACCTCAAGGAAGTTCTTTCCCCTCTGGGGTTCGTTTTCTAACTGGCAAAATGGGTGGGTCAGGAAGGATCTCTCAAGGCCACTTCAGCTCCATATTTAATCATCTCATGATTCAGGAGCTCTCTGTCTGTCCCCCCACCCTGGTAATCCCCAAATCAGTCATCATCCCCTAGATCAGCAGTCCCCAACGTTTTTGGCACCAGGGACCAGTTTCATGGAAGACTATTTTTCCACGGATGGTGGGGGCAGGGGGAGAAGAGCTCAGGTGGTGATGTGGGGAGTGGCTGTAAATGCAGATGAAGTTTTAGCTCGAACACTCCCAGCTCATCTGCTGTGTGCCCCCCATATGGCTGGGGGGTGTGGCATTCCTAGGGGGTTGGGGACCCAAGCCCTAGATAACCAGCATAGGTGGTCATCCTTTCTGTTATGATCCCCAAACGTTGGTACCTACTCTTGGACAACCTAAAAACTGAGTGTTCTTTCTTGTCAAAATCCTCAAACTTGGTTCCCATCCCAGAAAGATCTCCAAACTGGATCGCCTGTCCCTAGATAATCATTGCATTTGGTTCCTCAAGTCACACACACAATTACCCTTTCCAAAGAAGCCACCAGTTGTCATCCCCAATAATGAAGATAATTTGCTAATTTAGGCACCCACAACCATAAAATCCATCCTTACTGACCTAAATAACCTCTCAGCCTGTTCCCTACCTCCACAATATTAATCCTGTCATCCACCCAAGACCTTCTTTGAACCCCATTTAACCATCACTAACCAACCTCATACACTTCTTTTCTTCCAGATAATCCACAAACCCAGGAAGCCACTCCAATAAATATCCAAGTGCATTACTTACTTGGGATAGTCCACGAATTGTCACCTCCGATAAGGCACCAACCCTCTTCACCCATCATACTACATACTCATATTGGAGGAACCACAAACTCAGTTATTCATTCTAGATACCCTCCCAACTCCTGCCACCTCAGATAAGGCATGAACCCAGTGGTCCCCCCAAACACACACCCACACACACACACACACACACACACTTCCCTGTTCCTCCAACCCCCTGCGGCCTCGGACTCCCCCCCCCAAACACACACCGAACACACGGAGTGGGCACCTGGTTACGCAGCACGGCGAGTGCCTGGCGTAGGTCGCGCAGGAAGAGCTGGTAGACATGGGCCTGGACCAGCGCCTCCCTGCGCGCCTCCCACAGGCCGAGCAGTTTGTGCCAGCCAAGCTCGAGGTGGGGCAGCCACTCGTCCAGCGCCAGGCCCGGGCCTAGGTCTGCGCCGTCGTTCGCCAGCAGCGCCTCGCTGGCCGCCACGATGCGCGCATAGTCCTCCTCGCGCTGGTCCACCTCCTCCTTGAGCGCAGCGTGGCGCGCCAGCAGCGCGTCCGCTTCTTCTAGGCTGCTGGGTAGGGGCCCCTCGCTGCCACCCGCCGCCTCCTGGGCGCGCACGAGCCAGTCCAGGAAAGCGTCCAGGTCATGCAAGAAGCGCTGCAGGCGCCCAGCCGCCGCCACCGCCTCACCGCAGGCCTGAGCCGAGCTGGCTAGCCCGCCCCACTCGGTGCCCAGCTGCTCTGCGCCCTGGTGCAGCCGCGCCGCCTGCGTCGGGAAGCGCGCAGCCAGCAGGGCCGCCTCCTCCAGAAGGGCCGCCTGGCGTGGCTCGAGCGCTTGCAGAGCGGCCTCTAGGCCGCTAAGGCGCCACTGCAGGGCGCCCCCGGCGCGGGGTGCGCTCTCCACGGCTCGCCGCTTCTCGCGCACCTGGGCGCGCACCTCGGCCACCTCCAAGACATGGTTCTCCACCAGCAGCACCGCGCTCACTTCCTCTTTGCGCTGTTCCACCAGCTCCACTATGCGGTTCCACCTGCGCAGGGGAGAGGACAACTTGGGGAGGATAGGGACTCGTCTTGGGCGTGGAGGGTCTGCCGACCCAGGGTAGAATCCCGGCCCTGAGTGTGACTTTGAAAAGTCACTTTATCTCACCGATCCCCAGTCTGCCTGTGTAAAATGGAACTCCACCGGGCATATTCGCTTAGAGCAGCGGTTCTCAACGTGTAATCCGAGCGAGGTCAAAACTATTTTCACAATAATGCTAAGATGCAGAGGCCGCATGACAGAGACTGAATGCAGAAGCCGATTTAAGAGCCCAACTGTCTTCTCTTAAGCCAGACATTAAAGAGATTTGCAAAAGTGCAAAAACCAATACCACTCTTCTCACTACATTTTTTTGTTTTGGGGGAAAAAAGTTATTTCTCATAAAAATATGTTGGTTATGTTAACATATAATAGGTTTGGGGTTTTTTAATTCTATTTATTCATTTAATTTTGAGACACGGGGTCTCAATATGTTGCCCAGGGTAGAGTGCAGTGGCTATTCATAGGTGCGGTCATAGTACTTGAGTCTCCTGAGTAGCTGGGACCACAAGAGTGCACTGTGCCGGCTTTCTATTTTTTTTTTTTTTTTTTTTTTTTTTGAGACAGAGTCTCACTCTGTTGCCCAGGGTAGAGGGCAGTGAGTGGCATCATCAGAGCAAGACCCTGTCTCCTAAATAAATAAATAAACTAACAAATAAAGTAAAATCACTCCCAACCTCTGGTTATGCTCTCCTAGGTCACTCTATTTCTTGCATAAAGCCTTACAACTCTCTAAATATCTTGTTCTTTATTAGTTTGTTTAACTGTCTCTCTGCCCCCGCTCCAATGGACATACCACAAGGGCAGAGATTGGAACTCTGATATCGGAAAAACCCCAGTTCAAGTTCTGCTCTGGCCAGATTTGCCTTGTGACCTTGGGCAAAAAAATGGCCTTGTCTGATCCTCAGTTCTCTTACCTGCTGTTGAGGTGGTCCTGGCAGGAGCGCACCTCATCTGAGCTGGGGTGGCCTCCTTCCACCAGCTCCTGCACTGTGTGGTTCACGTCCAGAACTCGGCCCATCAGACTGTTCATCTCCTGGTCCAGGCTCTCGAATCTACAGAAGGAGGACAAAGGTGCTCAGAGACCTGGACTGCGGGGACCTTGGCTTTTATGAAACTGCTGTCTCCTGGTTCTACCCCTAACTTCTCAGGCGCTTTTGCTGCTCCTCCTCTTCTACCTGCTGCTTAAATGTTGGATTCCTCAGCACTCTGTCCTGGGCCTACTGGGCTTGCCCTCACTCCCTCTCTGGGCCAGGCCACCCCTGAACTCATGACCTCCACACATGAGTCGCCAGGCTCAACCTCTTTCCTTTTGAACCTGTCTCCAACCTCAAAGCCTGCTGTATGCCTCCTTGGGCTCCTCATGCCCACTCTGACTCAGATTGCTCTCAGCATCTCCCCTCAAATTTGTTTTTCCTCTGGGTCCCCTCTCAGGGACAGCCCCCCTGTCCCCACCCACCAGCCCCTATGGCCTGTCCACTTGGCCTCCTGCCCTGGTCCAGTCCTGTCCCTTTCCATCTAGGTCCTCACTTCAGCCACCTCTCTGGGCTCTCTGCTACCGCTCTCACCCCCTCCAGCGCACCCTCCACGTGGCAGCCAGGGAGATCTGTTTTGAGCTGGGCATGGTCCTCCCTCGTTTAAAACAACTGGGTGAGGAGCAGGCCTGTGTTTCCATCAATGCCCAGCACAAGACCTAGAATGGAGCAGGCACTCATGGAACCCCCAAATACCTGTCGAATGAATGAATGAACAAGATCCTCAGAGAGAGGGGGGCGCAGAGGGAGAATAGACATTGTTCACCCACTAATTGAACAACTCATCACTAGTCAGCCAACAGACAAATCTGTATGTAATATGTCACAGGGTGGTAAGTGCTCTGAATAAATGTAAAGCAGGATGAAGGAAAAGAAAGTGACAAGGGTCAGAGCTATTTTATTAGTTAGGGAGGCAACTTTTGTGCAGGGGCAGTGGGGGTCCCAGGGGAGGAGCCATGCTGAGGTGTTTAAGTTGTTAATTTCATGCCATTTAGATGTCAGCCTCAGTAGTAATAGCAAATGCTCTTGGAATGCTCCCTGTAGCCCCAGGCATTTACTAACTGTCCTGCATGTTTTAACTCATTTACTATTCCCCACAAGCCTGGGTAGGGGCTGTTTTACAGATGGGCAAACTGAGGTTCAGAGAGGTTGGGCAAGTTGCAGAACTATCACAGATTTGTTAAGGCTGAATCAGGAATTGGAATCCCTAGTTCTGTCTGAGCTAACATGGGAACCGTTGAACAAACGAAGGCGAGACTAGGCGCATGAGGAAGGGGACCCAGGAGTCTCACAAGCGCGCGCTCACCGATGCTGCACCACCTCGACGTCGTCCAGTGAATCGGGCACGCGCATGGAGAGCAACCATTGCTCCTTCTCCCCGATCCACAGCTCGCACGCGTGCACCTCGCCGAACATGCGATATACAGCGAGCGCGTCCCGCAGCCACTGGCGTCGCAGGGCGGCCACTTCGGTCACCTCGGCGAACAACTGCTCAGCCTCCACCACGCGCACCTGCAGCGCCACCACCAGCGGCCCGGCGCCACTGGCACCCCCCAGTGTCGCCAGCTGGCGCCGCAGGCTGCCCACGGGCCCGCGATGGGCCTCCACCTCCCCCGTGAGCGCGCGGTGCTGGCGAGCCAGGCGGCGGCTGGACGCTTCGTCGTGGCCGAAGTCGCCGGCGGCTGCCAGGCGATAAGCGTCGCGAAGCCAGTCCAGGAGCCCGTCGAGGTCAGCGCCGAACTGGTGCAGCGCCCGCGCCTCCTGCAGCCGCCGCTCGCGCCGCACCGCCGCCTCTTCCAGCCGCTGCCAGCGGCGCCGGGCGCTAGAGACGCGCTCCGCCAGGCCCGCCAGGTGCACCGTCTCGGCGCCCAGGCCCACGGAGCCGCCCGCCGCAGCCAGCTCCTCGCCGCGCCGCAGGGCCTGCTGCAGCAGCGCCCGCCGCCCGCCCAGCTCGCCCTGCAGGATCTTGTGCTGAGCTAGTAGGCGCGCGGTGCTGGACAGGTCGTGAGCGCCACCCGCCGCGCCCGCCGCGCCCGCCGCGCCCGCCGCGCCGCCGCCGCCGCCCGCAGCCTCCAGGAGGCGCTCCTTATCGCGTGCCCAGCTTTCGGCCTCCTCCAGCTCCTGCAGCAGCGCCCACAGGCTCCGCGAGGCCTCCAGCTCCGCGCGCCGCCGCGCCGCCTGCTCCTGCAACTCCGCCAGACAGCCGTGCACATGGTTCACCCGGTTGCAGATGACCTGCGGGTCGCAGGGCTGGTAGCCTGGGCCAGTAGAAGGGGAGGATCCCAGGTTGGGCACCGGCCAGAGGGCACCCAAGAGAGGGTGACGCAGGCTACCTAACCCGTCTCTGGCTTGACTTCCTCAGGTCACCAGTCCCCTCCTCCAGGCAGCCTTCCCGGACACCCCAAGGCTGGAGCAGGCGCCTCCTCTGCCTCCCCCATCCCAGCCCTGACTACTCTGAGCTGTCACTGCCTGTTCTGTCTCCCCCCCTGGACTGGGAACTCTCTGAGGGCAGAACCTGGGGCTGTCTCTCAGAACTGGGCCAAAGGAAAGTTCTCTGCTCTTAAGCCGTGTTTCTGTCCCAGTGATGACCTGAGCTCCCCTTCTTCCTCAAACATTTCACTTTCCTCCTGGATCTCTGGTTTGTGACTAGAGAACTGTGAAATTAATGTAATGGGCCACAGCCAGCATCTCTTTAGTGGAAGAGAATAGAATGAATGGAAAGTATCAGAATGCAACACGCCGGGTAAGGGGGAGTATTGTTTTATAAAACCTCTGTGTCTGTGTGTGTGTATGTGAACTCTGGGTCATGCGGTCAGTGGGTTTCTTACTGGATCAAGTAAGGGTGAGACACACTGCCCTAGATGGAATATGGGATTTCTGTAATTCAGGACATTTGCTGAGGTTGACTCAAATACCAAGGCATCCAAGTGAGTACTAGTTACAACAAGAGCTTCCACGTATCCAGCTCTTACTCCGACACACTGTCATTTAATCCTCACCACCATCCTAGGGGCCAGGATCCTTATTGGCCCCATTTTACAGATGAGGAAACTGAAGCTCGGAGAGGGAAATGACTGCCCCAGGATCAGCTAAGAAGTGGCCAATCAGGAGCTTACATGCTGGATCATTCCTCAGGCCATGCTACCTCCCATCACCATGACAACACATATCTCACACCACCCCTTTGCTGCATTCTGGGTGCTGCTGGCTGTCACTAGGAGCTGAGGTCTCACAAGGAGAAGGCAGAGGGAGCCTCCTGAGACAAACGTTGCTAAGGGAAAGGAGAGGGTCCCAGCGACAGTATCCAATCCACAGCAAAACACATTGCACTGAGCCATCCTCCAGACCCCCTGACACAACCCCAAATCCTCTAGTGAGCCCCGCGTAATACTTTCTGACTGGGATGCCCCATGATTCCCCACTGTGTGTGCAAACAGACGACAAACTCAACTTGGCTTGACCATGGAGGGATTCCTGGTGGCCTTTGGCATTGACATCAGTGAAATAGGAGCCTTATTAGAGCCAGGCTTGGTGTTGCCCAGCAGCATCTGTGTCCCTGCTTCTGGGGAGGGTGTCCCTCCCTCCTCTTTCTCAGTCTGTGTCATTGGAGCAGGCTGACCCCACTCCTGGCCCTGAAGTGGGCATGTCACATAGATGTGGCCAATTATATCACTGCATGCTCTGGGGCCACGATGACTGGCTAAGCAATGGGGATGGAACCCACAGTGAACCAGTGCGAGCTTCCCTCGGACCTTTGTGAGAACTATTGGGAGAAAGCGACCTATCTCCTGCTAGAGTGGAAACATGGGGCTGAACGATCCCCGATTTACACCACAAGGGGAGGGACTGCCTGACAGTGACACCAACACAGAGCCTAGAGATGGAGGCTTAAAAGCATCCTTGAACCATCCTGGATCCAGCCATGCCTGAAGTCAAACCGAATGTTTTAGTTGCATAAGCCAATACATTCCCCTTTTCTCCTTAAGCCTGTTCTATTGAGTTTCTATCACTTGCTGCTGAACAGGCCCTGACTATACATTACTTTACACAGGTTTTTTCATGGTATTCACTGAGATTGGGCTGTGAAAGGCTTGGCTCATACCAAGTGCTCAATAAACGTGAGCCATTATGCAGAATCTCAAAGCAGGAAGAGGTCAAGTGGTCCAACTTGCCACTCGGGGCACCAATGCCCCCAAGATTTCCCTAGTGGAGCGTGCTCTTAGGCTCTGCTTGGATACCTCCAGGGATGGGGAGCTCACCCCTTCTGTCTCTCAAGAGTTATTCTTGCCTCTGTTAGCACCAGCCTTGAGAGTCCACACCCCGAGCCCCGCCCCCAAGACTCACCCTGCAGCTGGGAGAAACGCAAAGCAGCGGCATTGAGCGCCTGCACCCGCTCGCTCTGGGCCGCGATGTCCCCCTCCAGCAGTCCGTGCTTCTGCAGCAGGTCGTCTGCCTCCACCAGGTGCTGCCCACACTCCCGGGACAGCAGCTGGGCCTGCAGTGGGGGCGGCACTGAGCACAGCACTGGCACTGCTGGCACCCGGGCCACTCACCTCTCCCCCATCACCCGTGCCAGCCCCTGCTGCTCCACCCCCTGGCCCCCATCTCTGACCTGTCTCAGTCCCAGTCTGCGTCATTCTCTCCTCCCCCCAATCTCTCTTTCTCTCTCTCAAACTGTCACTCTGGCTTAATCTCTCTGTCTCTGTCCCTGGCTCTATGTCTCTATATCTCTGTCTTTTTCCTCTCTATTTCTTTCTCTGTCTCCCTTTCTTTCTCACTCTTTTTCTGCCTCTCTTGTCTATCTGTGTATCTTTCTCTCACTCTCTCTCTTGCTTTCTCTACGTCCCTGCCTTTCTCTTTAGCTCTTTCTGTCTCTCCCCTTCCATTTCCTTCTCCACCTTTCTGTCAACTCCTTCACGTCTGCATCCTCCCCTCCCTCCTGGCACACCACCCACCCTCGGCCCCGCTCCGGCCCCCACCTGCATCTCCTCCATCCAGTCCACCATGTACACCATCTCCTGGAAGACCTTCTGCAGGGCCAGGTTCTGCTCAAGCCGCGTCCGCCGAGCACCCACCAGCCCAGTCAGCAGGGCCCACTGGCGCAGGACACTGTCACGCTGGGCCGCCACCCGCCGGGCATCATAGTAGCCTTCAGCCGCCAGTGCCTGGGCCAGCTCTGCAACACCCTGTACCCGCTCCTCGTAGGCTGCAATGTCTGCCTCAATAGCTTCATGTTTCTTCATGGCTGCCTCCACTGCTGGCAGCTCGTACCCAAAGTTGTCCTGGGGTAGCACAGGCCAGACACTCACCCATGCTGCCTCAGCAGTCCACCTGTAACCTTGACCCTGTGTGACCCTGAACTCCACGCCCCCATTACCCAGGAGACTGGACCTGCCCTTCCCAGTTACCCTGGAGACCAGTCCTATCCTTCCCAGTTACCCTGGAGACCAGTCCTATCCTTCCCAGTTACCCTGGAGACCAACCCCATCCTCCTTTGTTACCCTGGAGACCAACCCCATCCTCTGTTACCCTGGAAACTAGTCCATTCCTTCCCTGTTACCCTGGAAACTAGTCCCACCCTCATGTTACCCTGGAGACCAGCCCCACTCATTCCTGTTACTCTGGAGACCAGCCCACCTTCTCCAGTTACCCTGGAGACCAGCCCCTCCCTCTCCTATTACGCTGGAGACCATCCCACCAGCCCCACCCTCCCCAGTTACTCTGGAAACCAGGGCTACCCTCCCCTGTTATATCTCTAACACTAAACTTGTTACCCAGGAAACAGGCCTTATCCTTCCGTTGTCCTGAAGACTGGGGACCAGGTATGCCCTATTCTGTTACTTAGGAGACCAATTCTATCCTCCTGAGTTACCCTGGACACCACATACAACCTCCTTTGTCACTTAAACTCTAGTTAAACACTTCCCCTGTTTCTGAAGAGACTAATTCTGCCCTGAAGAATTTCTAGTTACCCTGGAGACCAGCCTCACTCTCCCATTACCCTGGAGATCAGGCCCACTCCCTCATCCACTAATCACTTAGAAGACCAATTTTCCCTTTCCACTCTCATTTTTCACCTAGGAGACTAATCCAACCCTTTTCTGTTGCTTAGGAGATCAGGTCTCCCTGTCTAGTCCCAGGGCCATCAGCCCCGCCCTCCTTCCCTTTCCCCCGGAGCCAAGCCCTACACCTTGTACCTGGGAGACCAGGCGCTGGTTCTCATTCAGCCAGCTCTCCCTCATAGCCACCTTGTGGTCAAACCTCTGGGCCAGTAGTTCCAGTTTCTCTTGTCGGATCAGCTCAGCCCTTAGGGCAGCCTCCCGCTCATGCTCTGCCTTCTCCAGCTGGCCCCATGCCTGGGGGAAACAGGAAGAGGCAGTCAGATTCTAACAATTCCCCATAGTTAATGGCCATGAATTCTCTGTCTGAGGCCACTCATAGCATTTGTGGCACCTTTATGCAAATTGGAAAAAAAATGTTACTTCCTTACAACACTTTACTGCTGGAAAACTGTCAAAATGGAATATGCAGTCCATGATGTCTACAATATGAATGGCTTCCTTGAGCAGTGCACAACTTATACAACTTCACAGAGCAACCCTACCTCTCCCCCACATCCCCAAGCTTACCTTATCAATATCCCAGATGCCACAGCCCTCCCGAGGCACGAAGAGGCGACGGTTGCAGGCACGGAGTTTGCTTTGGATGCTGAAAAGCAGCACCTCCAGGTTCCCCTTCTCCTGAAACCTGAAGGAGCGTGAGCTCAGGAGCCCTGCATCCATGCCTCCACCCGCCACCCTCCCTCCAGAGTTGGGCCTCACTTGACGGGCTTCTCCAGTGTGCAATAGGCTGTGAAAGCCTGAAGCTGCTGCTGCACCCCACTTAATGAGTTGGCAAACTTCTGGTTGCTGATGAGGCCCACGGTGCGGTGGATCCAGGCCAGCAGCTCAGCCGCCAGCTCCTCATAGCGCTCTATGATCTTTCCCACCTCCAACACCTGGTCCAGGACCTGAGCAGACAAAGGAAGGTGGGGTCAGCCTCACCCCATATATGTCTGCAGGTGGTCCCCCAGCTCCCACCCAGCCCAGTCCTTGGCTCCTCATACCTTCCCAATGCGCTTCCCCTCCACAGCCAGAGCCTTCATCTTGGAGAAATAGTGGTAGAAAGAGACCACATAGGTGATGATGGACTTCTCATCTGGAGCCTCCATGTTCACATCTGGGGGCAAAAGAGGAGTGGGGAGCATGATTCAAGGGAGGTAGAACCCATTCTTACTAGCTATGTGAACTTGGGGAAGATAATTAACCTCTCTGTCCCTCAGTTTTTGTATGTGACAAATGGGGATCCAGCTCATGGAATGAAATAGTGCCTGACACATAAACTACAATAGGGAAATTATCTTCTATAATTTTTTTTCAGACAGAGTTTCCCTCTGTTGCCCAGGCTGGAGTGCAGTGGCATCATCATAGCTCACTGCAGCCTCAGACTCCTGGGCTCAAGCAACCCTCCTGCCTCAGCCTCCTAAGCAACTGGGACTACAGGCACATGCCACCATGCCTGGCTAATTGTTTAATTTTTTTATAGACACGGGGTCTCACTATGTTGCCCAGACTGGTCTTGAACTCCTGGTCTCAAGTGATCCTTCTGCCTCAGCCTCCCAAAGTGCTAGGATTACAGGCGTGAGCCACCCCCCTGGCCTATAAGCATTTCTTGAACACACCATTCTACCTTCCACCTCAGGGCCTTTGCACATGCTGTCCTCACTGTCTGCAACATTGTTCCCTCTCTCATGTGCCTAATTCCCACTCATCCTTTAGGGCTCAGCTCAAATTTCCTCAGACAAGCCTCCATGTTCACTCTGTCTAGAGTTGGTTTCCTAATGGTATTTTCCTCTTAGCATTTTATTATCAATATTTCCTTCCCAGAACATATCATACTTTATAACTAAATATTCACTAATGTGATTATGTCGTTATCTGGAGCTTGAGCTCCATGAGGACAAGGACTATGCCTGTCTTTTTTACCACTGTTCCTGCCATTCCTAGCATATAGTAGGAGATCACTAAAAATTTAATAAGCTTGCAAGTGGTATATGAGGTTTGAGGTCAAGAGCATGGGCTTTGGAGGCAGTGTGTACTTGAGTCCCATTTCAACCACCTCTTGGCTGTATGACTATAGAAAATGGACCTAACTTCTCTGAGCCTCAATTTCCCCATCGTTATAGTGAGCATAATCAGGGTTCTTGCCTCATACGAACCCTGGTAAGTATTAGAAAGAATAACTGGACACAGAGTATGCACTCAACAAATTCTGACATCATTTTAATTTACCCATTGACGGCATAACATTGTCCTTGGTCCTTATACTTCACTACCTCATGAAACTCACATCCATTAACACCTACTAAGTGCTAGGCACTGAGCACAGAATATGGCTATAAGAGGAGTTCTACCCAACCAGGCCAGTGTGAAGGTGAACGTGAACAGTTCCGATAAAGCTCCCAGCCGTGTGCTTGGTTCATAGCAGATGCTCAGAGGATGGGAGCAATTTTTATTCCAGGGGTAAAAGGTTGGCATTGTGGGTGCTCATGGATTGGGGATAAGGCTGAAGTCAGGGATGGGGTTGGGACACACCAAAAATGGAGTTGAGATGAGAATGGAGCTATGGAGGGGGGTGGATATGGGGATGGGCTGGGGTAGGAAGGAGGCTGGAAACAGGATTATGGATGGGGATAGGAATAGGGTTGGCTATGAAGATGGGGCCAGGGTTAGGGGTGGGGATGGGGTGGGAGATGGCGTTGGGGTTGAGGAGAGAGAGGGGGTCGGGTCTGGGGGAGATGGTTGTAGATGGAGTTGGGGAGGGAGCTGGGGGTGGAGGAAGGAGGGGTGGGGAAGAGGGTGGCGTTCTGTTGGGATGGAATGGAGGTGGGGATGAGGTTGGGGTGGGGTTGGAGAGAGGATGAGACGTGGGGACAGGAAGGGGGAGGGGTTGGACATGAGGAAGGGCAGGGAGTTGGGGAGGGAGCTGGGATTGGGAATGACCTTGGGATTGGGGATGGCGCTGGGGTAGGTTGGGGTTGAGTTTGGGACGGCATTGGGGTTAGGCATCCCCCAAGACGAAGTCTGGGCAGGGCCATGCAGGGCTCACCTTCAGGGTCCAGCAGACGCGCCAGCCCCAGGTGCTGTTCAGCTGTGCGGAAGGCTCTCTGCAGGTTGTAGTTGGCGTTGGACTTGGTGAGTTTGCTGAAGTCCACGAGATCGGGCCTGGGCAGGGGCACAGAGCGGGCAGGCAGCAGGCAGGCTCCAGAGCAGGTGAGCAAGCAGGTGAAAAGGCATCCTTGTCTGAGCCCACCCAGGGCGAGGGGCGGGGGCACAACCCAGCCAAGGGGCAAGCTGTGTGTGCTGGTGTGTGCTGTGCAGCATTTACTTGCGGTGTGAGTGTAACGGACTCGCCGAGTGTATCTGTGGGTTCCTGGGAACGTGAGTGCGTATGCATTTGCCGCTGGGCACGGGTAAGCCGGCCTGTGTGCTCACACCTATGGGTGGGGCAGCCTGTGGGTGCTGGGAAGAGATGAGCCACATGGTACCTGCCTGTGTGTGTCTCTGTGAAACTATCCGACGAGTGTGTATAGCCTTTATGTGTGTTGAGCAAGGACACATGTACATCTGATGCACACGTGTCTACTTGGGGGTATTCACACACAGTGTTATGTAGCAGTTGGAGGTGTGAGGTCTGGAACTAGCCCCTTGGGGTCCAAGCCCCAGTTGGTCACGTCCTGGTCATGGTGCTCTTGGTGAGGTACTTCATTTCTCTGTGCCTTGGTTTCCTCATTTGTAAAATAGGGATAATAATAGCATGTGCCTACTATGTAAGAGATGGATTGGATATATTGACTATCAAATGACTTAGTGGGGGCCACTTATAACAGTGCCTGGTACACAGCACTCAGTAAACGTTACCTAATGTTAGCACGGCGCTGGTTACAGCTTGTGAGTTTCTGTTTGTGGGGGTGCGTCTGGGTCTCCCCGTGTGTGTATGAGTGTGTGTATGTGTGAGAGGCAGGGGTGGTGAGTGACATGTGTCCACAGCAGAAAAAACTGGGTTCTGGCTTCTCTATACCAGAGCAAGTCCCTCCCAGCCTTTGGGCCTCAGTTTCCCCAATGTGTCATGTGGCCGATCATGATGTGGGTGGAATTTGTACAAGTGCCTGACTCTCAGCTAGTTCAGCGCCGCCCCTGAGGTACAAAGAGGTGAGTGGGCGGGGAGCCAGGAAGGGGGCCCTGGGGCTCCCCTCTGATCAGAGGAGGTGCTGTGTACACGCCAGAAGGGGGAGTCCAGGGGAGAGTGTGCCCCCCACCCTGAGGGAATCTAAGCAGCAGGTGCAGGCTGTGTGCTGCATGGGTATCTGTGTGTGCACACATCTGTGCAAGGGCCTGTGTGTCCGTGTGTGCACACATCTGTGCAAGGGCCTGTGTGTCCGTGTGTGCACACATCTGTGCAAGCGCCTCTGTGTGTGTCCGTGTGTGCACACATCTGTGCAAGGGCCTCTGTGTGTTTGTGTGTGCACACATCTGTGCAAGGGCCTGTGTGTCCGTGTGTGCACACATCTGTGCAAGCGCCTCTGTGTGTGTCCGTGTGTGCACACATCTGTGCAAGGGCCTCTGTGTGTTTGTGTGTGCACACATCTGTGCAAGGGCCTCTGTGTGTTTGTGTGTGCACACATCTGTGCAAGCGCCTGTGTGTCCACGTGTGCACACATCTGTGCAAGGGCCTGTGTGTGTCCAAGTGTGCACAGGGCATGTGTCCTCCACAGGAGTCTGCGGGTGTGTGTTCCTGCATGTAAATGCACAGGGTACGTATGTGAAGGGAAATAAATGTGTATTTGTCTGTAGGGTGACAAGATGGGTCCTTGTGTCCCTGTCTGTCATCTATACACATACATGTGCAGATATAGCTGTGGGGACATGGGGTGGGGTGCAGGGCAGGGCTGGGCTGCCCCAGGCCAGGTGGTACCTGTGCCGGTGAATGAGGGCATTGAAGGCCAAGCCATCCCGCCAGCTGGTGGTGAAATTCTGAATGTTTACCTCGGGATAACTGGCAGTGTAGGGGGGGAAACAGAGGCAGAGATGGAGAGAGTCAGGACGGAAGAGAGAGGGAGGGGAGGGAGGGGAGAGGGCGAGAAAAGGACACAAAAGGGTGGGTGGACAGGTAGGCAGGTAGGTAGATAATACAGATAAGATAAGATAGGTGAATGGGGAGAGACAGGAGGAGCCAGGGAGATGGAGAGAGAGAGAGAGGAGAGGAGAGAAAAAGAGACAGAGAGGGAAGAGGGAAGAGAAGGACAGAGGGAGGAGGGAGAGAGATACCGGCAGACATGGAGAGAGAAAGGAGGGGAGAAAAAAGGGAAGGAGCAAGGGAGGGAGGGAGGTGGAGAGAAGGAGAGAGAGGTACCAGGAAAAGCAGACATGGAGATAAAGACAGACACAGGGAGAGACAGATGGCATTGCAAGACAGACAGACAGCCCAGAAGGATGAGAGTCAGAGAAATTCACCTCCCTCCCAAACCTGCCCCCTCCCTCCTTCCTCCCAGGGCTGCGCTCCAGATGGCACTTGAGTTTCAGGCCATGCCCCGCAGGAAGAATTGGAGGTCCCAGGGGACATGTCCAATAGAGCCTGGGCCTGGGCCCCACCATCTCACCCACACTGAAGGTACCCAGGACCCTGAACTTTCCTGCCCAAGCTGCCAGAGCCCTGGTGTTTGCCCTCCTAGGCAAAAGGGTGACACACACAGGGGCAGGGGTGGCCAGAGCTTGGACATGGGGCTGGGGGTCCACATAGGTGCCTATGAGATCTCTTGAAGTGCAGGATGAAATGGGGTGGGAGGCGGAGAGACAGGAGCTGCTGGGGACAGTGCACTCCTTTCCAGCATTGATCTCTGAGGAGGCAGAGAGTTCTAAACTCGAACCTGGCCTTCCAGCTTGTTAGGAAGGTCTGTCAAGGTCAGAGAAGTGGATGTATTTTATTTACGAGTTTCTTAGCTTCAGACGTCACTTTCTGACACTGAGGACATGGGCTGCTCCTAGGGGTCCCCTGCCTGTGAGGAGGGTGTGGGGCTTACCCAGCTGTCTTCATCTGACACCATAAGAGCAGAGCGTCCTTGGCTGAGCGAGTCTCTCTGTTGTCCTCAGTCTCAATTTTGATGACTTGAATCTGTGTGGTTACAACAAATGCTACTGGGGCCTGGAGAGCTTGAGGCCAGGAGACTGTCCCCTCCCCATCCTGCTACCAGGGAGTGTGGCAGGTGACGGAGGAGTTGGGCATTCAGGCTGGGGGTGGGGGTTCAGGAGGAGAGGCCGAGCTCTGGAGTGGGCCAGGACAGCCACAACTAGGGAGGCGGTTGTGGATTCAGGTCTCGGTTTCCAGGGAAGCCTCCAAAGTGAGAGTCCGGCCAGTTTCCTGATGCAAGCCACCGTCACCTCCCGCCTAGGCTGGAGCAGCAGCCTTCATGCTGTTCTTCCTGTTACTGCGCCCACAGGGTAATGGAGACTTGGGTCCCGGACTCAAGAACTGGGCTTGGCATGTGGGTTCCCAGGGAGAGAACCAAGACTTCCAGGGTGGCCTCAGCCCCTACTGCAGGTCTCCAGCGGCCAGCGGAGATCCCTGACTCCCATGGTCTCATTCCCCGATTTTATACTGACAACATCCACACCTGTCTCCAGCCTCTCCTTGCCCCCTGAGCTCCATCCCCAGGATCCAGTGGACTCCTAGATGCCCCACCCCCACCCCAATGTCCTGGACCCATAACCACTGCATCTCAAACTGGCTTTAGTGTCTTCCCCAAAACTTTTCCTCCTCCCTGTCCCTGTGTCAGGGCAGTCCCACCATCCCTCAGTCCCCAGGCCAGAGCTCTGAGTCTCCACCTGGCTACCCCTTCCCCTAAGGCCTGTCCATGCCACCTCCTGAGTGTCTGCCCCACTTGCCCGATATTCGCTTCCCCACAGTCCCACCCTGGGCCACATCTCCAGCCTCCTCATTGGGCTCTCAGCTCCCAATTTTGTTAACCACCTCCAATCCAGAGGGATCTTGCTAAACCTGATTACACACCTCCTCTTGACAAAACTTTCTAATCTTTCCTCATGTCAGACAGAATAAATTCCAAACTCATCACAGATCACCTGGGCCCTGCTAGCCCCACCGATGATCTCCTCCCTGTCTCCCGCTTGCCTCCCGTCCTCTAGCCACATGGCTCTTCCTTCTGAACTTTCAACATGCCAAACTCAGACCCACCACAGGGCCTTTGCACCTGCTGTGCCCCCTGCCTGGAATGCTTTCTCCCTTCATCTTCATATGTTGTTCATCCATCAGCTTCTCAGAGAGCCCTTTTCTGACCATCATATCTAAAATCTCAACAGCACCAACCTGGTATTTTATATCTCTTTTACCACTATCATAATCTATTCTTTTATGCATAGCTTTTTAAACTTCTTCTCTGCCTAGAGCTGGTCCTTTCCCCATACATGTGTTTATGTATTTATGTATTTGTTTATTTTCTGTCTCCTTCACCACAATGTAAGTTCCATGAAGGCAGCAAATTTGTGTGTTTCTTTCTGTACTCAAGCAAGATCGCCTGGATTCAAATTCCAGCTCCAACCCAGCTACCGTGACCCTGAGCATATTACTTCAGCTATCTGGCTTCAGTTACCTCATTGGTAAAATGGGGTAATAAATAGTATCTAACTTAACGGAGTTGCTGTGTATATTAAATGTCAAGTGCTTGGAACAGAGTAAGCAATATATAAATGATGATTACAGGGATGGTGATGATAATAATTATTTTTATCATTATTTTCATCATCACCACCTGACACAGGGTTCCTGGAGCAGATGAGGGATATTTTTGGAAGGCAGGAAGGAATGAATGGGTAAACGGGTGGGGCGCCTTCCTAAGGCCCACCGTCGGGGGATCACCTGGAAGCGCAGGATTATGGTCCAGACCAGCCCCAGCGTCAGCCGGTGGTTTCCATCCACGATGTCATGCGATCCCACGTTCTCCAGGTGCACCCGCTGCTCCTTCAGGAACTGCAGCGCCTTGTCCACGTTCTCCAGCGAGTGGATCCGCATGCGGCCGCGCGTGGGCCTCGGCTAGGGCGGCGGGGGGACCGCGAGGGGGTCTGACCGAGAGCGCGGCGCCCTGGGCCCCGCCCCGTCCAAGGAAGCCCGCCCCTCCCATAGCCACGCCCCCTGCGTGTCCAGGATCAGGCTACCCTCCCTCGGTTTTATCCAAGACCCAGGACCCTGAATCACATCCCTTCGTGGCTTATTCAGGTCCCGGGCTCTGCCCCGTCCACCCACGCGCCACCTCCGCCTTGGTAACCACGCCCCCAACATGAAGACCCGCCCCTGCGGCCTGTAGCCACATCCCGACCGGCCACCCATCTCTCCCCCACGCCCTAGCCTGGGGCTCTTCCCCTGGTTTTTAGCTCAATTCCTTCCAGGGGCGTTTCTTCCCATTCAATCGCCCTGCCCCCTGAGCTCCAGGCTCCAGTCCCTTAATGAATATCTACCTTGAATCCCCTACTCTGACATGAAGTCCTACCCAAGCCCAGAAACACAACCCCAACCCATGCAACACGCCACACCCCCTACAACACTGTCTGCGTCCCCAGACCCCCACGACATAGGTGTCACCCTAACAACGACACTGCCCCCCACCCCGACCCGGAGCCTCGCACCCGCATCCACTGCCCTGCCACAAGAGCTCTGGCCCTGTTTCATACCCATGCCCCTTGCTAGCTCCTAACCCGGGCCCGACCCTTCTAATAAGCTCGTCCCTTCTCCAATACCCCACCCCTTCCAACGAAGCTCCGCCTCCGAACCCGGCCAGCCGAGTCCCCGGAATCCCGCTGCGGTTCCCAGCTGAGCCCCACCCACCAGTAGCCAGGCCCCCCTCTAGTCCAGCCCTTCCAGAGAAGCCCACCCCCCAGCCAGAGACCCCAGGGCCATCCCTTTTCCCCAGCCCCTCCGGCCCCCTCACCAGCTGCTCCCCTGACAGCACTTCCAGGAGCCGCGTGAGCACGAAGCCGTCCCGGAGGTCCGCATAGAGGTCCGCGATGTGGCAGCCCACGCGGGCGAGGTGCGAGTTCACCCACTTGGTGAAGGTTTTCTTCTGCACAGCCTCGCGCTCATCTGCAGGACAGGCCCTAGTGAGCCCCCGGCCGCGCAGGAGACCCCGGCCCCTCCCAGCTGCGCTTCAGTCCTCCACCAGCCAGACCCTGCTGGGCCCAGCTCTCTGCAAGAGTCCGACCTTAGCACAGGCGCCTCCTCCTACCTGGAGCGCCTTCCCCTACTCTCCTGCCCACCTGGTGACAACCTCCCTGTCCTTTAACGTTTTCCTGAGATATCACTTCCCCAGGAAGCCTCCTCTGTTTCCTATCTGGGCTCTGCTCATTCATTCAGTAATTCTGTGTCAAGGCTCTGCAAATACAGACAGGGCCTCCCTCCCAGAGCCCAGTTTAGTGGGAGCGCAGGGAATACCCCAGTGAACACGGGGGTGCCATGGATACTAGGAGGAGGAGGGACAGGATGAGAGTTGCATTTCAGAAGTGTCTCTGCCTACTGTGCGGAGAATGGATCAGAGAGGGCAAAAATGGCAGCCCCAAACCCAGGGAGGAGCTTGGAGAAGGGGCTCAGGGGAGAAAGGATGAGGCTGGGCCAGGGCAGAAGCTGCAGGGATGGAAGAAGGGGAAATATCGGGGAGTCATTTATGAAAAGTAAGAGGTTGGGCGCGGTGGCTCACGCCTGTAATCCTAGCACTTTGGGAGGCCAAGGTGGGAGGATCACTTGAGGTCAGGAGTTCAAGACCAGCCTGAGCAAGAGTGAGACCCCATCTCTACAAAAATAGAAAAATCAGCTGGATGTGGTGGTGTGTGCCTGTAGACCCAGCTACTCAGGAGGCTGAGGCAGGAGGATTGCTTGAGCCCAGGAATTTGAGGTTGCAGTGAGATGACTCAGTTCTCACCTGTGGGAAAGAAGTGGAAGAACGTGCAACTTCTGCCTCATTTGCTGACAAAAAAAAATTGTTCAGATGTCTCTTACTATCTTTTTTTAAAATAACAGCTTTAGTATGAGCTATAGTTCACATACTATAAAATTCATCCTTTTAGAGTGTAAATTTGGCAGGGTGTGGTGGCTCATGCCTGTAATCCCAGCACTTTAGGAGGCTGAGGTGGGAGGATCACTTGAGCACAGGAGTTCAAGACCAGCCTGAGCAACATAGCAAGACCCCATCTCTATAGAAAATAGAAAAATTAGCCGGGTATGGTGGTGCGCACTTGTAGTCCCAGCTACTTGGGAGGCTGAGGCAGGAGGATCACTTGAGCCCAGGTGTTTGAGGTTGCAGTGAGCTATGATGATGTCCCTGCACTCTAGCCCAGGCAATAGAGTGAGACCCTGTCTCAAAAAAAAAAAGTGTCAATTCAGTGGTTTTTAGTATATTCACAGAGTTGTGCAACCATCACCACTATCTAACATCAGAACACTTCCACCCCCCAAAAGAAACCCAGTGCCCATTAGCAGTCATTCTCCATTTTTCCCTTCCCTGAGCTCTACGCAAACACTGAGCTACTTTCTCTCTCTATGGATTTGCCTATTGTGGACATTTCACATAAAAAGAATCATACAATATGTGGTCTTTTATGTCTCTGGCTCCTTTCACTTAGCTAAATATTTTTAAGAGTCATCCATGTTGTAGCAGGTATCAGTATTTTATTTCTTTTAATGGCCAAGTAATATTTCATTATGTGGATATACTGCATTTTACTTATCCGTCCATCAGTTGATGGACATTTGTGTTGTTTCCACTTTTGATTATGATGAATAATGCTGCTATGAATGATGAGAAAAAGTTTTGTGTAGACACACGTTTTCCGTTATCTTGGGTATACACCTAGGGGTAGAATTCCTGGGTCATATGGTAACTTTATGTTTAACTTTTGAAGGAACTGTCAAACTGTTTCCAAAGTAGCTGCACCATGTTACATTCCCACCCGAAACGTATGAGGGCTCCAATCCCATGTCCTTGTCAAGACTTGTTATTTTTCTCTTTTTAAATTAATTTTTTTTTTTTTTTTTTTTTTTGTTGAGACAGAGTCTCACTTTGTTGCCCAGGCTAGAGTGAGTGCCGTGGCATCAGCTTAGCTCACAGCAACCTCAGACTCCTCGGCTTAAGCGATCCTACTGCCTCAGCCTCCCGAGTAGCTGGGACTACAGGCATGCGCCACTATGCCCGGCTAATTTTTTCTATATAGATTTTTAGTTGTCCATATAATGTCTTTCTATTTTTAGTAGAGACGGGGTCTCGCTCTTGCTCAGGCTGGTCTCGAACTCCTGACCTCGAGCGATCCACCCGCCTCGGCCTCCCAGAGTGCTAGGATTACAGGCGTGAGCCACCGCGCCCGGCCTTTAAATTAATTTTTTATTTATTTTTTGTTTTTAAGAGATGGGGGTCTCAAAAAAAAAGAGAGAGATGAGGGTCTCGCTGTGTTGCCCAGGCTGGTCTCAAACTCCTGGCCTCAAGTGATCTTCCCACCTTAGCCTCTAAGTAGCTGGGATTACAGGTGCAAGCTACTGCACCTGGCCACCTTTCTTTTTTTCTTATGGCCATCCTAGTGGGTGTGAAGTGGTATTTCATTTTGGTTTTGATCTACATTTCCCTAGTGACTAGTGATGTTGAACATCTTTTCATGTTCTCCTTTTTTTTTTTTTTTTTTTTTTTTGAGACAGACTCTCGCTCTGTTGCCTGGATTAGAGTGCCGTGGCATCAGCCTAGCTCACAGCAACCTTAAACTTCTGGGCTCAAGCAATCCTTCTGCCTCAGCCTCCCGAGTAGCTGGGACTACAGGCATGCACCACCACGTCCACCTAATTTTTTCTATATAGATTTTTAGCTGTCCAAATCATTTGTTTCTATTTTTAGTAGAGACGGGGTCTCGCTCTTGCTCAGGCTGGTCTCAAACTCCTGACCTCCAGCGTTGCACCGCCTCGGCCTCCCAGAGTGTCCCTTTTTTTTTTTTTTTTTTTTTTTTTGAGACAGAGTCTTGATCTGTCACCCGGGCTGGAGTGCAGTGGCACAATCATAGCTCATTGCAGCCACCAACTCCTGGGCTCAAACAATCCTCCTGCCTCAGCCTCTTGAGTAGCTGGAACTATAGGTGTGCACCACCATGCCCGGCTAATATTTTTAGACATTTTTTTAGAGACAGGGTTTCGCTATATTGCCCAGGCTGGTCTCAAACTTCTGGCCTCAAGTGATCCTCCCACCTCAGCCTTCTGAGTTGCTGGGATTACAGGTGTGAGCCATCATACCCAACTTTTTTCATGTTCTTATTGGCATTTGCATATCTTCTTTGGAAAAATGTCTATTCAAATCCTTTGCCACTCCCCACCCCCACCTTTTTCTTTTTTGAGACAAAGTCTCATTCTGTCGCCCTGGGCTAGAGTGCAGTGGTGTCATCATAGCTCACTGTAGCCTCAAACTCCTGGGCTCCAGCAATCTTTCTGGTTCAACCTCCCAAGTAGCTGGGACTACAGGTGCATCCCACCACACCTGGCTAATTTTTTCTATTTTTGGCTCTTGGTCAGGCTGGTCTCCAATTCCTGAGCTCAAGGGATCCTCCCACCTCGGCCTCCCAGAGTGCTAGGATTACAGGCGTCAGCCACTGTGCCCGACTTTCCTTTGCCGATTTTTAAATAGGGTTACTTGCCTTTTTATCATCTGTACTATCTTTGAAACTTCCTGTGAATCTATAATTACTTAATAATTAAAAGTTAAAAAAAAAAAAAGGAAATTGCTTCCCGGTCTTTCTCTTTCCTTTCCTGACTCCCATAAGCTGGAACACCACGGTCTGCAGAACACAGGATGGAAGGAACTTGGAATCCTCATTGACTGCTTCGAGCTGAGTCACCTGCCAACTGGGCTGCTCATTTGGGACTATCTAGGAGAGAGAATAAGCTTCTGCCTCCTTTAAGCCAAGTATCGTTAAGTCTTTTTGATAATAGCAGCTTAGCCTGGACAGGTACTGTTAGGATTGCATCATAAAATTTTTAAGTTTCCTATTGGTGCAGGAATAAAGATGTGTATTTCCAGTCTATTTCCCTTGTCAACCATTTGAAATCTCTCAGTAATTTCCTTTTTCATAAAATTTACCTTTTGTGACATTATTAAGTAGTGCATTTTACTCTGACAGTAGAAAATATACATTGACTGCTCTGTATTTTTTTTATTTCAAGTTGCATCTTGAATGTTTGCCTCTAATTTGAAAGCAAATATGCAGATATTACTAGTACATCCAAATGAAATATCTTGTGTGGTTAAATGTAGGGTGTGTGCTGTTTAGACTGGTTGGGGCCTGTGCGAACATGATCATTAGTCCCACGTGGGGAAGTGATGACAGGAAATACACTGAATAGGTATTTGTTCCTCTGCCTTCTAATGGCCAATGCCTGTGCCAAATAGCAGATTCTGGCTAATACTAAAACCAAAGTGGAACACTAGTCTGTGCCCAGATTGGTACCAGAATGAGGACAGTTGGCTTCTGTCCTTCCTGTAATGGTGACTGGCCGTGTGACTTCTCGAGGTCATCTCCCGTCTCCAGGCCCCCATTTTCTTATTTGTTAAAAAAGGGATTTGGACTAGATAAGGATTTCTTCATTGGGTTCTTGGGGACCTCTGGTGTTTGAGATCTCATGCTTGAGGGAGAGGAATCCATGACAATATTTTTTGGTTTGTAATTTCACTTTGATTATACCCAAAGAAAATCAATAGAAACATATCCTAGACCATCTAGATGACAACTTCACAAAGGATGATGCTGTGAGATTTCAGTATTTGTGATTACAGTCCTGGTAGCATGGAGCCGGGGTCAAGAACTGAAATGCCGGCTGGGTGCGGTGGCTCACGCCTGTAACCCTAGCACGCTGTGAGGCCAAGGTAGGAGAATTGCTTGAGGTCAGGAGTTCAAGACCAGAGTGAGCAAGAGCAAGACCCCGTTCTCTAATAAAATATAGAAAAAATTAGCCAGATGTGGTGGCGTGCACCTGTAGTCCCAGCTACTTGGGAGGCCGAGGCAGGAGGATTGCTTGAGCCCAGGAGTTTGAGGTTGCAGTGAGCTATGGTGACTCCACTCACTGCACTCTAGCTGGGGCAACAGAGTGAGACTCTGTCTCAAAAAAAAAAGAACTGAACTGCCTACAGAGGCCGGACAGGCTGTATACAGTGAGAGAACTAGGACCTTCTACAAGGGGGCAGTGGCCACGCAGCCCCTGTGACTATAGCCTGGCAGGATAGAGGCCAGCGTTGCCATATCATGTAATAAATAGTTCATGAGGAGCCAAAAATCTGGCTTTTTAAAATCAAAATCTCCCTATTTTTAAATGTTAGCAACCGATTTGCATTTTTATAAAGCACAGTGGGGGTGCAACCAAATACGTCTCAGAGTGCCGCTCTGACCTAAGATGACACTGAGTGTTCACTGTGTTGGTGTGTTTGGCTACCATGTGGAGTGTCTTTTGTTTGGCCCTCTGGTGCCACCGTCGGCTCCTCTGGGCCCAAGGAGGCTGACCGATGTGGACTGTATGAATGGGCTCCGAAACCTCAGAGGTCCTCAGACTTCTAGTTGGGTTGGACCAGCAGGAGATCAGGGGGCAAAGAATTTATTCCTTCCTGCTCCCTGCCTGCCTGACCAGCTCCTGGAAGTGCCTGCATCCTCCCTCTACATCCCCAGCTCTTGCCTTCCCTGTCCCAGTCCCTGGGGGTCCCTAACACCCTCGTAGGTTCCCTTTGCCCTGCCCACCTCTCTAGACATAGTGGGTGATTAGTGATTCACTAATCACTCTGCAGTTTTACCCCTTTCTGGGGGGGGGGGTGCATCTGCTTCCTGCCAGGACCCTCACTGACATAGATACCTCCAGGCCAAATGACAAGTGTCCTGCCTCTGCCATTGTTCTCATACTGAGGTCTTTTACCATTTATATATTCTTCCCCACGGTGGGAATCACCAATTACAAGTGAAACACATTTCCTTAGAATAAGACTTTAATTTATTCATACACTTAATACGTTGAGACTTTCATAGAGCAGAGGAGTAACTACTCCTTTATCCATTGGCTTATCCGTGGCTAAGGGGGAGAAGATAGAGACTTAATATGTAAATGATATGTTTAGACATCTGGGAAAAGTTAGGAAGCCAAAGAATACCGAATATTGAGAGAAATGTGGGTATATCATAACCCTTATGCCTGCTGACAGGAGTACAGACAGGGACAGCCACTCTAAAAGCTATCTGACATTCCTAAGTCAAATTAAATCAGGACATACCCGCATGACCCAGCAATTTGGACCCTCCGTCAAGTCCCAAAGACTTTTCTGACACTGGTTCATAAAGAGCCATATGCAAGGATGTTCCATGCAGTACTACCTGTTCAGGGGGGAGGTTTGGGGGTGTCCCTTACTGGGAAGGAGTCACATATGGTGAGTGTGAACCTTGGGCCGCAGGCAGCAGTTAGAAGCAACAGATTACATGCCCTCAGAACCACTCGGAAGAGTCTTCAGGCACAATACTGAGTACAAAAATAATGCAAAGAATGCAATCTAGAACATGATAAAACTTGCATGGGTTAGCAATACCTGCACGCACAAACCCACGGATATATAGATCCCAGATTTATAACAAAGTGACACTGCAGTTCACTAGAGAAAAAAGAGTCTTTTCAATAAATGGAGTTGAGTCAACTGGATATCCAAGTGCAGAAAAAATGAACCTGACCCACACCATACACAATAATACATAATAATAAATTCCATTTGGCTTATAAATCTAAATGTGAAAGCAATACAATAAGGCTTTTAGAAGAAAATATCAAAGAATATCTCCGTGACCTTGGAGTAGGCAAAGATTTCTTAAGTAAGACACAAATAATGTTAGCCATACAGGAAGTGATTATTAAAATACACTACATTAAAATTAAGAAATCCTGTTCCTCAATAGGCCCCACTAAGAGAACAAAAAGACAAAAGCCACAGAGTAGGACAAAACTCAACATATATATCTGTCAAAGGACTTGTACTCCTCCAAAACCATCAGAAAAAGGCAGACAAATGAATAAGAAAGTGGGCAGAAGACTTGAATGGTCATTTCACAAGAGGAAATTCAAATGGCCAATAAACATATGAAAATGGCCTCCACCTCATTAGTTGTCATTAGTCATCAGGAAAATGCAAAAGTGAAACCATAATAGAATGCACACCTGCCAGAATGGTTAAAATTAAAAAGACTGACCATACCAAGGGCTGGATGTACAGCAAATGAATTGCTCATACGCTGCTGGTGGGAAGTAAAATGGTACAAGCTGCCAGTTTCTACTAAAGTAGATACACACATCCTCTATGACCCAACAACTTCACTCCTGTTGCGTATAACGCACCAGAAATGAGTGCGTATGCCCACCAAAAGCATGTGCTAGAAAGCTGAGACCACCATATTTTGTCTAGTAATAGCCCCAAACTAGAAGCAGCCCAAATGCTCATCAACAGGTAAATGGATAAACAAATGGTGATATCGTGGAATATTCCGTGGCAACGAGAAGGAACAACCACCAAGTACGGAAAGACATGGTTGAATTTCACAAGCATAATGAGGAGTGGAGGAAGCCAGACACAAAAGAGTACCCAACGAATTATTCCATTTATATGAAGTTCAGACACTGGCAAGATGAATCTATGCTGTTGCAAGTTCATTCCCCGTACAGGCCACCAAAAATATAAATAAATAGCTAAGAAGTCAGGAGAGTGTTTACCCTTGGACTGTAGTGATAGGGAGGTGGCCTGAAGGGGCTTCTCTGGGGCTGTCAGGTTCTGTTTCTTGATATGAGTGCTGGTTACAAAATAGTGCTCATTTGTTGAAATAATGGACACTAATGATTTATCTGCCATTCCCTGTGCAGGTACTACTTTATTATAATAATAAAGAGTTAAATCTACACATATACATGCATACCAATTAGCAATGCATATTTTGCAAAATCATCCAGGTGCATGGGAAAGAATTCGCATTAAAACCACCCAAATGGCTGCCTATGAGGAGAATGAATGGGTGTGAGATACTGCAATAAAAGAGAAGAAACAAATAAATGAAGAGGAGAGAGGGCTCACACAGATCAATGACAACAGCAAGCCACAAACCGTGGGGGGTGACTAATGGAACTCGCTGAACATGGATCTAAACAATTTTTAAAAACATCTTCATGCAAAAAGCATGTAATGGAGGTCCCTGATCAAAGGTTTTGCCTTGGTTTGAATAGAGAAAAACTACGAGAGAAGTGAGAGAAGTGAGCAAAGAGATGCAAAAGAAATGTACCATCATGGTCTACGTCATATTTGCACTTTGAGCAGCAAGGTAGTTTCAGCAGGACAGCAGGAAGTTACTGCTAATCTGAATGTTACTGGTTTTGTGGTTTGGGCCTGGAGTTCCTCTATAAGTATGTTTTAGTTGTAGAGCTATACACGAACTACAGGCATAAGAGGTTTTTTTTGTTTTGGTTTTTTTTTGAAACAGGGTCTCCCTTTATGTCACCCGGCCTAGAGCGCAGAGGCATCATTATAGCTCACTGTAACTTCGTACTTCTGGGCTCCTGCCTCAGCCTCCCGAGTAGTTAGGATGACAGGCGTGTGCCACCACATCTGGCTGATTTTTCTATTTTTTGCAGAGAGAGGATCGGCATGGGAGATTTAAACAGAGTTATGCATTTGTGTGAATTTATGAAAACTATAATTGTAATAATTGAGGTGAACACTGAAGTGTATGAGAAAATTTTTTAATCTTAAAGGGACTCCTTCCCTGGGCTAGATGCTCTCTGAAGCATGGTTCTACGATTTGATTCTCATCTTACCATAGCCCATCTCTGCTTAAAATCTTTCCACAGCTCCCTGGTGCCCTTCAAGGCCCTTTAAGGTCTGACTCCCACTGGCTCCTCTCCCAGCATCGCTGCTTCTCGCCTGTAGCTGTCTCACTCAAGCCACTCCTAACTTCTGGAGGTCTCATATATGCTGTTTCCTCTGCTGAGAATATTCTTCCACTCTTCACCTTAGCGTTCATTCCTATTCATCCTTCAGGCCTCACCTTGGGCATCTCCTCCTCCAGGAGGCCCTCCTTGATTTTCCAGGCTGGATCAAGTACCTGCTCTGGGCTGCTACAGCCCCTGGGCCTCCTCATCACAGCCCTCTGCCTGTACCTGCCTATAACACCCCGACCCCTCTGGGCCATCACTGTCTGGCTGGATCTGTCCCTACCACTGGACTGGGAGCCCTGCAGGGGGGCCAGGGCTGGCTCAGCCACCACTATGCCCCTTATATCATCTAGCACAAGCCAGGCACACAGCAGGCACTAAATAAATATTTTATGGATAAAATATCAAATTCTAGAATTCTAAGTTGGTATGTTCATATATTTTTAACATCCTAGGAGTCTAAAAGTATGATTCTAAATTTCCACGAGTATGTTTTTATCACTCTAGATTTCTAGATTAGAAGAAGCTGGCAATCCATGGGTTAAATCTGGTTCACATTTTGTGGCACATACAGATTTTTTTTTTTTAATTGAGAAATTCCAGACAAATGTCAGAGCTAGTAACTTTGGGGTCCTTATTTCCCCATAGCCAGAGCTAGTGATCGGGCCATTGTTGTCTAGTATACTCCTTATTTATGTGACTTGCTTTCCTGGAGGCCTTTGAGTTTGACACTCCTGCTTGACATCTTATAAAGTTCCAAGAATCTTAGTATCAAAGATCCCATGATTATAAAATGCTGAGTTACTAAAGTTCTGAGATTCTGAGGGAACTGACTCTGATATTAAGGTTTTAAGATTTCATGATTATAACAATCTATATTTTATGATTATGGTGCTCCATGTTTCTAAGACGTCAGAGTCCCAAGAGTCAAAAGTGCTAGGGGGTTCATGCTTTAAAGGTTTATGATTATGAAGTTACACATCTCTGAGGATTCTCAGGGTCTTTGCACATAGAGTTTTAATGTTGATGATTAAATACTTCTGAGATTCCAAAGCCCTATGAATATAAAGTCCTAAGGGTCAAGGGTCTACAATTCTGAAGGTCTGAGGTTCTAAGACTTAATAACCATAACGTTCTCTGGTCTTTGCTGATAAATCAAAGACATCGAAGTAGGGTGACCAACCATCCCAGTTGGCCCAAGGCTGAGGGTTTCAGTGGTGCAACCAGGAAGGTCTGATCACTCTACCTCAAAGTTCTCAGGATCTACATTGCTAATCTGAAACTCTAATGGTTTAGGATTATAACATCCCAAGCGTCTATGTGTATTACAGTTTAGGTTTCTAAGGGCCTAAAATCCTAGGGGCCAATGATTAAAATTTCTTAGGTCTGTGAGTGTAAAGTTCTGCATTTCCAAGGGTCTCTCTTTCTAGAGGTGTAGGAATCTCTGAGTATGACATTCCAAGGTCCTAAGACAGATTGGTTCTGCATTTTGGGATTCTAATGAAATATGCTTATAAAGTCCCATATTTCTGGGATTGTACATTTGTAAGGTTTTTTTTTTCCTTTGAGACAGGATCTCTATGTTACCCAGACTGGTCTCCAACTCCTGGCCTCAAGTGATCCTCCTACCTCAGCCTCCTGGGTAGCTGGGACTGCAGGCGTGTACCACTATGCCAGCTAATTTTTAAACTTTTTTTTGTAGATACAAGGGTCTCACTATGCTGCCCAGGCTGGTCTTGAACTCCTGGCCTGAAGTGATCCTGCCACTTCAGCCTCCCAAGTCACTGGGATTATAGGCATGAGCCACCGCACCCAGCTATTTTCTAAGGTCCTAAGGCTATGCTGCTCCATAGCAGCAATGAGCTGCATGTGGCTATTTAAATTTAAATTAATTAAAATTAAATAAAATGTAAAACTTAGCCCTTCAAGTAGCATTGGCCACATTTCAATTGCTCAATAGCCACACGTAGTACTGATTACTATATTGGCCATCACAGAAATGGAACATTTCTATCATCGTAGATAGTGCCGCTCTAAAGAGTCAAAGGGTAAGTGTCTATAACTCTCTTCCCACTTCCTGGTCATCGAGATCTCAGGTACCCTTCCCCTTCCCCCTCTCTCATTCCACTCCAGCCCACCTCCAGGTACCTGCCAAGGCCTTGATCCGGGAGCACTCAAAGAGTGAGGCGGCTGCGGTGGAGGAGGCCGGCTGCTCCCTCTCCCAGCCCCGGTCTGGACTGTCCCAGCGGGCAGCAAGGTTGTTGTTGTTAGGGGCAGGCAGGCCCTCCATGTTGTCCACTTCCCCTGATACCTGCGCCATCGGGGAAGGTGAGGCCTGGGGATGGGGAGAGGCAGGTTAGGGCTGGAAACAGGGCCTAAGCCCAGAGGTCTCACTTCTAACTGACTGGCTGTGAGTCTTGTCCCCTCTCTTGGCCTCAGTTTCTCTGTCTTTAAAGTAAACATAATAATAATGATAATAATGTTCACCCTGACCACTTCGGGGCTATGGTAAACCACTTGGCTTAGCACCTGGCACAGGGTAAGGGCTCAGCAAATTGTCACTGTTATTACTATTAGAACAATAACATTATCAATTATAGAAATCTATAATGCAGTAATGACAATAATGAACACTTATTGATAATGAACATTTGCATTGTTCTCAGTACTTGATATGCATTCTCTTATTTAATTTCCACAAATTTAATTCCCTAAATATCAGCTATGATGACACCAATTTTTTTTTTTTTTTTTTTGAGACAGGGTCTCTGTCACCCGGGCTAGAGTGCAGTGGTACAATCAAAGTTCACTGTAACCTTAAACTTCTGGGTTCAAGCGATCTTTCTGCTTCAGCTTTCCAAGTCATTGGGACTACAGGCTCATGCCACCATGCCTGGCTAATTTTTCTATTTTTGTGTAGAGACGGGGGTCTTGCTTTTGTTCAGGCTGGTCTCGAACTCCTGGTTTCAAGCAATCCTCCCGCCTTGGCCTCCCAAAGTGGTAGGAATACAGGCGTGAGCCACCGTGTCCAGCTATGTTGCCAATTTTACAAAACTTAAGCACAGTGGGGTTAATCCATTTGCCCAAGGTTACACAGCTAGTACGTAGCTAGGATTCAAACACAGGCATTGTGATAGAATTACTGTATTAATGGCCCCAATTCTTCACCAGTGTAGCCACACCCTCTGCCATATAACTCTTCAGTGTCCTCCTGCGAGGGTAGGAGAGGTTGGGGGCCATGCCCCACCACTTAGCGCTGGGTTTGGCCGTATGATTTGCTTCGGTCAACAGAATTAGGCAGAAGTGCTGGCGTGCCAGCTCTGAGCCTAGGACTCAAGAGACCTTACATATTTCTGCTTGTGTTCAATTGTGGCCATGAGAAAAACACGCCTGGGCTAGACCAGGTCTAAAGCCCCAGTCATTCCAGCCAAGGCCAGCTGGCGCTGCCAACACGGCCCCCACTCTGACCCCAACATGTGAATGAGCCCAGCAGAGACCAGGAGAACTGCCCAGTTCAGTCCAGCCTAAATTGCTGAGTTCAGACTGGGTGGCTAAATAAATGCTCAGTGTTTTAAGACACTGAATTTCTGGGTGGCTTGTTATGGCGGCACTATTGTGGCAATAGCTAACTGTTATATTGTTTGACTCCAGAGCTATGCTCTAGAATGCTGCTAGATTGTAAATAGGAAATTTAAAGGGGTGGGTGACATCAGATACATCTCCTCCACCCTCTGGAACCTCAGGTCTGATTCTAAGACTAAGAAACGGGGTTTAGGAGATCAACGTCCCCCTTCTCAAAAGACCCAGACAACTGCCAACCCTAGAGTCTAGGAAGGCAGGGTCTGGGTCTTGGTCGGCATAGTAGAAATTGTCCCATAGGCCGGGCGTGGTGACCGGGCGTGGTGGCTCATGCCTGTAATCCTAGCACTCTGGGAGGCCGAGGTGGGAGGATTGCTTGAGCTTAGGCATTCAAGACCAGGCTGAGCAAGAGCAAGACCTCTTCTCTACTAAAAAGAGAAAAATTAGCCAGGTATGGTGGCATGTGCCCGTTGGCCCAGCTACTCGGGAGGCTGAGGCAGGAGGATCTCACTTGAGCCCAGGAGTTTGAGGTTGCTGTGACCTAGGCTGATGCCACGGCACTCTAGCCTGGGCGACAGAGCAAGACTCTGTCAAAAAAAAAAAAAAGAGAGAGAGAGAAAGAAATCGTCCCTTTTGGTAGACACGCCAAAATCCATTTTTATTCTTCCCTTCTTCCATGGAAAACTGAAAGTGAGCACATGGCTACCTACCACCTGTGTGACCTTGGCCAAGTCACTTCCCCTTTCTGGGCCTCAGTTTGTTCATCTGTAAAATGATAATGATAAGAGCGCCCATTTCGTAGGGGTGTTTGAAGATGAAATAAGTTAATGATGCAGGGAACACAGTATCCGGTACCCAGCAAGCCCTGCATACATGTTCCTTGCTACATTTCTTCACCCTCCTGTGACATATCTCAGCAAATCAAAGTGCCTGTTCTGGAGTCAGGCAAATGAGTTCAAGTCCTGCTTTCTTCCTCCTGTATCTTTAACCAGGGTGTATCTTTAACTTGGCCTCGCTGCGCCTCAGTTTCCCTCCCTGTTAACCGGTGGTCACAACTGTTTCTTCAATGGAGGACACTTGGGGATAGGAAGGCACTTCTCACTGCTGAGCCCTAAGGCCGAGGAACAGCTTTGGCCATTACGTGACTGATCAGACTGATCGAGAAGGCGGGGAGGAGGTGGGGGAGAAGGGGTGTCCTGTCGGCCTCATCAAAGGCTGGCCCCAGCGCTGAGCTGCGGGTGGGATCAGATGCTTTAACCCTTGCAAGGCCGCGCCTCTCTCCCTGCGGTCCAGACACCGTGCCCAAGGAGGGAGACCTGGAAAGGACAAGGCCTGAGGGTAAGACCCACGCGCAGCGCAGGGGCTGGACTGGGTTTGGGGTTGGGAGCTGGTTCTGTCCTCGATCTCCTGCCTCCCGCCAGCCGGGGAGACCCGGGGGCTCAGGCCATGACTACAGCGCAGAGGAGGGATGCTCGCAGGTGGGGAGATGCTGGGGGGAGGGACCATCCGCGCCAACGCCACTCACCTGGGGCCGCGGCCGCGGGGGCCGCCGTCCTGACTCTCGCCGCGTCTGATCGCCTTCCCTGTCGGCGTCCGCGGCCCGGCCCGGCCCGGCTCAGCTCGGCCCCGCCGGCCCGCCGCTCGGCCAGATCCGCATGCGCCGCCGCCGCCGCCGCGCCTTCCTCCGCTCGCGCCGCCGCCGCGCTCGGCGCGCCCCCGGGACCCCCTCCCGCCCGCGGGCCCCGCAGCCCCGGCCGCCTGCCACGCTGGCCCACGCGCCGCCACACACTGGGCCACGGCGCGTGATACACCGCTGCACTCGCGAGGGGCACAGGCAGCGTCACACACAGCCACACACTCCCACGAGGTCACATACTCCCACGCTGCCACACACACACCGTGTCACTTAGAGCATCCCAAACCACTCTCCGCACCCTCACAATCACACGGTATCACTCCCTCATACGGGGTCACACATGGTCAAACCTGTCACATGTAGTCACACACGTGGGGTACCACACTGGAACAGTGCCTGACAGTGTCACACTACCACATACTCAAATAAGGTCACCACCACCCACAAAGTATCACACACAAACACACATGCCACACACTGTCACACACTCCCAGGCAGTCACAGAATGTCATATACCCACACATCACACACAGCTACACAATCATATAGTGTCACGCACTTTTCCACACTCAAACTTGTCAAGGCAGTCACCGTTCACATCATACCACACACTCATACATCACACAGTCACAGGGGGTCACAAATAGCACCACAACAGAAACCCACAGCCACACACTCAAATGCAGTCCCAGTGTCACACATCTTTACATGACACATGTGGTGTCACACACTGTCATAGTCTAATAGTCACACACTCCCTTATAGAATACCTCACCATGTTCTCCACTCACCATACCACACAGGCTGACCCACAGTGTCACCACAAGGTCACCAAAGAACAGTATCAATGCTTTCCACACGTGGTGTGACACACAGTCATACTGTAACACGGAGTTACACACAGAAGAAGACACAAGGTGTCGCCCACAATCATGCTCTCTCTTGTGGTGACTTAGGGTCACACGGGGTCATATAGGTACATAGACACGCAGTCACAGTGTCGCACACACAGTCCTCCCTCATTTTGTCACGGTGCCTGTTCGGGGGATGCCCTGAGGCATAGTATGAGTCCCAGCTCTGCCTCCAGGTTCTGAGAGAAGGAGCATGGAGAGACCGGTGGGCGTGGCTCCGCTAGCCCCGCCCTCCCCGAGTGGCTGGAGCGCGGAGTCGCTATGCTGAGTGACACGCTCTTCTGGCTCCGCCCACTCGCGCCCAGTCTAGATGGAGGCGGGGTCTTATAGGGCCTCGCCTTCCAGCCTGAGTGGCGGACGGAGAGGGCGATGCTGGTCGTTGGTAGGGGAGCCAATGCGAGCTGAGTCCCGCCCCGCCCACCTGCGAGCCTCCCTGCGGGAGGCGTGGCCTGTGTAGCCCCGCCCCTTGGCTTGACCGGAGCGGAGCGGGGCCGAGGCGTGGCCCTAGGAGCCGGCTCCGCCCCGTTGTTCCCGCTAGAAAAGGGCAGAGGGCGCCACCCAGCAGCCGCTGGGTTTCCGTGTGTCCTGAGACCCGGAGTCGTGCGCTCCCACGACCAGGCAGCATGGCCGTCAAGAAAATCGTGATCTTCGGCGCCACTGGCAGGACCGGGCTCACCACCCTGGCACAGGCGGTGCAAGCAGGCATGAGCTGGGGCGGGTGGGGGACGTCACGGGGTCCACGGGCATAGCATTAGGAAGGGGCAGCATGGGCCACCAGTGCCCCAGCCAGGTGTGTGAGGACTCAGGGGGGCAGAGCAAGTGGCTATGGGGGCAGAAATGGGGAAGGCTATGAGATCCAATTTTATGTGAGTCCAAGGCATAGGAATTGGCCATGGGAGCCTGAGGACTCCATTGTGTGTAAACGCAGTGACACCATTGTGTGTAAACGCAAGGCTCTTATGCAGTGTGGTAGTTGTTATTGTGGTGCTGGTGGTGGTGGTTGGTGCACACCCAGAGTGGGTTTGTTTACTAAGCCAGGCGCAACCAGGCCCAGCACCAACCCCTCTTCACATGTGTTAAATCCTCCCAGCCCTTATATGGAGTAGGAACTAGTATCACCCCACTTGACAGATGAGAAAACTGAAGCCTAGAGAATGACTTGCCCAATATCACACAGTTGTTAAGTGACAGTGCTGGGATTTGAACCCAGCTCATGCTCTTAACCACCAAAAGTTCACAGGCTCTTGGCTTGGGCACAAGAGCTGGAAATTGAAAAAGTTGGGGGGCAGGTTGCTGTAAGCACCTAACGGAAAGAAAGCACAGACATGAGTGAAGACTTGCGGGCACGAGTCCTGGGAAAGTCAATGAGGGCTGCAAATTGAGAGTTCCCCCAACAGAGGGGTTAGGAAAGGGGATAGCCATCCTCCAGCATCCTTTGCCCCCACGGTCCAGACTATGCCAACTCCCAGAGGGGCCTGCGACTTCCAGATATAGGGCCCCACCCCTGCTGGCTTTGGTGACTCTGAAGATACTAACTATCTGGGTCCTCCAAAAGGGTGGAGGCCACCAGGATGCCACTCTATCCTGTCTCCCAGCCCAGCCCTCCCTTGGAGGAACTATCCCTGAAAGTTCCTGGTTAGACCCATGGCTTTCCTCCTGTGCAGGGAGACCTATGAGGATCTTGACTTGTGGAGAGGGGGAGAGCCGTGGGCCTCTTGGTTAAAACCAATTTGCTGGTAAGCATTTCTAGGGGGAAGAGTGGGGCAGGAAGTAATGAAGAAGTAGAGAGGTGCTGAGTCATCTGGAAATCCACTGAATTCCACTCCCCCATCCTGCTGGTCACAGGTGGGACTGCACCCAGGGGAATTGAGAGCTGGGGCTTATGGTGTACCTAACTCTGAAAAATCTCCTTGCAACTCTGAGACTAACTGTCCCCATCAGAAAAAGGAAGGGTTTAGATGAGCTGGAGTTCTCAGTGGTTCTGGAGGGCCAAGAGTCATGACAGGCACGGACTCTAGTGCCAGCCACGTTCCATGCATAGTTGGTGCTCAATAAACACTCTTTGGCTGGGTGAGTTCAGATTATACCCTAGCACTGAATTCTGCAGGCTGTAGATCAGACTCACTTAGGTAAAAATTCAACGTTGTCCACCTACTAGCTGTGTGATGCTGCCCCAGCTGCCTAAAATTGCCTGTTTCCCCATTCTCAAAATGGGCAGGGGAACAATACTTACCTGGTAGAGTTGTTGCAACCTGGTGCTTCTCTAACTTTAAGCCATAGTGAGTTCTGAAATTTATTTAATTGGTCAAAACAGTATCAAAATGTATCACATGTTAAATATTAGTCTTATGAAACTTTTGTTTCAATTATATATCTGTGGGTTTGTGTGCGCTGGGATAGACTGTGGAATCTATTTTGTAGTGAGGGTTGAGATGAAAAAAAGCTTAAAAAGGAATGACCTCTGCAATTTACTCTCAAATAGTAGGGGAAAATTGCATATATACATCTATTTCTGTATGTATGTATGTACACATGTATATAATTATGCATTAATATATATGTTATATTTATGCACACAGACGAAGGATAAATCAAAAACAAATATGATGAATCTCTTGCAACTTCTCTATAGGTCTGAATTTATTTCAAACTAAAAATTTACCCAAAAAACTAAATAAAGTAAGGGATTTGTTTTAAAAAAAAGTTTGGAAATGACTCACAAATGCTCTTGTTTTTTGCAAAAGGTAAAATCTGTGAATTCCGAAACTGTGCTTTTTTGGTCTAGTAGCCAGTGGCCACATGTGGCTCTTTAAATTTAAATTTAATGTGAGTTGTGTTAAAAATATTTTTCTGAAAAACACCCCATTCATCTGTGGAAAGAGCATAACATTGCCCTTTGCACATACAAAGTTCTTAATAAGTGGTGTCACTAATGATAAATAATGTAACACTGATGGGGACCCTTGTGTTTGTACCTGTGTCAAAGCTCTCACTGTCTGTGAGAATATGTACCTTAATTTGTTTGGGCTGCTGTAACAGAATACCTTAGACTGGATAACTTATAAACAAGAGAAATTTATTTCTCACAGTTCTGGATGTTGGGAAGTCTAAGATCAAGGCGCAGCGGTGTCCGGTGAGGGCCTGTTCTTCATAGACCTTTTAACTATATTCTCACCTGGTGCAAGAGGCTAGCTAGCTCTCAGGGGTCACTTTTATAATGGTACTAATCCCGTGCATGAGGACAGAGCCCTCATGACCTAATCACCTTCCAAAGACCCCACCTTCTAATACCATCGCCTTGGTGATTAGGTTTCAGCATATGAATTTGAGGAGCCACAAACATTTAGACCACAGCAACATGTTTCTAAAAATATATGTATATATATAACAAAAAAAAAAATACCTACAGTAGACTAGATTGGCTCCACGCAAGCCCCCGCTGCTCCCCCATGTGTGAGGGCACCACAGGTCTTGTGTCATTCCCTTATGAAAGGTGTCACATATGATGGGGATGCCCGGTGTTGTGATCCTCATGTCAGAGACAAGGAAGTGGAGGTCCAATCAGGGAAGGTGTTGCTTGAGGTTCCTCAGCCAGTAAGTGGTAGAGCTGGAATTTGAACCCAGGGTTCAGTAAAGCCTGTGTTTTTGTGTTTATAAAGGGTCTGGAGATGGCAGTGGCTATGACACAGTCCCTGAACTCACAGGGTCTTGGTTTACTCCAGGTTACTCCGGGTCAGCATAAGGAGGGCCGTGACAGAGGAAGTTCGAGTGACTGGGGGACCTGGGGAAAAGAGGGCGAAGGGTGTTCCAGGCAGAGGGCACAGCACGTGCAAAGGCCAGGAGGCAGGAAGCAGCATGCGGAAGTGAAGGAAGTGCAGTGGGTGCCGGCTGAAGAGGGCAGCAGCTCCCAACAGAGGCTGGAGAGAAGAGATCAGATTCTGAGGGGCCTTGAAGGCTGTCATGAGGACTGTGGCTTTATCACAGGCCATTGAGGGGTTTTAGGAGGGATCACAGCAGGGAGGCACTAGATATAACTGTGGAAAGCTCTGTCTGTCTAGCTGCCACGTGGAATATGGATTGGAGGGGATAGGACGGCCTGGGAGCCCAGGGACCAGGAAGGAGACTCAGGGCTGGACCAGGCCAGGGGATAAAATCGTGAAATGATTACAAATCATAATAATAGCAAATAACCAGATAGCACTTATTTCTGTACCAGGTACTACCCTAAACTTTTTGTTAATTTGTTTTAATTTTGCTTTTGAATTTTCTAGAAGAGCTTTGTGAGCCATAACTCACATACCATACAATTCACCCATTTAAATTATACAATGTGGCCGTGCAAGGTGGCTCACGCTTGTAATCCTAGCACTTTGGGAGGCCGAGGCAGGAGGATCGCTTGAGGCCAGGAGTTTGAAACCAGCCTGAGCAAAAGGGAGACCTGGTCTCTACAAAAAATAAAAAAATTAGCCAGGTGTAGTAGTGTCCACCTATAGTCTATACTCGCAGCTACTTGGGAGGCTGAGACAAGTGGATCACTTTGAGCCCAGGCGTTTGAGGTTGCAGTGAGCTACAATGATGCCACTAAACTCTATCCCTAGCGACAGAGTGAGACCGTGTCTCAGAAAAAAAAAAAAAAAATATATATATATATATATATATCTACACACACACACACACACACACACACACTAAAGAGTTGTGCAAATTCTATTATAATCAATTTAGAACATTTTCATCACCCTAAAAAGAAACCCCTAGAAGTCAGTCCCCATTTTCCTGCCCAACCCCTCCCCCAGCCCTAGGCAACCACTCATCTCCTTCCTGTTTGTATGGATTTGCCTGTTGTGGACATTTCATATAAATAGAATCGTACCACATTGGTTCTTTGTGATTGGCTTCTTTCACTTAGCAAAAAACATTTTCTCAAAGTTCATCCATGCTGTAGTACATATCTGTATGTCATTTATTTTTATTGCCAAATATTACATTGTATGGATATAATACATTTTATTTATCCATTTTTCCATTGATGGATGTTTGGGTTGTTTCAGCTACTATGAATAATGCTACTATGAACATTCTTGTGCAAGTTTTTATGTGAATATATGTTTTCTTTTTTTTTTTGGCAATTAATTAACTTTCTCAGGTTGAATGTTTTCTTTGCTTTTGGGCATATATCCAGGAGTGGAATTGCTGAGTCATATGGTAATTCTATGTTGAATCTTTTGAGGAACTGCCAGATTGTTTTCCAAGACAGCTGCTTTATTCAGCAGCATATGAGGGTTCCAGTTTCCCCAAATACACATCAACACTTACATCTGTCTTTTTTATTATAGCCATCCTCATAGTCTTGCTCTGTCGCCCTGGGTAGAGTATAGTGGCGTCACCATAGTTCACTGCAACCTCAAACTCCTGGGTTCAAGCGATCCTTCTGCCTCAGCCTCCCGAGTAGCTGGAACTACAGGCGTGTGCCACCAATCCCAGCTAATTTTTCTATTTTTAGTAGAGACGGGGTCTGGCTCTTGGGAAGCCAAGGCAGAAGTATCACTTGGGGCCAGGAGTTCGAGACTAGCCTAGGCAACATAGTGAGACCCCATTTCTATGGAAAAAAAAAGATTTGAAAATTAGAGTCACTTTACAAATCAGAGAAATTAAGTGACTTGCCTAGGGTCACATAGGTAGCTATGGTAGGGCTGGGATTCAAAACCAGGGTTGCTTTGAGGATTGAATGAGTTAATAAATGTAAGCCACTTGGCAGCTGACACATAGTGAGTACTCTATTAATATTATTTATTATTAGCATCCTCATTGCCCCAGAGCGTAAAAATCTCCCATCGTTTATTTTTGAAATAGATAATAACAGCTGTCAAGAGAAATGAACCAATTCTGTTCTTTTTCCTTTTCCTTTATCATTTCCGGGGTAAGGGATTAATCCTGTGATAGCTGCAAATGGTGACCAATGAGATTTCTTTGTTAATATCAGTATAGACTCACAGATTTTTATATTTTTGATGTGTCTGAATTCTTTTGGACACTCATGCTCTCCCTGCTTTGCCCCGCTGGAGCCCCTTCAAGTGGCTTCTGTGTCCTTTAAACGTTGCCCCATCATTCCTTAAATACTGCCTTACCTGCTGGCAGTACAAGATGCTTCAGCTTCATCCTGTCCTTTATCTGCCCCATCCTGTCCTTTCTCTGCCCCAGCCCAGGAATCAGCCATCCCCCCAGGAGCTCTGGATCATTTTTCAGAAGAATGAACTTCAGAGTCTATCTTACCTTGGGCTACCACAACAAAATACTGTACCAAAGGCTGAGTGGCTTAAACAATAGTCATTTATTTTTTGCAATTCTGGAGGCTGGGAAGTCCAAGATCAAGGTGCCAGTCGATGTAGTCCCTCGTGAGGGTCCTTCTTGCTGTGTTCTCACATGGTAGGGGAAGAGAGAGAGAGAGAGAGGGAGAGAGGGAGAGAGAAAGAGAAAGAACACTCTGGTCTCTCTTCTTATAAGGACACTAATCCCATCATGGGGGTCCATCCTCATGACCTCATCTAAACCTAATCAGCCCCCAAAGGCCCCACCTCCAATCACATCACATCGGGGGTTAGGGCTTCAATATATGAATTGGGAGTGGGGCACAAACATTCAGTCCATAACTGAGACCACAATTAATCATTTTATTTCTAAAATATCACCATTAAAATACACCCAAACATTAACATCCTTTGCCACTGTTTAAAACAGAGGAAGAACTATATTAGTTGTGAACTTTAAAATGTGTGTGTATGTGTATTTTAGGGGCGGGAGACAGTTATCAAAAATTCTTTTGGGAGGGGACATACTGAGGCAATATTCAAAATCTTTGATGACCCCTAAGGGAGGGCCAGGCCCAACGGCAGTAAGGCCAGGGACAGGGTCTGGGCCTAATCCCAGTGTTGATCAGTTTCATGGCAACTCATGGTGTTCTCTGTACCTCAGTTTCCTCCAGGACCATGGATAGGAGGCATAGACCAGTGCGATGCCTGGCATTAACCCTTTAGTTGCTGGAGGGTGGGAAGTCTGTAGGCGAGCGCCTTGGAGGCCTCAGTGTAGATTTTTTGTGAATTAGCATGAAAGTGTCGCCTATTTTAACAGCTAGCTGAACACTGACTGTAGGTATGCCAGCAAAAATGTTTGAAGACCACTGCCCCAGAACAGGAGACCTAGGGGATGAATCTGGGGACTCATGCTGCCCTCCTGGACCCACCCGCTGCAGCCCCAGAGCGCCCGCCCGCAAGCCCACTGACCACCTCTCTGCTCCTCTGCCCACAGGTTACGAAGTGACGGTGCTGGTGCGGGACCCCTCCCGGCTGCCGTCTGAGGGGCCGCAGCCGGCCCACGTGATTGTCGGCGACGTTCGGCACGCGGCAGACGTGGACAAGGCCGTGACTGGGCAGGATGCTGTCGTCGTGCTGCTGGGCACCGGCAATGACCTCAGTACTGAGCCCCCCCTCTGCCCACGGCCTCCCCCCGCACCTCGGCCCCCAGCACCGCCCCCGCCTCCCGCCCCGCCCCTGCCACCCCCGCCACCACCGCCACCACCGCCGCCGCCTACCAGTGACAGCCACTCTCTGTCCCCTCTAAGGTCCCACTACAGTGATGTCCGAGGGCGCCCGGAACATTGTGGCAGCCATGAAGGCTCATGGTGTGGACAAGGTCGTGGCCTGCACCTCGGGTGGGTGGTGGGGTCATGGGGGTGGGGCTGAACTGGAGGGTGGGTACCCGACAGGCAGCCCAGAGGCCTCTGAAAGATGGCACTGGAGCCATTCCAAGTTACCATGCATTTACTGGGCACCAGCTGTGTGCCTGAACCTTGCTGGGTGATGCTGAGGATATAGCGGTGACCAACACAGCCCTGGGCGCTGCTCTGGGGGCTCACAGATGGGGGAGGGTGGAGAACAGGTCCATGATCAAACTGACACCCCAGATAATCAGAGCGAGGATGGGGGAGGCACAGGCAGAGGGGTCAGGATGGGAGAAGCCTAGAGGACTGTGGGAGCCCAGAGGAGGCATCTGACCCGGCCTCCCAGAGGAAGTGACAGAGCTGTGGCTGCATGCCTGTCTCTGCCTTCGCAGAGCCCCCGGTTATGGAGAGATGGACATTAAACAGATGGTTGTCCTGAGTAATCCAAAGGGCAGCTACAGAGTGCAGAACAGGAGCAGTTCATGCTAACAGCATTTATCGAGCACTCACTGTATGCTAGGTGCTATCTGAGCACCATAGGGATAAATGCCACTTAATCCTCCCAAAACTCCTTTGTGGCCGGGCGCGGTGGCTCACGCCTGTAATCCTAGCACTCTGGGAGGCCGAGGTGGGCGGATCGTTTGAGCTCTCAGGAGTTCGAGACCAGCCTGAGCAAGAGCGAGACCCCATCTCTACTAAAAATAGAAAGAAATTATATGGACTGCTAAAAATATATATAGAAAAAATTAGCTGGCCATGGTGGTGCATGCCTGTAGTCCCAGCTACTCGGGAGGCTGAGACAGGAGGATCCCTTGAGCTCAGGAGTTTGAGGTTGCTGTGAGCTAGGCTGACGCCACGGCACTCACTCTAGCCTGGGCAACAGAGTGAGACTCTGTCTCAAAAAAAAAAAAAAAAAAAATCCTCCCAAAACTCCTTTGAATACTCATACTCAAAGTGACACATAGTAGGTGCTGCAATTTTAGAATGGTCCACTCTTCAGTTTTGGTTTGGTTTGGTTTTTTTCCTTCCATGTCCTGAAGACCAATTTGAGTGGTTAAGACAAGTTTTGCTTTCATGGAAGAAACTGTAAAATTGATTTAATCTGCTTTGTTTTGTTTCCAAAATTTTTTGATTAGATTTTTTTAAAAAATATTAAAGTTGGCCGGGCGCGGTGGCTCACGCCTGTAATCCTAGCACTCTGGGAGGCCGAGGCGGGTGGATCGCTCAAGGTCAGGAGTTCGAGACCAGCCTGAGCAAGAGCGAGACCCCCGCCTCTACTAAAAATAGAAAGAAATTATCTGGCCAACTAAAATATATATAGAAAAAAAAAATTAGCCGGGCATGGTGGCACATGCCTGTAGTCCCAGCTACTCGGAAGGCTGAGGCAGTAGGATCGCTTGAGCCCAGGAGTTTGAGGTTGCTGTGAGCGAGGCTGACGCCACAGCACTCATTCTAGCCCGGGCAACAAAGCGAGACTCTGTCTCAAAAAAAAAAAAAAAATATTAAAGTCATCCAAGTTGACAACTAAAATTATTTTTTAAAAAATATTAAAGTCTTATGTGCACCAGGATTTGGCTGTTTTTTTTTTTTTCTTTTACCTTTTAACTTTTTATTTGGAAATGATCTCAAACTTACAGAAAAGTTGGAAAGACACCAATGTCTCTCTCTCTCTGACCCATTTCAAGGTGACAACACATCGTGGTCATTTACTTCAGTGTGTCTTTCCTTAACATATTTTTTTCAATTTTTTGTCATGAAAATTTTTAAACAGAAAAGTTGAAAGAACAATAATAGAGTGAACACCCATATTCCTGCCATCTTGATTCAAAAACTGTTAATGTTTATCGTTATTGGTTTGTCTGTGCACACACACAGACGCAAATAATTTTTGGTTTTATTTTTGTTTTCCTAAACTATTTGAAATGGAGTCACAGACCCAGGAACACCTTCACCGATTCCTAAGAAAGGACTTTCTCTTCTAGAACCACAGTACTACTGTCACACCTGAGAAATTTAACACTAGTTCTCCTCTAGCCTCTAATTATGAGAGTCTAATATTTATTCCCTCAATATCCAATTTCAAGGTAAAAGATTAGAAAGATCGTTGTCATCTAAGGAGCTTGGCATTTATCCAGTAGGGCTTGAGGAGGATTGTTTTCTAGGAGGTGTCTGAGAGGATTAGAAAGAAACCCGGGGTAAAACGCAGACTGGATTTGAGATTTCGTGCTGGAGGCCGGAAGCTGGCAGCAGTGTTGAATGAGGAAGAGGGGAACTAGGGCCTGAGATCCTTGCTGAGTGGCCTGGGGCCACCACTTCACACTCTGAGCCTCAGTTTTCTCATCTATAAAGAGGGAACCCTGTAGACTAAAATTCTTCAGGAGGATTAAAAAAAAAAAAAAAAGAGGGAATCCCACTCCCTGTGAATCCATGAGACAATTAGTGACCACTGATTGAGTTTTCCTCTGTGCCACACCTTTTTATAACTGCTAGTATTAACTAGGATCATTCTATTATCCCAGTTTACACATGAGGTAACAGAGGCCGCTGGCCAGTGGTAGATCCAGAATTTGAACCTAAGCAGAACCCAAGCTTTTAACTATTTCACCAAACAGCTCCTAAAACATTTAGCAGAGTTCTTGGCATATGGTTAAGCGATCCATAAATGTCAGCTGGTATTATAGCTTAGCCAAGGCTACTTCCTGCAACAAATAGTGAGTACCTGTAGTGTTCCAGGCCCTTCTAAGGGCCAGGGATGGAGCAGTGAACATAGATACATAGACAAACAGATAGAAAACAAGACACCAGCGTTACTTGAGTACTTGAGTTACTTGACGGTGTGGTAGCAGGGGAAGGGTGAGAGGGAGAAAACCAGGCAGAGCAAAGGGGATTGGCTATGCTGGGCTCAGGAAGGGTTTTTTTTTTACAATTTTAAATAGGATGATCTAGGAAAGCCGCATTGAAAGGTGACCTTTGAGTGAAGTCTGCAAGGCAAAGGAGGGAGCCATGTGGCTGCGAGGGAAGTGCACTGCAGGCAGAGGGATCAGCCACTGCGAAGGCTGTGAGGCTGCAGCAGAGGAGTGAGGGGAGAGCTGATGGGATCGGATCGGGTGGGGCTTGCTGGGCCGGACTTGATGAGGACTTTGCTCTGTGAGTGAGATAGAGCCAAGGATATGACCTGACGCAGGTGCTCACAGGCTCCCTCTGCCTACCTGGAGGGGGCAGGGCAGGGCCACCAAGGAGGAAGCTGTTGCACTGGTCCAGGCAAAAGGTAGCAGTGGACGGGACCAGCTGGGGTGAAAAGAGGTTAGATTTGAGATTATTATGATCCACTGACACCGCTTATCTGGGGTGTGAGAGAAGAAGAGGAGGCCAAGAGGACGCCACAATTTTTGCAACTGAAAGGCAATGGTGAGCCACAGCAGGATCTAGTCCTGACACCAAGACAAGGGAGCCCAGGCTGACCCTGCCCTGTGTCCTCCCCTAGCCTTCCTGCTGTGGGACCCGGCCAAGGTGCCCCCACAACTGAAGGACGTGACTGATGACCACATCCGGATGCACAAGGTGCTGCAGGAATCCGGTCTAAAGTATGTGGCTGTGATGCCGCCACACATAGGTAAGTGGGGTGGGGACTGGGTGGCACTGACGCCACCAGCCTGTTCCCTCCTGCCCTCTGGGGAGAACTGCAGGGCCTTCCCTGGCCACCCTAAAATTGCAAAGCTTCCTGTGATATTGTGAAATACAGATTTGGTCTTCCTTCCCCAAATCCTGGCATACAATTTCCTTGGAATCTCCAAAGTGACAAGTGTCTTTTTGTATTCTAATGAGTTGACTGGTGGCTGGAAGCCCCTTGGTAGCTTCAGGATGGGGGCTGGTCACCAGAAAGACTGAGGCAGGTTTTGAGGGTTGGGACTTTTCCCCCCAAACTGCAACCCCAGTGGCCCAGAGGACCCAGGTGGTGTCGTCTGCAGAACTGATTGCTTTCTTGATGTGTGGGGAAACCACCCCATACACACAGTAGGTCACAGACGTCTTCTTTCTGTGTTGATTGTTGAGAGAATAGGAAAAGTGCTTCACTTTGGTTTTTTCCCTATATCCTCAGACTTCCTCCCCACGTCTTCTATCCTCCTTCCCTGCTTTATTTTACTTCCTTTCTAACATACCGTTTGGTTATCTCAGCTTAACGATTCACCCAAAATGTAGACATGTAAAACAACAACTATCATTTACTATGATTATCTCTCTCAGTACTGGGAGCTGACTAGGCTCAGTGGGTGGGTGGTTTTTGCTTGGGGTCTCTCTCTCTTTTTTTTTTTTTTTTTGAGACAGAGTCTCTCTTTGTTGCCCAGGCTACAGTAAGTGCCGTGGCGTCAGCCTAGCTCACAGCAACCTCAAACTCCTGGGCTTAAGCGATCCTCCTGCCTCAGCCTCCCGAGTAGCTGGGACTACAGGCATGCGCCACCATGCCCGGCTAATTTTTTGTATATATATATATATATATATATATATATTTTAGTTGGCCAGATAATTTCTTTCTATTTTTAATAGAGACGGGGGTCTCACTCTTGCTCAGGCTGGTCTCGAACTCCTGACCTCAAGCGATCCACCCGCCTCGGCCTCCCAGAGTGCTAGGATTACAGGCTTGAGCCACCGCACCCGGCCGGGGTCTCTCTTGCAGTTGTGAAGTCGGTTGGTGGCTGGGCATAAAGTCATGTATTTAATTGTCAAAAAAATCTTTTTAAAAAAAATTCTAGATTCTTTTTTTTTTTTTTTTTTTTTTGTTGAGACAGAGTCTCACTTTGTTGCCCAGGCTAGAGTGAGTGCCGTGGCGTCAGCTTAGCTCACAGCAACCTCAGACTCCTGGGCTTAAGCGATCCTACTGCCTCAGCCTCCCAAGTAGCTGGGACTACAGGCATGCGCCACTATGCCCGGCTAATTTTTTCTATATAGATTTTTAGTTGTCCATATAATGTCTTTCTATTTTTAGTAGAGACGGGGTCTCGCTCAGGCTGGTCTCGAACTCCTGACCTTGAGCAATCCACCCGCCTCGGCCTCCCAGAGTGCTAGGATTACAGGCGTGAGCCACCGCGCCCGGCCTTTAGATTCTTGATCAGATTTTTAAAATATGCTTTCAACCTGCCCTCCCACCCCCACACCCAATCAGCATCCAACTAAGGGTCAGGCACATTTATTTAATAGCTGCCATGTCACCTTTAATTGGGAACAATCTCCCATGCCTTTTTTTTTTTTTTTTAAGTTCTCATAACATTAACCAGGTCAGGTGACTTTTTAAATGTCCCACATTCTGGATTTTTCTAGTTGTTTTCTCACAGATTCAGATTAAACATTTCGGGCAGGAATGCCACATGGGTGTGTTGCTTATCTCGCATAATTGCAGCCATGTCCCTGCACGGGTGATACTACATTTGATCCCTAAGTTTAATTGGTTACTGTCAGATATTATTTTTATTTTTTTCATTACAAAAGCTATCCGTGTAAAGATATTATTTTTAATCATCATAGTGCAGCCACTAAATGCCCTCTCAACAGCCAGGTTATGCCTGCCCACTATCCCCACCCAGTAAGACCTAGCTGTACCCCTGGCATCAGGACACACCAACTCCTTGTTCACAAGATCAGAAAAATATGACTGCTCTTCCACCGCCTATAAAATGCAGTCCCACACTTGACAGGTTACTCAGTCTCCCCACAGGGGTCCAGAGAGAGGAAAGCATCCAGAGGGAGGGGCCCAAATCTAGCCTTTGCCAGAGGGAAGTGACCCTTTGGAACCCTGGGATATGACTTCCTCTCTCCAAGACTCAGTTTGCCCATTTGTAAAATAGGATTAATAATGGGTCTAGGCCAGGCATGGTGGCTCACGCCTGTAATCCCAACACTTTGGGAGGCTGAGGCAGGAGGGTTGCTTGAGGCCAGGAGTTTGAGACAAGTTTGGGCAACAGAACAAGACCCAGTCTCTACAAAAAAAAAAAAAAAAAATTTGCTGGGGGTGGTGCTGCAGGCCTGTAGTCCCAGCTACTCAGGAGGCTGAGGCAGGAGGATCCCTTGAGCCCAGGAGTTTGAGGCTGCAGTGAGCTATGATTGTGCCACTGTACTCTAGCCTGGGTGACAGAGCAAGACCCTGTCCTCAAAAAATGATAATAATAGGCTGGGCGAGGTGGCTCACGCCTGTAATCCTAGCACTCTGGGAGGCCGAGGCGGGAGGATTGTTTGAGCTCAGGAGTTCGAGACCAGCCTGAGCAAGAGGGAGACCCCATCTCTACTAAAAATAGAAAGAAATTATCTGGACAACTAAAAATATATATAGAAAAAATTAGCCGGGCATGGTGGCGCATGCCTGTAGTTCCAGCTACTCAGGAGGCTGAGGCAGGAGGATCGCTTGAGCCCAGGAGTTTGAGGTTGCTGTGAGCTAGGCTGATGCCACGGCACTCTAGCCCTGGCAACAAAATGAGACTCTGTCTCAAAAAAAAAAAAAAATGATAATAATAATAGGTCCTACCTGTCCTCTGCTTTATTTCTCCCCATCTAACATATTGTCTGTTTTGCTTTCTTATATTAGTTGTCTTTTCTTAGTGAATGTCTGTATCCTCAGGGCAGGGATTCTTGTCTTTATTGTTCTTTGCTGGGTGTCCGTCAGGTAATCAATGAGGCTTTGCTGACTGAATGAAACAAAGGGTGTAGACAAGTGGCCACAGGTGGGAAGTCCATTCTCAGCTGTTATACCACCTGGGCTGGGCACACAGTAGGCCCCCTGGGAAGGTTATCGCCTGTTGGGGGAGGGGAACGGACATCTGCTCCACCCCGTCCCTCTGTCTTTACCTTTATAGGAGACCAACCGCTCACTGGAGCCTACTCAGTGACCCTGGATGGACGAGGGCCCTCAAGGGTCATTTCCAAACACGACCTGGGCCACTTCATGCTGCGCTGCCTCACCACGGCTGAGTACGATGGGCGCAGCACCTACCCCTCCCACCAGTACGACTAGGACTCTGGCCCCATCTAGGAGGATGGCCTGTGGAAAATGAGGAACAGAGGAAGGGAGCAATAAAGTTTGAGCCAAGAGCTTCAAATTGTTCTAGAAGACCTGACTCTGCCTCTTCCTCTCTCTGCCTTCGTCTGAGTATTTCGGTGTCTCCCTCTGCCTCCTTCTGCGTCACATTTTCTGGGTATTCAATCATTTATTTGTTCAGTAAGTTTATTGAGTCCTTCCTCTGTGTCCAGCCCTGTGCTAAGGACCCGGTGGTGACTGTGGGGACCCAGTGGTGGCCAAGTAGCCATAAGCCCTGCTTTCATGGACCTCACAGTCCAGTGGGAAATCTGCCCCAGCTTGAGGAGCAAAAAGAGCTGTGTGGCAGAGGGGACGTCCGACCTGAAACCTGGTTTGGTAGGAATAGGCCAAGAGAAGGTTCTAGGGCATGACAGTATTCCCAGCAGAAGGAACGACATGAGCGAAGGCCAGGAGCGATGAAGAACTAAAATCTGTCCCCTACAGCTAATAATACTTCTACTCCGTGACGAGGATGGTTAGAACTAAGCGGCTGGTCCATGAAAGCCAAATTGTGTTGTAAAACCTTTGAGCTTTATTCTGAGGTTTTATGCAAGGAGTGGAGTAGGTGGGGGTGGGGTGGGGGACAAAAAGTCAGGGGCGTGTTTTGTAAAGCTTCCCTTGCCTACTGTGTGAACGTGGGGCACAAGAGTGGGGGCTGAGAGCCAGGGGAGGTGGACCAAGGCAGGGGCTTTGAGGAGGGGAGGAGAGAGTGGGTGGCAGCAGTGCTCAGGAGCCTAAGTGGACAGTCCCTGTGGGAGGAGAGGGAGGCATCCAGGGAGAAGAGCAGGGCTATGGGCTGTAACCTGGGACAGAGTGACAGTAGGGGCTTCCTGAGGATCCTGGAGGAGGAGCAGTTTTGGGAGGGGGGAGGGGAAGCATTGCCCCTTCGTAATCATGTCCCTCTTTGGAATCTACTGTCTCCTTCCTTTGTTCCCAGGGACACTTTCCCCAAGCCTGGGTGAGCCACTCTCCTCTCCCTACCTCCAACCCTCTCCACCCATCCACCTATCCTCCTGCCCACTTGTATCCTCTGAGAAATCCTTTCCAGTCCAACACTGCAAACTGCAGGACGACTTGGTAGACAAACTGGAACCGGCAAGAACTGGCCTGAGGAGCCTTAAACCTCCCTTCCCTGAGGTCGCCTGGAGAAAACTGCCTTCCTCTCTCTCCCCTGGAGAAAACCCCTTGTGGGGGTGGGGCATGACCGGTGCAGGCTTTCGGAGGACATTAGCAGTGTTTTATTTCAGCCCGCTCAATTTGTCTTTCTTGGACACTACTTGCTGAGCATTTAACAAACTTTGACTGGGCACCTGCTCAGTGCCCAGCCCAGTGCTGGGTAACGCTGAGGACCAAGCGGCGGGTGACAGATACAATCTTGGTACTCGTCCTCTGGGAGCCCACAGTCCAGTGACAGTGACAGCCCAGGACTGGGATGGGGGAAGCACAGGAGGCCATGGGAGCCCGGAATGGGTCCTAACCTAACCTGGACTGTCAGGGAGGGCATAGCAGAGAACACCTTTGAGATGAGTTCTGAACAGAGGCAGCCTGGGAACTGAAGGTATATTTTTAGGAAGAGGAAACAAGCTTAAAGATCCAGAAGCCTTTCATTCTCTTTCTCTTTTTTTTTTTTCCAGCTCAGGTAGCAAAGCTGAGATCATTCTCATTTTTGAGCACTTGCTATGTGCCTGGCATTGTTGTAGGCACTGGAGCAAGACAGAGGAGAAAACAGACAAAAATCCCTCTTTTCGTGGTGGTGGTGGGCGCTTGAAGCCGTTTTAGAAAAACGGAAAGTGAATTGGTGCGGCAAGGTAGCAGGGAGCAAAGAGAGTGCCTCAGGGCAGACGGTGAAGGGCTTTGTGGCAAAGGAAGGAGTTTGAACTTTGTCTCCAGGGCGGTGGGGAATCATGAACTATTTCCCAGCAGCGGAGGAGCCATCCTGAGAAAGGAGGAAGGGTGGGTCCCAGGAGGGACGCCAGGGCTGAGAAGACCTGAGGATTAAGAAGGGGCCGCGGGGTAACGGGTGTGGGTAGCCGGAGGGCCGGAGTAGAGGAGGGGCGGGGCTGCAGTCGCCCAGGGAACACAGGCCGCGCCAAACTATTGGCTGGGCTTTCGCTGCGTCAGCCGGACGCGCTCACAGCACCGCCCTCGGATCCCCGGGGGCGTGGCCTCCGCGAGTTGCTCAGCCCCGCCCCCCCGGAAAGTGGGGAGCAGAAGCGCAAATCTGCCGGTCTTGCTCCGCCATGGGCTTCAGGCTGGGTGTAAAGGGACCACAGAGAGCAACGCTGACGCTCTCCAAGCGAGGACTGTGGCTGAGTTGAAGGAAGCTGTTTTGATAGACCTGTCACTCTCCACTCTTAAGACGCGGCCCCGCCCCCTGACAAGTCGGAATCCTTTAAATGGCCCGGGGCGCTAGGGAAGGGCGGGCGGATCGGGCGTCTCCAGGCTACCGGAGTGGCTCCGCCCAGCCAATCGGCGCCCTGCGGCGGGCAGGACTCCAGCCAATCGCGGCTCGCAGCTCGGCTCCGGAGCCGAGCTGGGTGGGCCCGAGGCCAGAAGTAGAGGCCCCCGCGGAGGTGAGCGAGGCCCCAACCCAGCCCTGGTGGGTCGCAACGCTGTAGGCGTTTCGGGAGGTGGTTGTTGAGAACCTGGCGGCTGAGGTGAGGAGTGGCCGCCTGGCTTGGGATCTACCTTGGGTGGGGTAGAGGGAAGGCGAGGCGCGCCCCGGAGATTTGCGGGGGCGGGGTCTGGGCGGGAACTGGGGGCGCAGATTAAGGGTGATGATAGGGTTTGGAGGGTCCGGGGGGACTCGAGACTTAGTTGGAGATTCACGATTGGAGGTCAGGTTGTTGGGGCAGGATTTTCAAGTGGTGGGAGTTTGAAGCTGGGACGCGGGGTGTTTGGAGAAGCGAGAAAACCAAGGGAAGGAACTTTTGGGACAGGGAATCTGGAGATTAGACCTTACTTGGGTCTTCCAGATGGGTTGAATTAGGGGTTCTGTAGTGTTCTGGAAAAGGTGTGAGAGGTTTGGGGCTGGGATCCTGAGCATTTGGAGAAGTGAGAGAACTAGGGTCAAGGAATCTTGAACTCTAAGACGCATTGGCAGGGAGTGGATCCTGGGAAGAGTTCAGTGTTCGCATCTTGGGGTCGGGTGGGGAGTTTGGAGGTGAAGTCCAGAGGCGTTTGGAAGTCAGAAGAATGGGAGAAAGTTTGAGGAGAGGTATTGAAAGTGGGATACCTAGTCTCCCGAACGGAGTGGATCGGCGAGCGTTTGTCGTCTTTGAGCAATGTGTTGGAGCCTGAGTCTCTGGACCCGAGGGTACTTTGGGGGAAGAATCCCGGACCTTCAGGGATCGGAAGGACTGGGAGAAAGCAGTTTTAGAGCTGTGGTCTGGGGTGGGGGAGGGGTATTCCGGGCGTGCAGCTCAGTTCCGACGCGCCGGAGGCACTGGAGGGCGGGGCTCGGCCGGCGCCCAGCAGCTGGACGTCCGGGTTCCCTTCCCCCACCACCCCGAGTCCCTATGCGCATGCCCTAAGGGAGGGTTCGCGGGCGGGTGGGTTGTTAGTCCCGTTGGCGAGCAGAGGCCTGTGGGGATTGTAGTGCATGCTGGACGTCAACTCGTGTACCTGGCTGCTATTGGCCCACATTTCCCAGAAGCCCCTGGGCCAAATTGGGGCGTTCCTGGATGCTGAATAGAGACCCGCGGGGGCGGGGCTTGGCGTGAGTAGAGTTCTGGCGAGTTTTCCTATGGGGCACGCTTTGGGCGAAACTGAAAGCGCGGGCAGAGGGAATGGGGAAGGCCTCTTCCCTGCTCTTGGGAGTGCTCCCAGTCAGTTAAGGAAGAGGGCATGGACAGAAATATCCTACCCGTGAAAGATGAATCTCGAAAAGTGGTGCCCTAACAGGGTTCCAGGTGGCTCGAGTATAGTAAGCACTCAAAACTATTTAGTGAATAAATGGCGATTAACTCTTGTTCATTAAACACTTCCTGTGTGGTGGGCTCTGTGCATATTACTCGTGGGATGTCCTTGACGGATGTAGTGAGAAGTATTTTTACAACCCCCATTTTACAGATGAGGAAACTGAGGCCCGGAGAGGTGATATCACATCACTTCCCAAGATCATACAGCTGAACAGTGTACAGGCAGAATTCAAACCCGGGATTCCCTACTTCCGGTCCAGGTCCCTGTACTCCACACCTCTCTTGTGTGTGTGACATGTTTGAAGAAAGGAATATTGTGGAAGAACAGTTTTAAGACTCAGAGGAACTTGAGTTAGGTTCTTTACTTTGCAGATGAGGAAATTGATTCTCAAGGATGTAAATTCACTCTTTGAGGCCATAACAGGCAAGTAAGTGGGATGCAAACCAAGCTATGTTAAGTCCACATCTTGCTTTCTTAATCTCATACATTTACTCACCTCTTTAGCCTTGTAGGATTCAGACAACTTTATTTTACAAATGAGTAAACGGAGGTTCGGATAATTAAAAATCAACAGCTATACAGGCCTGAAAAAGGGGGGTTTGAACTAGCTCTACTGTGTCAGACTTGCCCTTCTTCTCTCCACAGGGCATCATGGTGGGAGGATTGAAGAGGAAGCACTCAGATGTGGAAGGGGAGGAGGAGGATGAGAAGAGGGACTGGAGTCCAGCAGGCCTTCAGAGCTACCAGCAAGCCCTGCTCCGCATCTCCCTAGACAAAGTGCAGCGCAGCCTGGGTCCACGAGCACCCAGCCTCCGAAGGCATGTCCTCATCCACAACACCCTCCAACAGCTCCAGGCTGCACTTCGCCTGGCTCCTGCCCCTGCCCTGCCCCCAGAGCCCCTCTTCCTGGGCGAGGAAGATTTCTCCCTGTCGGCCACCATTGGCTCTATTCTCAGGGAGCTGGAGACCTCCATGGATGAGACCGAGCCTCCTCAGAATCCAGTGGCTCCCCCAGGCCTCCAGAATGAATTGCCACCCCAGCCTGATCCAGTCTTCTTAGAAGCTCTGAGCTCCCGGTACTTGGGGGACTCTGGCCTGGATGACTTCTTTCTGGACATTGACACATCTGCAGTGGAAAAGGAGCCCGCACTGGTCCCGCCGGAGCCTCCTCACAGCCTCTTCTGTGCCCCAGGCTCCTGGGAGTGGAATGAACTAGATCACATCATGGAAATCATTCTTGGGTCCTAAAATTTTGATTTGGGGTGGGGGGAAATCCTTCCTCGTGTCAGCCTAGGTAGGCTGGATCCCTGGATGCAACTTTGTGTGTTGGGGGGGGCTCTAAGCAGTGACTGGCCTCCTTTCCTCCCATTTCAGGGTTCCACAAACTGTCTTGCATGTGTGTGTGTGTCTGGTTACCCCAGCCTTCTGTGAAGGTGGGTCTTCCTGAATTAATTTATCTCTTCCAAATGCCTTAATGAGACTCTGTTTCTGGGAGTCTGATTTTCCACTTACACATTTCTTCTGCCTTTCCCTCCAGTTCTTACTCCCCTTGTGACCACTGGCGCCTCAGGGAAGATAAAGAAAGCTAGGCCTGTCAAAGGATGACAGGGATGTTCTGCCAGGTTGCTATGGAAACCCAGGCTCTGCCTCTTGCACCTTGAGGGAGTGGGAGGGGCTGGTCCCCTCCTCCCAGGCTGAACCCCACTTCTTCACAGGACCCCAGTTCCAGCAGCCTCCTGATTCATAACCAGGCCGGACCACGTGCAATAGGGTGGAAACCAAACTGCTCCATGCTACATTATTTAAAAGAAAGGCAGGGTTTGTGGTGGCTTTTTTTATTGTAATTTTTTTTTTTTTTTTTTAATAAAACTATTTTGGAAGGAGTGATGCTGTCTTAAGTTTCTAAGATTCACTGAGTCAATGGGAGGGACCTGTTAAGTTTCCTAGAGACCTGCACCCTTCATTGCCAAAGTCAGGGTAGGTATATCATTGCACATAACGTTTATTGAGTGCTTGTTAAGAGCACTGTTCTAACCACTTTATTTGAATTAAGTCCTTTAATCCTCATGATTATATAGAAGTACATACTATTATCACATTTTATATAGGAGGAACCTGAAGTTCAGAGAGGCCAAGTCATTTGTTCAGGGTCACACAGCTAGGAAGAGCAAGGACCAGGGAGCTAGGACTCAAACTCAGTTGGCCTCCAAAGCCTTGTTCAGTCTTTCTTTGTATTGGATGTGCTATTGAGGCCCAGAGGGGAAAGAAGATGCCCAAAGACCCCTAGTGCTAGAAGATTTTTTTAGGAGACTGTTGGCTAGGAACCAAAGCCCAGAGTAGAGTTAGGTGCTAGTGCTTTATTTGGGAGGTGCAAGCCCAGGCTGGTGAGCGGAGATGGGGAGGGAGGGCAGAGAAGATGCAATGTGATGCGTGCTGCACTGGCTATGCCTTCACAAAGACCTCAAAAGAGATGCAGCAGGTGAACTTGCACAGCATTAGGGACTTTACTGGAAGGGCTGGGAGGAGGAACCACACCTGGGTTTAGTGCATGGTGGAGAAAGGTTGGGGATTTTCCTGTGGTTTCTGGATCAAAGCCAGGTTTCTCACCCTGAGGGGGTCATTGCATCTAAGTCAGGAAGTGGAGGGGTAACCTGAACAGTTAGGTGCCAATCCAGAAAGAGGAAGGGGTTGGTCAGGGGGATCTCCAGAAAGCACACCAGGTCTGCATCCCAATATGGATGCCAAGTGAATCATGTCTTCCTCCTGAAGACTTCTTGCCACGCTCAGACTAAAACCTCAATTCTACAGAGGCCTCCTGATTCATAACCAGGAGCAAGGACTGAATGACTCTCACTCCTGACAACTTTCCCACTTTCATCTCCCACTCTCTCCTTCACTCCAATCACGCTGGTCTCCCTTGACCCCTGGTCCCTTCCCACTACAGGGCCTTTGCACTTGATAGACACTTCCCCTATAGCTTCACCAATCCAAATGTCTTCCTTGCCCGTCCTAGCTCAACATGTCCAAGGTGGGTCACCACCCCACTACAGCCTGTTTGACTTTCTAACTAGCACCTTCCAATCTCAAATTATTTATTACCCATTTATGGTTAGCCTCCTACTCCACTGGAAACTGAGAGGGAGGGGCTGTGTCAGTCTTTGCCCAGAGACATCCCCCCCAGTGCCTAGAAATAGGCTTGGCACATATGGGCTCTCAAAAAATTTGTTGGAACAAATGAACTCCAGACTTTGCAATGGCCAACCCTCCCTCCCACCTCTCTGAACTCACACCCTCACTCCTGTGCTCCAGCCGCACCATACCCTGCTGTTCCTCAAACACTCAAACTCGCCACCATAGCCCACCCTGCAGACCTGGAGTAATACCTGCCTCACAGAAAGTGTGCAAGTGTGTAAGACAGAGCCAAATGCACACCGAGGTTTCCAATACTCAATTTATCGAGTGCCTGCTGTGGGCCTGGCACTCTTCTAGTAGGCACATGAGTAAAATAGACAATTTTTGCTCTCAGGAGGTGTAACAGTGGCGGAAGATTGAAATAAACATGAAAAAGAAGTTAAAATGTACAATCTGCCAGGTGGTGATACATGCTGTGCTGAAAAAAGCCGGAGAGTGGAGGGGGTGTTGCTATTTAGGTGGGATGGCCAGAGAAGGCCTCACTGGCCAAGTGGCGTTCAGGTAAAGACCTGAAGGAGGTGGGGGGTGAGGGGGGAGCCGTGTGGCTCCCTGGAGGAACAATCCAGGCAGAGGAAGCAGCCAGTGCAAAGGCCCCGAGGCCGGAGCTTAAGTGGAGTGACTGCTGAACAGTGAGGAGGGGAGTGGCAGGAACGGAGTGTGCAAGGGGGGAGAACACCAGGAGATCAGGTGACAGAGGAGAGGGGCCAGATGTGTAGGGCCTCGTGGGTGTCCTACAGGGCGGACTATGACTTTACCTTGAGTGAGATGGAAGCCACGGGAGGTTGCTGAGCAGGGGAGGGATGTGACTGGACTCCTCTTTTTCTTAGAGCTGGCTTCGACTGCGCCAAAGACAACCAAGGGAGGGGGAATCGAAGCGTGTAGCTTGTTAGTACCACGGTGAGGCCAGTATGCAGAGCACCCACTTTCCAGATGAACAAACTGAGTCTCAGAGAGGCCCAGATCCTTCCCTAACCGCACCAAAGAACTGGCCACAGAAGTGGAAAGTCTGGCCCTGCGGAGGGACCCGAGTCCCCAGGGCAGAGTCCACGTTCCCTAAGCTTCCCTCCCCCGCGGGCCTGCGGTGGGGGATGGGCCCGCGGCCCTCGCTGGGCGTGGCGGGGGAGGCCGGTCCCTCCCCGCTGCCCACCCTCGGCCCTGGGCTGGCCAGCCGGCGGGACACCCGCAAGGCGGCCGCGGCCCGGAGCCTGCCTGGCGCCTCCTCCCTCCCCAGGGGCTGGGCGGGGCGGCCGGCTGGGGGCGGGACGCTCCCCCGACCCCCCTCCTCCCTCCCCAGCTGGCGGACGCTGCTCCCCAGGCCTGCCCAGCCCGGTGGCTTCACTTCTGGTTTCATTTCCCCCGAGGCCCGAGCCTCTCTCTTTTTCTCCCTTCCCCCAGCCTTTCAACTCCTGGCTCCTTCTGCGTTTTCTGGTCTCTCTGAGCACTCCGGCTACAGGCGCCTCTCCCTAGGCCTCCCTACTATCCCGTTGTATTTTGTTTCTCAAGTCACCGAACAGAGGTGGACATTATTTTTCTCATTTATTCATCTTTCAGGGTCTTCTGATCCCACTCGCAGTAAAAACTGAAAGGTCCACAGAGGAATCTAAAAGACCTGGTAACTTCTCTGACCTCCTCCCCAGCAGCTCCCAGTCCAGCTCCACTGGCCTTGCTGCCCCACAAACAGTACCTCAGGGCCTTTGCACTGGCTCTTCCCTCTGTCTGGAACACTCTTCCTCCGGAGTTTTGTAGCCTCTCTTATTTCATCAGGTCTCTGCTCAAACGTCACCTCTTCAGAGACAACTGCCCCCTAAAGCCACATACCCTTTCATTACACTCCTCCCACTCTGCTGCTTTCTTTTCCTTTGCCCTTATAGCTCTTAAAGTACTATGTAATTTCTGTCAGTTTGTTGTCCATCGCCTCCCATAAGGAATTTTTATCTATAATTTCACTGCCGTATCTTCAGTACCTAGAATAGTGTCTGGCACACAGAAAGGGCTTAAAACATGAATGTTTGTGAATCAATGAATGCGTTTGTTTTCGTGTTTTTTCCTCTCTCTGCCCCCCTCCTATGATCCATGAGAGGAGAGTCGGTATGAGTTTATCCAATGCTGTAACCCCATCACCTACAGCAGTGCTCACCACATAGTAGGTGCTCAATAAATACATGTTAATCGAATGACTCTTGTGAGTTCTTCTTCCGTGTATGACCTGGAGAAAGCCACTTGGAGACTCTGAGCCTCCTTTTTGCCAAGCCATAAAAATGGGTTGTGTGTTTATTAGGGATCCACAGTTGTGAAAGATAAAAAGTAAAAAATGAATAAATAAAAAGAGAAAAAAAGAAAGAAAAATAAATTTTAAAAAATGAGTTGTGGGGGTAATTATGTGAATTTGTCTAGCAGAGGCCTAGTTGTAATTAGCATTCTACTCTATTTTTATTATGAAAAAATTCAAGCACATTAAAAAAATGAAGAGAAAAAAGTATTCTGAGCACCTGAATACCTTCCCACTCAGATTTAATTAATAGTTGTTAACATTTTGCTAAGTTGCCTTTATCTACATAAGTGTATATGTATATTTTTTCTTTTTCTTTCTTTCTTTTGTTTTTGAGACAGAGTCTCACTCTGTCACCCTGGGTGGAGTGCAGTGGTGTCATCATAGCTCACTGCAACCTCAAACTCCTGAACTCAAGCAATCCTCCTGCCTCAGCCTCCCATGTAGCTGGGACTACAGGCATGTGCCACCATGCTGGCTAATTTTTCTATTTTTATTAATAGTAGAAATGGGGTCTTGTTCTTGCTCAGGCTGGTCTCAAACTCCTGGACTCAAGCAATCCTCCTGCCTCGGCCTCCTGGAGTGGTAGGATTACAGGAGTGAGCCACTGCGCCTGGCCATGTATATATTTTTTTCTTTTGCTTAACCATTGAAGAGTAAATCTCAGATATCTTGACATTTCTACCCTTAAAAGCTCAGCAGGTATCTCTTAGGAATAAGGACATTCAGGTGTTGTATGAAAGGAGAGAAGGTTAGCACTCCCCTTGACAAGGATGGAAGAGGCTCTCGGGCCTGTACAACACGCATACGGTAAAAAAAAAAAAAAAAAAAAGAATAAGGACATTCAGGCCCAGTGCAGTGGCTTATATGTATAGTCCTAGCACTTTGGGAGGCCAAGGTGGGAGGATACCTTGAGGCCAGGAGTTCGAGACCAGCCTGAGAAATATAGCAAAACCCCATCTCTACAAAAAATAAAAACCACCAAACATGATGGCAGGCCTGTAGTCCCAGCTACTCGGCAGGCTGAGGCAGGAGATTGCTTGAGCCCAGGAGTTTTGAGATTGCAGTGAGTTATAATGACACCACTGCACTCCAGCCTACCAGCCTAGACAACAGAGGGAGACCCTGTCTCAAAAAAAAGAAAAAAGACATTCAGGCTGGTCGTGGTGGCTCATGCCTGTAATCTGTAATCCTAGCATGTTGGGAGGCCAAGGCAGGAGGAAGGCTTGAAGCCAGGAGTTTTAGACCAGTTAGCCAACAAGGTGAAACTTCCTTTCTCCAAAAAAAAAAAAAAAAAAAAAAAAGGATAAGGACATTCACCTACAAGCTACAATACTAGTTCATATCTAAGAGAATAAAAATTCCATAATATCACTTAATATCCAGTCCATATTCATCTCTCTCCAATTGACCCAAGAATATCTTTTATAGTTGTTTTATCTTCCCCAAAATCAGGATCCAGTGAAGGTTCACATGCTATTTTGGCTGTAAAAAATAAAGAAATTACATAGTATCTCTCTTTTTTAAAATATATTAGAGATGGGGATCTCGCTATGTTGCCCAGCCTGGTCTTGAACTCCTGGCCTCAGGTGATCCTCCTTCCTTGGCTTCCAAAGGGCTGGGATTGATAGGCATAAACCCGGCCAGTATCTTTTATTCTGGAACATTCCCCCTCCAATCTGTTTTTGTGTTTTCTTGACATTGAATTTCTGGCAGAACAGCCCAGTTATGTTGCAGAACGTCCCACGTTCTGGATTTGTCTGATTGATTATGTTCCTCTCTATTTCCTATAAGCTGGAGATTGGGTCTAGAGGCATGATGAGAGTCACTTTATGCAATGAACCAGGGAGACTCCACAGGGTATGCCACACACTTCCTAATAAGTTATAGGAGGTGGCACCCAGCGTCAGGATGTCCCACTGATAACACAGAGTTTTGTCTCACAGTTAAGGTTGTGAGCACGACATCATAAAAGGATTTCCTTCTTTGCAGTTAGCAAGTAACCTTTGGGGTGAGGCTTTGGAGCCTGTCAAGATCCTGTTTCCCACTAACCTTTCACCCAAGGGTTTAAGCATCCATTCATAATTACTGCCTGAATTAACTACTATAGTTAGCATTTTTTTTTTTTTTTTTGAGACAGAGTCTCACTCTGTTGCCCAGGCTAGAGTGAGTGCCGTGGCGTCAGTCTAGCTCACAGCAACCTCAAACTCCTGGGCTTAAGCGATCCTACTGCCTCAGCCTCCCGAGTAGCTGGGACTACAGGCATGCGCCACCATGCCCGGCTAATTTTTTGTATATATATATTTTAGTTGTCCATATAATTTCTTTCTATTTTTAGTAGAGACGGGGTCTCACTCTTGCTCAGGCTGGTCTCGAACTCCTGACCTCGAGCGATCCACCCTCCTCAGCCTCCCAGAGTGCTAGGATTACAGGCGTGAGCCACCGCGCCCGGCCTAGTTAGCATTTTTGAGAACTTACTTTGGCCAGGGGCTTTATTCACAGCAACAGTTCTTCCCATAGATCTGGAGTCAGCAAATGAGCTACATGAAGAAGGTAAGTCTCATTGCCAGTTTACCAAATATTAAACTCCTGTCTACCTCCAGCCCCATCCCATGTGTCTACCCACTTTAAACTAAGCTACAGCAGCTATAATACTAACAAAAAGACAGGTTGTACCCCACTCTGAGCACTTTGCACACATCGTTCTTTTTAATCCTCAAAGCAATCCTCTGAGCCAGTCGCTATTTCCCTCATTTTAAATAAAAGGAAACTGAGGAATTAAAAGGAATTAAAACACTTGCCCCAGGTTATGCAGCTACTTAGGGAACGGAGCCCAGGATGTGACTCTGGTGCTCTCTCACTCCCACCTCACTCCTGCCTTCATCAACAATGGAGTCCAACTGTCCAGCATTTGCTAAGTCTGGCGCAGTGCTCTTACAGACACGATCTTATTCTAGCTTTCCTAACTCTCAAGAGGTAGAGGCAAGAAAATCTCCATTTAACATACTACGTGTAGCTCGGAGAGGTCAAGCATTTTTCCAAGGTCATGCATCGAGGGAGTAGTGAGTCAAGATTTGAACCCAGGCCTATCTGGCCTAGAGTGTAGACCCTTGTTGGCGCTGGGTTTGACAGGTGCATGGGTAGATGTGAAGGGCCTGTACTTTGAGAAGCAAAAGCCCCTAGCAGCCACCGACCCGTAGCCACCCCTCCTTCCCCACTTCCCTCACGCAGCAGCCCAGGCATGCGCCCTGAAGTCAACCCCCCCTTTTTAGAATCTGCCCCCTTCAGGCTCCGCCCATCACCGCCCAGGGCCAATCCCTGGGGTGGAGGGCGGGGCCACCACCGGAGTGGGCGGTAGCCAAGGGTAGTCAGGAGTCTGGAGTCGTGCGCCGGAGTCAGAACTGCGTCTTGCGAGCCAGGCGCCGGTTGCTGAGAGTGAGCGAGCGAGCGATGCTGCCGCCGCCGCTTCCTGATTGGCTGTGGGTGGTTACCTCTTCGTTCTGATTGGCAGCTAGTGAGCAGGGTATGTAAATGAAGGGGCCTGGGGAGAGAAGGGGTACCGGCGGTAGGGTTCTTTGGCGAGTTCGATCCCTGGGTCCGGCAGGTGCGCGCTGGGGCTGCCCGGGATCGAGACGCGCGGGCCTTTACGTGCCGTCCGCCCCGGCCAGGCCGGGTGAATCACGCCGCAGCCCGAGAAGGGGGCGGAGGCGCCGGCTCTCTGGCTCCGACTGCGTGACTCACCCGCCCCCGCCGCCGCCGCTTCGGGAGGAGCCGCCTCCACTGCCGGAAGCGAGCGGAGGCCAAGAGCACAGAACAGCCCTCCTGGGGTCTCGGCTTGCATGGCCCCGGGCGGCAGGCTGGAACCGCAGTTGGGACGCGGGGCCGTGTAAAGGGTCCCGGGGTCAGAGGGGCCAGAATCCCGGGGGTAAAGCTAGCCTGGGCACCGCCAGGGGGCGCCGGGACCCAGGGGGCGGAGTCGGGGGTGGGGGCTTGAATTCCTGCGGTTCCGGACTCCCCGGTCTTCAGAAGGGGGCGAAGACCCAGTTATACGTAGTGTAGTGGGTCACTCTTAAGGTTTTGCCAGGTCAAGTCCAGGGGATTGGACTCTGCAGTCTTTCTGGTCCAAAAAAGTAGATTGGGCCAGGAGTCCAAAACTCCAGGCACCCCCCACGGCCCTGCCACCCCGGGGGGGCGAGGAAGGGGGGAAGAATGTGGGTCCTCAAACTTATCTCAGTGACTGACCCCGTGCCCATAGGATTTCCTGGCAAGCCCTGTCCCCTCTGTCTCCCAAATAAGTCCTTTATCAACCAACTTCCTTTCACGTCCACTATCAGCTTCTGCCCCAAGGCCATCGTCATCACCAGTCCCAAGAGTAGAGTAGCCTCCCAAAGGGTGTCTCAGACCCCCCAGTCTTCCCACCCTGCCTTCCTCGAAGCATCCAAGGGGGAATCTTCTGGAAACCTAATCAGCTCATCCCCCTCTCCCCTTCGTGCTCAAACCCCTTCAGTGACTACCCGCCACACTTAAAATCCAAACTCCCCACTCTGCCTATATGGCCTTCTGTGACCTGGTTTCTGCCTGCCTGCTCCCCAGCCCCCACCTGGCCTCCTACCATGTCACTCCGTGTGCCAACCACACTGGTCTCTTTGCAGTTCAAGCTCATGCAGCCTTCTGGTCTTCCTTTGCCTTTTTTATTGTTCCCTCTTGTCCAAATGCTTTCCCCTGGTCCCTCCATGGCTGACTTCTCTTGCTTCAGGGCTCAGTTCAAATGTCACCTCCTTACAGAAGCCTTTCCTGTCCATCTCCAGGACCTTCTAGTTTCTTCCTATCCATATCTGTACATTTCCCGTGTTTGTTTATTTACTGTTTGATACATAGTAGACACTCAATAAATATTAAACTATAGGAAACAGCCACTTCCATAGAAAAAAAAATAAGGTTAATATTGGCCATTCGAATGGTTCATTGAAGAAATAATCATGTTATCAAGAGTACTTATGAGGGGCCGGGCGCGGTGGCTCACGCCTGTAATCCTAGCACTCTGGGAGGCCAAGGTGGGCAGATCATTTGAGCTCAGGAGTTCGAGACCAGCCTGAGCAAGAGCGAGACCCCATCTCTACTAAAAATAGAAAGAAATTATATGGACAGCTAAAAATATATATAGAAAAAATTAGCCGGGCATGGTGGTGCATGCCTGTAGTCCCAGCTACTCGGGAGGCTGAGACAGGAGGATCGCTTGAGCTCAGGAGTTTGAGGTTGCTGTGAGCTAGGCTGACGCTACGGCACTCACTCTAGCCTGGGCAACAGAGTGAGACTCTGTCTCAAAAAAAAAAAAAAAAAAGAGTACTTATGAGGCCAGGTGCAGTGGCTCATGCCTGTAATCCCAGAACTTTGGGAGGCCGAGGTGGGAGGATCACTTGAGGCCAGGAGTTCAAGACCAGCCTGGGCAACATAGCTGGACCTCGTTGCTAGAAAAAATTTCAAAATTTGCCAGGCGTGGTGTGCGTGGTGGCACACACCAGCTACTTGAGAGGCTGAGGCAGGAGCATTGCTTGAGCCCAGAAGTTCATGGTTACGGTGAGCTATGATCAAGCCATAGCACTCCAACCTGGGTGACAGAGGAAGACTCTGTCTCAAAAAAAAAAAAAAAAAAATTATTAATAAGATTGATTACTAGGCCGGGATGGTGGCTCATGCCTTTAAGCCTAGCACTCTGGGAGGCCAAGGCGGGAGGGAGGATCGTTTGAGCTCAGGAGTTCGAGAGCAGCCTGAGCAAGAGTGAGACCCTGTCTCTACTAAAAAAATAAAAATAAATTAGCTGGTCAACTATAAATATATAGAAAAAATTAGCTGGGCATGATGGCGCATGCCTGTAGTTCCAGCTACTCGGGAGGCTGAGGCAGAAGGATTGCTTGAGCTCAGGAGTTTGAGGTTGCTGTGAGAGCCACGGCACTCTAGCCTGGGCAACAGAGCGAGACTCTGTCTCAAAAAAAAAATAAAATAAGATTGATTACTATGTACCAGGTACTGTTGTAGGTGCTTTTTGTTTCTCATTTAATCCTTAAAGCAACTTATGAGGTAGATACTATTATTATTCACATCTTAAAGGTTCCCTAAGAAAACCAAGACACAGAGATGTTAAGTGACTGGCCCAAGATCACACCTACAATAGCTGATAGAGCCAGGTATGAACTTAACATTTGCTTTCCGTAACTGAATAACTCCTCCCTCCCTGCAGACAATGCTGAGCAAGGGTCTGAAGCGAAAACGGGAGGAGGAGGAGGAGGAGAAGGAATCTCTGGCAGTTGACGCCTGGTGGCTGGATCCTGGCCACCCAGCAGTGGCACCAGCATCCCCAGCTGTGGCTTCCAGCTCTCTCTTTGACCTCTCGGTGCTCAAGCTCCACCATAGCCTGCGGCAGAGTGAGCCGGACCTACGGCACCTGGTGCTGGTGGTGAACACACTTCGTCGCATCCAAGCGTCCATGGCACCCACAGCTGCCCTGCCACCTGTGCCCAACCCGCCTGAAGCTCCCAGCATGGCTGACAACCTGCTGGCGAGCTCGGACGCTGCCCTCTCAGCCTCCATGGCCAGCCTCCTGGAGGACCTCAGTCACATCGAGGGCTTAAGCCAGGCCCCCCAACCCCTGGCAGATGAGGGGCCACCAGGCCGTACGACTGGGGGAGCCCCACCCAGTCTGGGTGCCTTGGACCTGCTGGGACCAGCCACTGGCTGTCTGCTGGACGATGGGCTCGAGGGCCTGTTTGAGGACATTGACACCTCCATGTATGACAGTGAACTTTGGGCACCAGCCTCCGAGGGCCTCAAACCGGGCCCTGAGGACGGGCCAGGCAAGGAGGAAGCTCCGGAGCTGGATGAGGCTGAGCTGGACTACCTCATGGACGTGCTAGTGGGCACTCAGGCACTGGAGCGGCCACCAGGGCCGGGCCGCTGACCCCAAGGGCTGAGATGGTCGTCTAGTATCTGAACTGAGCCTGGTGGCTGGACCTGCCCTCCTTAGAAGGACACAGCTGGCTTCCCTAGTACAAAGAACGAGGCATGGGCTACTTTGGAGAGACAGAATCCAGTCCTGGCAACTTCACATCCGTCCTCTTGTCTTGGGGCTTGTGGGGGAGTCTGGGATTGGCCCCTAGTGATGGAATGACAGGTCTGGTGACTGGAATATGATTGCCCAGGCCATGTGCTGGACTGAATCTCTTGGGGTCATATCCTGGGCTGTTCTTCCCTGATATAGGGAAGAGACCCCAATCAGTTTTTTCAAATTAAAACCAGCCCTGGGAAACAAGTCCGCGTGCTTCCTTGTGTGAATGCGAACGTGAGGTAACATGTAACATTTACTGAACCTGGACTGTGTGCCAGGCACAGTTCTAAGAACTTGCATGTGTTAATTCATTTAATCCCGTAACAACTCCATAAGATTATCCCCATTTTACAGTTAAGAAAATGAGGCTCCAAGAGGTCATCACTTGAGGAGGTGGGTTTTAAATCATGAACTTTCCTGCTTTATTAGCCTGCAAGGCAGACCAACTAGGTCTGGCTGCGAGCCAGCCCTCTACACAAACTCCGCAGAACATGCCCAGCCAGGTTTCCTTGTGCCTGTGTGTATATAAAGGGTAGGGGGAGGAAGCCCCAGGCCACTGTTTAAAAAAGAAGGCTACTCCTTCCTGGAGTCTATCTCAGGGGAAGAGGAGAAGGGAGCTGTCAGAATGGTCCAGAAATAAAAACAAAAAGCTGGAGGCTGGATAGAGCCTCTCCAAGGAGCCCTCACCGTCAGATCACCAGGAAAATGGTGCAGGAAAGGAAGACACTAGCCAGCTTTTAAAAATAAAATCCACTCCCGGTCTCAAATCTCTCACTGGGCAGACGATACGGCAGCCTGGACGCTGTCTCCGAAATAAAGCCACTAGGCTTGGTGGCTGGACTAAAAAGAGGGCGCTCAGGGGCAGGCAGTTGTGCTTTCCTTCTAGAAGAAACTCAGGCCCAGGCGAGCCGGGGCCACCTGCCTGACTGCCCGTGCGTCGGGGCCGGCCAGAGCGCCGGGTGTCTGCGGCCGCCCCCGCGGTCCAGCCGCATTCCTGGCCGGGCTGGGAGGGGCCGCACACTCAGCGGCCTGGCACGGGACCCGGGCTGCGTCCTTCCTGGCGGCCGTGGGGGCAGGGCGGAGCCGGGGGGTTGGGGCGGGGAAGTGGCGCCGTGAAAGCTGAGGGTCGGGGCAGCAAGGAGCAGAGAGCTTGAAGGTGACCTGAGGAGCCAGCTGGGCCTTGAGTGCGGGAAACGCCGGCAAGGGGACACCCAGATCGTGCGCCCCAGAACCTCCCACTGGCCGGAAGCTCCAGGGAGGCTGAAGCAGGGGTGGAGCGGGGGGAGGCGGGGAGCCTCGGTCCGGCCCCTGGGTCCTGGAAGGGGCGGGCAGAGCGGAGCTTCCTGGAGGAGCAGAGGAAGTTGTGCCCGTTTCTGGAAGGGAGGTGAAAATGGCGTGCGGGGAGCTGGCGCCCGGGCCGAAGGTCTTCCAGGCGCCTGACTCCAACCCCCGGTGACGCCAACCGCGGGGCAGCTGCGACTCAGACTCAGTTTTGCCCCAGACCCAGATCCTGGGAGCCTGGGCTGAGCTCAGCAACGCCCCCTGGTGCCCAGTCTGGGGTTCTGTGATACCACTGCCTTAGAGGTTCCCTGGAGATCGGTCCCGTGGTCAAGGGGTCCCCCAGTGTGGGATTATTAACACTCTCTGTTTACAACATCCTAAGGGCCTGTTTCTGATGTTTCTGAGTGCCAGACTGGGGAGGGACCTGTGATACCTACCGATGCAGACAGCCTGCCCACCTGTCAATGACCCTCCCATTTTCCCCTGTGTCTCCTTGGCCAAGTGATGCTCCCACTCCCCAGAGCCTCTAGATATAGTTGCACAGGTTGTGCTCTGCACATAGGCTACATATTTAAGGGGACGCCACGCATGTCCCAGGTACCATGCATTTACATATTTCTTACAACAGTTTTCTGGCAGATGTGGGTCGAATGCCTTGAGGAGGGGACATGTCTTTTGCACCAAAGCACCATATGGGCTAGATCAGCCCTAGTCCCTTCCCCCTGGTGCCCTGGAGTTATGAAAGGCTCATGCCTGAGGACCTGCCCCCCTCTCCCCGTGTCTGACCCCTGGTTTGCTGTGCAGGCCCCCTGACTCTGGTGTGCCGCTCAACCCCAGGACACCACACCACCTCGGCCAGCAGATTCCAGGGCCCACACCATTCCTAGCTGAGCCGCCAGCCCTGGCGCTGCTACTGCCTTTCACAGAACCTCTGTGTATTGTGGCCATGACTCCCCCCAGGCCAGCTCCCCTCCACAGGCATTCCCAGGAACACCCCACCACACACACACACACTTTTCTCCCCCCACACCTGGGAGAGCTGTGACCAGACGTCCTTGGCCTCCTTTCCTCCCTCCCTTCTTTCCTTCTCTCCTTCAGCAAAGATTCATGAGTACCTACTGTGTGCCTGTCCCTATGTAAAAGGTAAATCGCACCACATCTGCCCCCTGGGCCCTCAGGATATACCCCAGTCCTCTGGGATCTGAATCCTGCACCTTCCAAGGTTCACCTTTGACCCCAACCCATTCATCCATTCATTGAACATTTACTGAGCACCTACAGTATGCAGTCCCAGTGCATTGCGGAAGTCTAACGCAGAGATGTTCTGAAGCAATACACTTTAGAGAAGAGGTTGTGCCCGAAAGCCAGACCTCCTGGGTTTGGACCCCAGCTTTGTCACTCTGCGGCTGTGTGACTCTAGGCAAGGTATTTAACTTCTCTGAGCCTCAGGGTCCTCATCTATAAACTGGAATAGTAATAGTATCCACCTGGAAGGGCTGTTGTTCTAGGGAAAGGGAACAGCATGTGCAAAGGCTAAGAGGTGAGGGACCCTACAACATTTTCATGGATCTCTAAGCTGCTGGGTTTGGCTGGAATGAGGAGGAAAGTGGTAAGGTAAGTGCTGCGACTGGAGGGGCCAGCAGGGGCCAGGGCACATGGGACCCTGGATAGGGGACTTTACTCTAAAGGTACTAGGTAGCCATGAAGTAAAAGGGTCTCTTTGCCAGGTGAGTGTAGTGGTGGGGGGCAGGGGAGAGACTGGAGGCCTGGAGCCCAGGGGTGGAGAGCCCGGGGAGGGACAGAGCAGCCATTGGGATGAGAAGAGGGGAAGGGACCCTCAAGAGGCCCAGTGGACAGGCCGAGGCTGATGATCCACAATTGAGGAAGGGTCTAGGATGAGGCTCAGGGGTCTAACACGAGGACTAGGAGACAGTAGGGCCACCTCTGGGATGGCGACTAGGGAGAGAAGCAGGTCTAGGGTTGGGGTTGAGGCCGAGGCCAGGGAGGGATACGGTGGGTGCAAGGTGCTGGGAGGGTGGGCATTGAAGGCATTGAAGCTGCTGGGCCCCTGGGACTGGAGCTCAGAAGACAGGACCAGGAAGCAGGGGTGGGCATGAAGGGTGGGGTGCGAGGGAGACACCCGTTTCCCTTGGCTGGACCCAGCAGCTGGGCGGGGCGGGGCAGGGCAGGCCCAGGCTCCTGCTTGGCTCTGACTGGGTCCGAAGAGGGTGGTCCCTGAGGAGAAGCTTCCACCTCCTTCCCCATCCCGGCAGGATGTCCTGTGTTTACTGAGGTGGCCTTGGCTGGAACCAGGACAGTGGTGCCACCCGCTAAACTCAACTTCCCATGACCACACCCCCTCGGGTGAGGGACGGTGAGAGAGAGAGAGAGAGAGAGAAAGAATGAGACAGAAAGAAACCTAGAGAGACACAGAGAGAGACAGGCAATGCAGAAGGACAGAGAGAAAGAGAGGAACCGAGACATACAGGGACACAAAGACAGACAGAGACACACAGAGAGACATCACTCACAGCCAGCTAGGAAAGGGGGCTTCCTTACCCTGGGACAGGGCATCTGCAGAAAACATACGGCTAATGTTAATATCACACCTAACAGCAAACAATCAAATGTTCTCCCCTGAGACTGCAAACGAGCAAGGATCTCTGTTCTCTGAGGAGGGGGGAGGCAGGACAGTGTGTGTCAATGTCCCTTTTCTGTTTGATCCTCAGCAGAGAGAGATGGATTTTCCTCCTCCTGTCCAGTCTGGCCTATAGCTCAGCCATGTCCCACCCCCAAGTACTTAAAAGCTCAGCTCTACGTTGTCACTCCCATAACTTTACCCAGGGCCCACAGGACAAAGTCGCAGTCCCTTGTCACGGCCCTGCTGAGCTCTGGACCCCCTCACAGCTTCCTCTCACACTGTCACATTAACCACTTCCTCAAAGGGCCTTTGCACAGGCTAATCCGCTGCCCGAAACACGCTCTCATTCATTCACCGCCCGTGGCTTTCCATTAACTCCTACACATCCTTCAGGGGCCAGCTCAAATGCCACTTCCTCCAGGAGGCGCTCCCTGCCCTCTCTTCCTAGGTTGGGGCGACACCTTTCCTGGGCGCCCCACCACGGCCCTGACTGCTGTGCCTGTGATTCCCACCTCTCAGCCTCATCATTCTGGGCTTGTTCCTTGTTGGACTGAGACCTCTGTGAAAGCAGGCCTGAGCCATCTCAGTCACACAGCGTCCCCAGCACCATCCAGCACGGGGCTGGGCACAAGACCAGGTGCTCGCTGAGTGTTTGCTGACGTTGGAGAAAGGACTGCTCCCTTTCTCACCGCTGGTCCTCTGCCCGTGTCTGTCCCTCTGCCCGGAGCCCTCTGCCCTGCCCTGTTCCTTGGCTCCCTTCTCCTCACCCTTCTGGTCTGACTTCAGATGTCGCCTCCGGTATGAATCCTTTCCTGAGTCTGCCCCCCAGGGTGGAGTTAGGTCTGTTGGTGTCCCCAGTGCCCGACAAATGACCAACCACCAAACAAGGGCTTGTGCATATTTGTTGAATGAATAAATGAACAAATGAATGTCGGAGTGAATCAATGAATGAGAGAGAGACTGCAGTGAAGTGAGGGTCTCTTCAGGCCCGTCAGGAGCCCTGGCCACACCATCCCTTTCACCCCTCGGGGAGCACAGTTCCGGCCACACCCCGCCCTTAGCTGCTGCCAGGCCTGGAAGGCATTTCCCAGAGCTCAGCACATTCCTGCCTTCCCTGGTGGCTGAGAGTGGGCAGGGGGCATTTCAGAGAGAGGGGGGAGGTCCCCAGCATTCTGGGATCCTGCCATCCTGGCCCGGTCCCCCATGCTCTCAGAAGTAGGCCCTAAGCCCTCAGTGGGGTGCTGGGGATAGGTCTGCAGAGGGGCCACCCGAGCTGGTGTGGGGGGTGAGGGTGCCGACTGAGGTGGGGGCCTGGTGTCTGCGCCTGGCTGGACAATGGGGCAGAAGCTGCTGACATGCGCTTTGGGGGTAATCCCCCAGCCTCAGCCCGGCGCAGGCCTGGGGCCTGGGCTCAGAGAACGGCGAGCGTCCGAGGCAGCAGCCGGGTGGGCGCGAGGGGCATGTGGGGGTACCTGTGCTCCCTGTGCCGCCCCCCGGGGTCTGGTGAGTCAGGGAGGGCAGGCCGGGGGCCGGGCCAGGGGCCAAGGGATAGGGTGAGGCCTCGCGGCCTTGGTTTGGGAGTTGGACAGGGCTGGGCTCAAATCTGAGCTGCTGCCATTACCTGCTGTGGGGGACCTTGGAGAGTCACTTGCCCTCTCTGAACCTCCTTATCCGTGAAATGGGGGGACAGAAGAATGTAGAGGGGTCTTGTGGTCCAACAGAATGGGGACTGGACCCCAGCTATACCAGCTCTTGTCTGTGTAGCTATAAATCGGGCCACCTGACACCGTGGTTCAGCGGCAGAGCTTTGGTGCCAGCATAGTACATCGTATGTGACAGGTGTCTCCCCAAATGGCAACTCCATTAAACAGAGAAATGGGGCTCCCCTATGCCCAGTTTCACTCAAAAGGGGCCAAAAGCCCCTGACAAGACTAGCTGGCCGCCTAATGTGTGTGATAACAATAATACAAACTGTGAGTAGCACTCACTCCGTGCTGGGCATTTTTTATGTTTTTAGCCTCTTTTAACTCATTTAATCTTCGAAACAACCCCACGAGGTGGGTGGGCACTCTTTTTTTTTTTTTTGAGACAGAGTCTCACTCTGTTGCCCAGGCTAGAGTGAGTGCCGTGGCGTCAGCCTAGCTCACAGCAACCTCAAACTCCTGGGCTCAAGCGATCCTCCTGTCTCAGCCTCCCGAGTAGCTGGGACTACAGGCATGTGCCACCATGCCCGGCTAATTTTTTCTATATATATTTTTAGCTGTCCATATAATTTCTTTCTATTTTTAGTAGAGATGGGGTCTCGCTCTTGCTCAGGCTGGTCTCGAACTCCTGAGCTCAAACGATCCGCCCACCTCGGCCTCCCAGAGAGCTAGGATTACAGGCGTGAGCCACCGCGCCCGGCCGGTGGGCACTCTTAACACTCTTAACACATCCCTGTGTTAGCGGTAAACTGAGCCCCAGAGAGAAGCTGTGACTTGCCGGAAGTCACACAGCCAGGAAGAGGTTCAGCTGGGATTTGAACCTCAACTGACAGTGAGAAGGAGCGGAAGGAATTTATCTTAGAGGCCCCCATGCCTGGGTCCAGGAGCCAGGAAATGGTGGGGTGGGTGGGGTGCTAGGACTCTAAGCGGGGGTAGTAATGTGCGAGTCCCCGAAGCAGGGCTCATGGTGGAAGTCTCAGCCCAGGCAAAGGACAGGCGGCTGTGGCTGTCTCATGGTCCCCACCCCCTTGTGCATGGATGCAGCTGGAAGAGGGGATGTTTGTTTCCCCACCACCCACCCTCTGGTGACGTCACGCCTCAGCAGCCAATGGCTGGGGTCTCCCTCTCCTCCCCCTCCCCATTCCTTTTCCCCCCCAGCTTAGGGCTCGGGCTGAGCAGACGGACCGGGAGCTCTGGAGGTGTCTGGAGGCCCAGTGGTAAGAGATCAGCCAGCCGGTCCCCTCCCTGGCCAGGCTGAGAAACTGTGGGACTAAGATCTAGGGTCCTGGGAGGTGCTGGGTGGTGCCTGGGGCTCAGGAGGCAGTGTGGTGAAGGTGTTAAAGGCATAGACTTTAGAGCCAGACCTGGGTTCAAATCCCAACTTCTTCCTCCTTTCTGGCTATCCAGCCTTGGGCAAGATGCTTCACCCTTTGTGCCTCTGCCTTCCTATCTCTAAAATGGGCTGGTGTCAGGAGGCCACCTTACAGGGCTGGCATGAGAGCAAATGAGTTTCTGCTATCAAAGAGCCAGGGCAGGATGCCTGGGGTGAGGCAGACTTTCTGGTCCCTGGAACAGGGTGCTTGGGAGGTGGCGTTGATGCTGTTGGTGGGAGGCTGGTGGCTGAGCTGGATTTTTTCCCTCAGCCAAAGTTCCCCTTTGGTAGGGAGGCCAGTGGGGACCACTGAGGAGCAAAGGCTGCATATGGGACACTGTGAGGTGCACAGCCCCCTCTCTCCACATGCTCCGTGTTGCTCTCAGAGACTAGATTATATTAATTGAGCACTTCCCATATACTGGGAATATTCTAAGTACCTTCTGTTATCTCACAAATCTTCAAAGCCACTCTATTGGCTCCATTTTACAGATGAAGAAACTGAGGCCCCAGAGGTGAAGGACCTTGCCCAGGCACTCACACCTGGGAAGTGCTGGAACAGGGACTAACCGAGGCAGCCAGAGGCCACCACGTTCATACCTCCCCTCCCCAACTAGATGGCCTCAGATAGTGTTCGGCAGCCTGGACAAGTTAACCCCACACACCCATTGCTGAGGGCACCAGATCACTGGTGGTTGGGGAAAACCAAGGCAGAATTCCCAAGTGAGGTTGGCGTAGCAAGTGGGGGAAAGGGCCAGAAGGCAAAACCCTCAGCTGATTCCTCAGCAAGCCCCAGCTCAGCTGAAGGGCCCAGGGCCCAAACGACAACCCCTCTCTCCCAGCCATTCTGCAGGGCATGAGTAGCACCTTAAATGGATATCTAAGTTGCACACACCCCAGGGAGGTGTTACGCAGATTTAATGAGCCACGGCAGGGAAGGATCTTAGCACATAGTAAGTGCTCAAGAAACAAGGATTCTGGGAATTCTGGAAGCTCAGGCTTGGACCAGGGCAGTGCCACAGTGACTGCCCAAGAAATGGGCTTTTGGCATCTAGAGGGTTCTACCTGGCCTTGATTCACCAGGGAGGCCCCAGTTGATCTTCTCCTAACACAAGCCAGGGACCCCCTAGGAACCTCCCCTCCCCGCCTTCCCCTGCCTAGTGGGGTGGGCAGAGCTGGGAACACAGAGTGCCTGGGGTGGGGTGGGTTTCCTTCCGAAGCTGCCCCCACCTTACCCCAGGAGCTGGGTGCGCAGCTCAGGAAGGGCACAGTTGGGCTAAATATAATCTGGGCTGGGCGCCTGTCCCGGGCAGGGATGAGGAAGGAGGGCACTGTCTCTCTCTTGCCCCCGCCCTGCCTGAAGTTCCTGTGCCAGGCTCTGGGATCTGGTGGCCCAGGAGACCCTTCCTGCATCTCCACCACCGCCTGCAAGGTCCAGGCTTCCCGCACCCCGGCTCAGGATGCTGTGTTGTGTCATTGTCCTGGATAAGGGACTGAGTTAGCTTGCACATGTGGGTTGACGTCCCTGCTCTGTCACTGTGATAGCCTGTCTCTGAACTCTCATTTACTCATCAGTAAAATGGGGTCCCATGAGACCAAGTTTGTAAAGCGCCTGCCTGGCCTGGCGTCAATGAGGTCCCTCTAAAAATGTGTTTCTGGCACCCTCGATCCCTCCTGCCCAACCCAGCTCCTGCCCCAGCGCTCAGAGCCACCAGTGCAAGTTACGGTGCAGAATAGGGGTCAAGGGCACTGGCCCTGGCTCTGTCCCTTCCTGGCTGTGTGACCCCAGGCAGGTTTCTTCCCCTCTGTGAGCCACAGTCTCCACCCCTGTAATAGCCACTCCAGCCAGCACACGGCCCAGTTCAGAGGAAATACCCCAGGCATGGGAGACAGCTGGGGAGAGGCCTGCTCCCCGCTTGGAAGGGCAGTGGGGGACTCCAAGGGGAGGCTGGGGAAGGACACACAGACCAGGACCCCTAGGAGATCCAGAGAGGAGCTCTCCGATACTGTGGGGGACCGCCAGTGGAGTGGGTGCTGTGGGAGTGTTGAGGGGTCTGCATGTCCTCTGTCCTGGCCAGTGGTGGGCTATGAAGGGCCATTGTGTGGCCGGGGTGGGTGGGCAGGGGCGGAATGTGACTAGGCACAGCAGACGGGCCATTGTGTGAGGGAATGTGCCGCGTGAGGCCTGACCTTTCCCTGTGCAGTAGGGGTTGGCGGGTTGGCATGCCAGGTGGGGGCCGTGAGGACAAGCCCAGAGTCAGAGGTCGGGGGAGACAATCTCCACCTCCCTGTCCCCAGAAGGGCCTGGCGGGGGGCTGCATGCAAATCCCAGCTCTGCTCCTCTGCCGGTGCCGTGTGTGACCCTGGAGCAGGTTCTCTTGGTCTCTCAGAGGGTGGGGTTTTCCGAGGTGAGGTAGAAGGTGAAGGTCTTAGCACAGAGACTGGCGAATAGGAACCACTCACTACCCATCAGTTATTCTTATTGTCCATATGAGGGGCTGGAGCTTTCTGACAAGTTCAAGTCCTGGCTTAGCCATTTGAGACCTGGGCTAGTGACATCCCTCCCCCTAGCCTCAAGTATCTTCTCTGTAATGGGCTTGCTAGTAGTACTGACCTTACAAGGCTGTTCTGAGGTTCCTGTCCAATGACCCCTGTAGGGCATTTGACACAAGGTCAAGACCCAGAGGACGTTCTTAGTAATAATAATGATAGCAAGTACTTATACAGCACCTACCGCGGCCTGGCACTTTATACTTGTTAACTCACTTTATCCTCAGAACAGCCCCACAAGGTAAGTACTCTCAGTCTCCTCATTTTATAGAGGAAACTGACGCACAGCAAGGTGAGCTGATTGACCCACTGGGAGTACATAGGAGCAATTCCAGTTATTTTATAGTGAGTTTGGCCCCCTCAGTTGGCGGAGGCAGTTGGCACAGGGGTCTGCTGTCAGACAGGCCTATGAGTCAGTTTTGGCTGTTGGATATGGGTCTTCTGAGCCTCAGTTTTCCCACCTGCACAATGGGGACAGGGTATTGACAGTGCAGGAAGGGTCAGGCACTCAGGAGCAAACAGTGGGTGTTAGACAGTGATACTGCTCACATTACTCTTCTTAGAGCCCCGGACCCAGGAGGCCCAAGGAGCTGGAGGTGACCCTCAGGTGAGCCCTGGCTAGTGCCACATGCCCCTCCCCTCCCCTGCCTGGCCCGCCTGGAGCCTCATGCCCTGGTCTTTCCCTGGCAGGCAGCAAGACCCCAGAAGAAGGGTGCGAGCCCTGCAGACAGCTGTGCGGCACCTCGGGCTGGGCTCCTGTTAGGAGGGGGTGCCTGTGCCGAGGCAGCGGTGAGAGGACAGCTGGGGTGGGGGGCCCTTCTCCTCTCCGGATACCCACCCTGCCCTCCTCCTAGGAGCGGGGCCTCCACCTCTCATCCCCTCCTGGCCTCAAGCCTCCACCCCCGTCCCCCGCAGGCTCAGAGGCAGCTGCTCCATGCGGAACTGAAGCTGGTCCTGCAGCAGAAGGGGGAGAAGAAACAGGAGCCCGGGGCCCAGGTGACTCCCAGCAGTGTCATGGAGGCCAGGAGCCGGAGTGCCGAGGTGAGTGACATGTCCTGCAAGGGGGACTTGTGGGGCATTGGTGGGGAGCAGACTAGGGCAGCCAGGAGACATTTTCTGGCTTCTCTGTGCCTCAGTCTCCCCATCTGTGAAATGGAAACAGCGATAGGGTTTATTTTATGGGTCACTGTGAGAAGAAAAAAATTAACATATCTAAAGTGCTTAGTGTAGTTCCTGGCACAGACCAAGACTCAAAGCAGCTAATTCATTGGAGGATAAAGGAGTTAAATTAATAGTGAGCTAAAGGGCCGGGCGCGGTGGCTCACGCCTGTAATCCTAGCACTCTGGGAGGCCGAGGCGGGTGGATTGCTCAAGGTCAGGAGTTCGAGACCAGCCTGAGCGAGACCCCGTCTCTACTAAAAATAGAAAGACATTATATGGACACCTAAAAATCTATATAGAAAAAATTAGCCGGGCATAGTGGCGCATGCCTGTAGTCCCAGCTACTCGGGAGGCTGAGGCAGTAGGATCGCTTAAGCCCAGGAGTTTGAGGTTGCTGTGAGCTAAGCTGACGCCACGGCACTCACTCTAGCCTGGGCAACAAAGTGAGACTCTGTCTCAACAAAAAAAAAAAAAATAGTGAGCTAAAGAAAATCCTGCAGAAAACCTTTATTAGAAGAGGCCGTATAGTGTAGGGGTTAAGGCCATGGGCTTGGACCCATGGGCTTGAACTCCAACCCTACCACTCCAGCTGTCAAGCCCCGGGCAGGTTACCTTATCTCTTTGGGGCTCAGTTTCCCCATCAGTGCAATGGGGTAATGGTCCTCCCTTCTGAGCGGTTTGAGGACTCACACTGGGGCCATTTGCACAAAGTCTGATGCCAAGGAAGCTTCCTTGAATGTTAGCTGCTGTCACTATTATTGAGATAGAGCATTGGCATTGACAGTGTCTTACTGTGTGCCAGGCACAGAGTGGGTCTACTTTTACCGGAGCCAGGCTGAGGCCGGGGGTGGCAGACAGGGAGGTAAAGTTCAAGGAGGTTTCTGCCTACAGGATGGCCTGTGGGTTCTGGGGTTATAGACCTAAGTTTGAGGCCCAGCCACTTAACTTGCTGTGGGGCATTAGGCAAGTCACCTCACCTCTCTGGGCCTTAGTGTCTTCCTCTGTGACTGCCCAAGACATTGGGAAGGATGGAATGAGATGCTGCACATAAAATGCTTAGCCCAGGGCCGGCTAAGCCAAAGGGCGGTGTTAATGGTCATCCTGTTGTTCCCTGCTGCCCTTGCCACAACTGTTCTTATCCACGTTGCCCTGTCCAGCCCTTTAGTCCCTTGAGCCACTGCTGTGGGGCATCTGGCCCAGACCTGCTTTCCCCTCTGAGCCCTGCGTTCAATTCCAGTCCATGCTGGCCTCGATGCCCTGCCCATTAGTGTCCCCTCAGATCCCTGCTGCTTCAGCTCACAATCAGAGACTTCTTCCAGTATAGCCTTTACAGTGCGGATATGGGCCCAGAGAGGGCAAGATTTTCCCCTAGACACACAGCAGATTGGATTCCTAGACAGAGCCCAGGTCTCTCACTGCCTTTTCTGGGAAGCCCCTAAGTGAATTCCACAGTGCGCTGCTGGGCCAGGGCCAGTCTGCACCATTTACAGTAAATACCAGGAATGCCATGTCTGCGGGTCCACCATTCATTACCCACGCACCCCCTTCATTGGATTCCCTCTCCCGTGGGTGTCATGCAGGTCTCGGGGTCATAGAGTCCACAATAGAGCACATTCTCACACACATTCAAGCCTGCAGGAAGGCAAATCCCACTCCGCATTCCCACCATCCTGCACGGTTTAAGGGTCCAGCCCTTTCCTCGGAATCCCACCCTCAAACTCACCCCTTGTTCTGCTGTTATTAAAGCCCCGCCCCATAGCTCAGTCCCACCCTTAAAGTATGGGTCTCCGCCCCAGGTGCGAATGACCCCGCACAAACTCTGGCCACACCCTATCTTTGGCCCCTCCTCTCCCTCCTGTGCTCTTGGACCCAGCTCCAAACCCCGAGCCCCGCCCTCCCGAGCTGGGCACGCCCCCATGTCCTGGCCCCGCCTCTATTTACATACAGCTCAGGTCCCCCTCGCCCTCCCCACCCCGCCCCTTCCGACCGCAGCCCAGGGGGCTCGGAGAGGCAGCCAGATGGCGAGCTGTTTAACAGCGACGCGGGTCCTGGAGAGCGAGTGGTGCCCGCGCCTGCTTAAAGGCGAGATGCAAGAGTGGGTGGGCGCGGACGTCCTTTCCGGGCTGTGCTGAGGACCATGTGCCTGGGGGACCGGCCTCAGAGCCGCTTTTAAGCGCGACAGTAGGCTCGGGACAAGGTCCAGCCCTGGCGCCCCGTGGCGACTCCTCGCCGCCCTCTGCAGGAGCTGAGGCGGGCGGAGTTGGTGGAGATCATCGTGGAGACAGAGGCGCAGACCGGGGTCAGCGGCATCAACGTAGCGGGCGGCGGCAAAGAAGGAATCTTCATCCGCGAGCTGCGCGAGGACTCGCCCGCCGCCAGGAGTCTCAGCCTGCAGGAAGGTGGGCGGGGCCGCGACATGGGGCGGGGCCGGCCTGCGGGGGCGGGGTTAGGAGGCTGCCCTGGGTCCCAAAGGAGGCTGAAACTGACACGGACGTGTGGGCGTGGCCAGCGACTAAGAGGCGGGGTTAGGGGCTTTGGGGCGGAGCTTTGCCGGCTTTGTGGTTGTTCGGAACCGGCTCCGGAGGTTTATCGTCTAGGTTCGAATCCCAAATCCTCCGTTTTACTAGCTTGTGATCTGTCTGTGCCTTGGTTTTCTCATCTCTAAAATGGGACAAATTCTAGTACTGACCTCACAGGGTTATTACGGAGATTAAATGAGTCACTATTTGGAAACACTTAGCACATAGCTAAGTGGCACATAGTGCTGCATAAATGCTAGTTAATGTTTTTGTTGTTGGGACAGGAGAAAAGGGGTGGAGTTAACTTAGTAAATGAGGGATGTTTTAGGAAACATGGATGAAGCTGCTGTGATTTACTCATGCAACAACTATTTATTAAGTGCCTTCTATTTTAGACATTATCTTAGGTGCTTGGGCTACAGCAGTGAACAAAACAGACAACAGTCCTTGCACTTATAGAGCTTACATTCTAGTGGACAGAGACATAAAAAACAATAAGTGAAATGCCTAGTAAATTAGAAGGCAATATGTGCTACGGATGCCAGAAGGAAAGCTGCATTTTTAAGTAGGGTGGGCAGGGAAGGGTGAAAAGGCTGAAGGTGGTAAGGGAACAAGCTATGTGCCCATCTGGAAGAACATTCCAGGCAAAGGGAACAGCTACTGCAAATGTCCGAAGGTGAGAGTGTTGGAGGAACAGCAGGGGAGCCAGTATGGATACAATAGAATTAGTGAAGAGTAGAGTAAGAGATGAGGTCAGGGAGGTAAGGGAAAGGGCAATTTTTAGAGGACTTTATAGGGTGTGGATGAAGACTCTGGCTTTCATTCTATGAGGGTTGTGAACAGAGTTGAGTGTTGAACTGCTGCATTAAAAGTAGCAGGTAGGAGGGCAGGGTTGGGAGCAGGGAGACCAACAAGGTGACTATTTTGATTATCCACATCAAAGATGGTGATGCTCAGGAACAAAATGGTGTTGGTGGCGAAGAGAAGGATTCAGATTCTGGATATATTTTGAAAGAGGAGCCTTCAGGACTGGATATGGGATGTGATGGAAGAGAGTTATCAAGGGTGCATCTGGGGGGTTTTGACCTGAGGATAGAGTTGCTAGTCCCACAAAAGGGGAACACTGGGGCTGGCACTCATTTGGAGAAGGAAGGCCAGGAGTACAGTTTGTATTTGTTAAATGAGAGGTGTCTTTTGGACATCCAGGTGGAGATGTGGAGGCGCAGCTGGGTATATGGGTCTAGGGTGGAGGGGAGAGTGCTGGGCTGGAGAGATATACTTGGGAGCTGTGAGCAGATTTATGATCTTTAAAATCCTGAATCCACGTTGGGCGCACTGGCTCACACCTGTAATCCTAGCACTCTGGGAGGCTGAGGCAGGAGGATCACTTGAGGTCAGCAGTTCCAGACCAGCCTGAGCAAGAGCGAGACCCTGTCTCTACTAAAAATAGAAAAATTAGCTGGTTGTGTTGGCATGTGCCTGTAGTCCCAGCTACTCAGGAGGCTGAGGCAGGAGGATCGCTTGAGCCCAGGACTTTGAGGTTGCTGTCAGCTAGGCTGATGCCATGGCACTCTAGCCCAGGTGACAGAGTGAGACTCTGTCTCAAAAATAAAATATAATAAAATCCTGAATCTGTATGAGCTTCCCAAGAATTCCTAAGGGGTGACTGAAGCATGCGGGCAGAGAATGAAAAAGTTCCAAGGCCTGAACCCTGGGACAGTACGTCTTTAAGAGGTCAGGGAGATGGAAAGGAACCATTGATGGAGGCTGAGAAGGAACCTCCAGAGAGGATCCAGGTGGTGTGGCCCCCGGAAGCCAAGGGAAGGGAGTGGATGAAGGAGAGAGTGAAGTTGGGTGAAATGCTGAATGGTCCAAGCAGATGAAGCCTGGGACTTAAGTATGGGACTTAGCTACAGGGGTCACTGCTGGGACTTAAGAGCAGCAGTTCAGGGGTGTGTGTGTGTGCATCTGTGTGACTGTGTGTGTCTATGTGAGGAGGTGAGGTTGTCATTGGAGAAGTGGAAATAAATGCTGCTAGACAACTCAATGCATTTTGCTGTCAAGGTGAACAGATAAATGGGGCAGGAGCTCCTGTGGAGAGAGATCAAGATAACTTTTTGTTTTTTTCTGAGACAGGGTCTCACTCTGTCACCCAGGCTGGAGTGCAGTGGCATGATCATAGCTCACTGCAGCCTCAAACTCCTGGACTCAAACAATCCTCCTGCCTCAGTCTTCTGAGTAGCTGGGACTGCAGACATGCGCCACCACGCCTGGCTAATTTTTTTTTTTTAATTTTTTTAGAGACAGGGTCTTGCTATGTTGCCCAGTCCCAGTCTGGTCTTGAACTCCTGGCCTCAAGCAGTCCTCCGCCTCGGCTTCCCAGTGCTGGGATTACAGGCATGAGCTGCCGTGCCTGGCCAAGACAACCAATCTTTCTTTTGGGAGAAATAATAATATGTGTGTATGTTGATGGGAATAATGCAGAAGAGAGGGGTAACCCATGACGTGGGAAGAAGGGAGAATTGCTGGAGGATGACCCTGAGAAGGCGATGGAGGGATTGTCCTGAACTAGGAGTGGGGACAGTTCATCCCTAAGGAACAGGAGGGAGAGTAGAGTCAATCCCTATAGGAGCAAGGAGGTGAATAGATGGTTTGGGAGCTTCTGGAAGGTCCCTTCTGAGTCTGTTCTCTCACTAAAGGAAGCAAAGGCAGTATATTAAACATAAGGTTGGGGTAGAGGAGTGGAAAAGCGACGGGCGTGACCTGAGCGGGCGTGGATTTGTTCAGCGCGGCAGAGGGAGGGGCGGGGCTTGAGGCCAGGGGGCGGGGCTTCGTTCTCAAGTGTCCGGACCTCAGACGTGCGCTGGGGATAGGAGGGGCCAAAAGTTGGGGCGGGGCCTTACCTGGCGGGCTCCGAGGAAGTGGGCAGAACCAGGCCCCAGGGGAGCCAGCTGATGCCCACCCCTTGCCCGCCTCCACCTCGCCTGCAGGAGACCAGCTGCTGAGCGCCCGCGTGTTCTTTGAGAACTTCAAGTACGAGGACGCACTACGCCTGCTACAATGCGCCGAGCCTTACAAGGTCTCCTTCTGCCTGAAGCGCACTGTGCCCACCGGGGACCTGGCGCTGCGGCCTGGTACAGTGGCCGGCTACGAGATCAAGGGCCCGCGGGCCAAGGTGGCCAAGCTGGTACGCGTGCTTAGCCCGGCCCCGGCCCTGGAATGCCCCAGCGATCCCGTCTCTGCGCCGTGAACCCCATTCCCTGCCACGGTGGGCCAGCCTTGCCCTCTGTCTTGTCACTAACCCAACGCTAATCCCACCCTCTGCCCCTTGTTCTCCTCTCCTAAACTCCTCCCTTGGGAGGGGGGAGGCAAGGAAAAGGAGGGCAAGGGAAGGGGACTCGGGGGACCCACCCACCCCACACCAGGGCCCTCATCTCCACCATTGGATCCAGGCTTGCTAGGTGTCCTGAACCAGGGTACTTGGAACCAAGGAAGTCAGGTTCCCAGCCTGAGCACTGCTCAGTTACTGCTGAGTGACCCTGAACAAGTTTCTTTCCCCGCCGAGCCTCAGTTTCCCCATCTCTAGAAAGATGGTGTTGGGGAAAATCCTGGATGAGAACCTAGAAGTATTGGGTCCCAGTTCCTACACTCCTGTTGACACATTTCAAGATTCTAAATGAATGTCTGCCTTCCCCAGCACTAATAGTGAAATGACAGGCAGGAAGTGGTGATGGTGTTTGGGGGACAAGATACTTGACCCAGCACATCCCCAGCCTGGTACAATACCAGTGGGGCTCTTCCTGTCCACTCCTGGCCTCCCACTGTTCCACCGCCTCCCGCCTCTCTCCTCTCTCCCCAGAACATCCAGAGTCTGTCCCCTGTGAAGAAGAAGAAGATGGTGTTGGTGCCCGGGGCCCTGGGGGCCCCTGCTGACCTGGCCCCCGTTGACGTCGAGTTCTCCTTTCCCAAGTTCTCCCGTCTGCGTCGGGGCCTCAAAGCCGAGGCTGCCAAGGGTCCTGTCCCAGCCGCCCCTGCCCGCCGGCGCCTGCAGCTGCCTCGGCTGCGTGTACGAGAAGTGGCTGAAGAGGCCCAGGCAGCCCGGCTGGCGGCTGCCGCTCCTCCTCCCAGGAAGGCCAAAGTAGAGGCTGAGGTGCCAGCAGGAGCCCGTTTCACAGCCCCCCAGGTGGAGCTGGTTGGGCCCCGGTTGCCAGGTGCCGAGGTGGGTGTCCCCCAGGTCCCAGCCCCCAAAGTGGCCCCCTTAGCAGAGGCAGTCAGTGGCTTTGCCCTCCACCTGCCAACCGTTGGGCTAGGAGCCCTGGCTGCCCCTGCTGTGGAGCCCCCGGCTGCGGGGATCCAGGTGCCCCAAGTGGAGCTGCCCACCTTGCCTTCACTGCCCGCTCTGCCCACACTTCCCTGCCTGGAGACCCGGGAAGGGGCTGTGGCCGTGACGGTGCCCACCCTGGATGTGGCAGCACCTACTGTGGGGGTGGACCTGGCCTTGCCGGGTGCGGAGGTGGAGGCCCGGAGAGAGGCACCTGAAGTGGCCCTGAAGATGCCTCGCCTCAGTTTCCCCCGCTTTGGGGCTCGAGCAAAAGAAGTTGCTGAGGCCAAGGTGGCCAAAGGCATCCCCGAGGCCAGGGTGAAAGGTCCCAGACTTCGAATGCCCACCTTTGGGATTTCTCTCCTGGAGCCCCGGCCCGCTGCCCCGGAAGCCGTTGCCGAGAGCAAGCTGAAGCTGCCCACCATCAAGATGCCCTCCTTCGGCATCGGAGTGCCAGGGCCTGAGGTCAGGGTGCCCAAGGGGCCTGAAGTGAAGCTCCCCAAGGCCCCCGAGGTCAAGCTCCCAAGAGTGCCCGAGGCAGCCCTTCCAGAGATTCGACTCCCAGAGGTGCAGCTCCCGAAAGTGTCAGAGATGAAACTCCCAAGGGTGCCGGAGATGGCTGTGCCCGAGGTGCAGCTTCCAGAGGTGCAGCTGCCGAAAGCCCCCGAGATGAAGCTCCCCGAGATGAAACTCCCGAAGGTGCCTGAGATGAAGCTTCCCGAGATGAAACTCCCGAAGGTGCCGGAGATGGCCGTGCCGGATGTGCACCTCCCAGAAGTGCAGCTCCCGAAAGTGCCAGAAATGAAGCTCCCCGAGATGAAACTCCCAAAGGTGCCCGAGATGGCTGTTCCCGACGTGCACCTCCCGGAAGTGCAACTCCCTAAAGTTCCAGAGATGAAACTCCCAAAGATGCCCGAGATGGCTGTGCCAGAGGTTCGACTCCCTGAGGTGCAGCTGCCAAAAGTCTCAGAGATGAAACTCCCCAGGGTGCCTGAGATGGCCGTGCCTGATGTGCCTCTCCCAGAGGTGCAGCTGCCAAAGGTGTCAGAGGTGAAAGTCCCCGAGGTGAAGCTCCCCGAGATGAAGCTCCCGGAGATAAAACTCCCCAAGGTGCCTGAGATGGCCGTGCCCGATGTGCACCTCCCAGAGGTGCAGCTGCCAAAGGTGTCAGAGATTCGGCTGCCAGAAATGCAAGTGCCAAAGGTCCCAGATGTGCATCTTCCAAAGGCACCAGAGGTGAAGCTGCCCAAGGCTCCAGAGGTGCAGCTAAAAGGGGCAGAGCAGGCAGAGGGGGTGGAATTTGGCTTCAAGATGCCCAAGATGACCATGCCCAAGCTAGGGAGGGCAGGGTCCCCAACACGAGGCAAGCCAGGTGAGGCAGGTGCTGAGGTCTCGGGGAAGCTGGTGACACTTCCCTGTCTACAGCCAGAGGTGGGTGGTGAGGCTCGTGTGGGTGTCCCCTCTCTCACCCTGCCTTCAGTGGAGCTAGATCTGCCGGGGGTCCTCAGCTTGGAGGGGCAGGCCCCAGCAGCTGAAGTGGGCAAGGGGGAGCGGGCAGAGGGCCTGGGGGTGGCAGCAGGGGTCGGGGACCTGGGCTTCCGAGTGCCCTCCGTGGAGATCGTTACTCCACAGCTGCCCACAGTGGGAGCGGAGGAAGAGCGGCCAGAGATGTTGGAGATGAAGGTCAAGCCCTCCTCCAAGTTCTCCCTGCCCAAGTTTGGACTCTCAGGGCCAAAGGTGGCCAAGGCAGAGGCTGAGGGGGCTGGGCGAGCCGCCAAGCTGAAGGTGTCCAAGTTCGCCATCTCACTCCCCAAGGCTCGGGTGGGGACGGAGGCTGAGGCCAAAGTGGCAGGGGAGGCAGGCCTGCTGCCTGCCCTCGACCTGTCCATCCCGCAGCTCAGCCTGGATGCCCATCTGCCCGCAGGCAAGGTGGAGGTGGCAGGAGCCGACGTCAAGCTCAAGGGATCTAGGTTTGCTCTGCCCAAGTTTGGGGTCAGAGGCCGGGACACCGAGGCAGGAGAACTAGTGCCGGGGGCGGCTGAGTTGGAGGGCAAGGGCTGGGGCTGGGACGGGCGGGTGAGAATGCCCAAGCTGAAGATGCCCTCCTTTGGGCTGGCTCGCGGGAAGGAAACAGAAGTCCAGGGTGGGCGCGTCAGCCCAGGGGAAAAGCCAGAGCATGCCACTGGGCAGCTTAAGATCCCCGAGGTGGAGCTGGTCACACTGGGGGCCCAGGAGGAAGGGGGGACAGACGGAGCAGCGGCTGTCAGCGGAATGCGGCTGTCAGGGCTGCAGGTGTCCACAACCAGGCAGGTGGTCACTGAGGGCCATGAGGGGGTGCTGAGGGTGCCGCCACTGGGCATCGCCCTGCCCCAGGTGGAGCTGACCGGCTTTGGGGAGGCGGGGGCCCTGGGGAAGCAGGCTGAGGGTACAGCCCCTTCAGCAGAGGGCACAGCAGGCTACAGGGTCCAGGTGCCTCAGGTGACCCTGTCTCTGCCTGGAGCCCAGGCGGCAGGTGGGGAGCTGTTGGTGGGTGAGGGTGTCTTCAAGATGCCTACCGTGACAGTGCCCCAGCTTGAGCTGGACGTGGGGCTGAGCCGGGAGGTGCAGGGGGGTGAGGCAGCCACAGGCGAGGGTGGGCTGAGGCTGAAGTTGCCCACACTGGGGGCTGGGGCTGGGTCGGGGGGCGTGGGGGCCGAGGACCAGCCCCCAGGGGCTGAGCACACCTTCCACCTCTCGCTGCCTGATGTGGAGCTCTCGCCACCCGCCGTGGGCAGCCACGCCGAGTACCAGGTGGCAGAAGGCGAGGGGGATGCCGGACACAAGCTCAAGGTGCGGCTGCCCCGGTTTGGCCTGGTGCGGGCCAAGGAGGGGGTGGAGGAGGGTGAGAAGGCCAAGAGCCCCAAACTTAGGCTGCCCCGAGTGGGCTTCAGCCAAGGTGAGACGGTCACTGGGGAAGGCTCCCCCAGCCCCGAGGAAGAGGAGGAAGAGGGCAGTGGGGAAGGGGCCTTGGGACGCCGGGGCAGGGGCCGGGTTCGCTTGCCACGTGTGGGTCTGGCAGCCCCTTCTAAAGCCTCAAGGGGGCAGGAGGGTGAGGCAGCCCCCAAGTCCCCTATCGGGGAGAAGTCACCCAAGTTCCGCTTCCCCAGGGTGTCCCTGAGCCCCAAGGCCCGGAGTGGGAGTGGGGATCAGGAGGAAGGTGGATTCAGGGTCCGGCTGCCTAGCGTGGGGTTTACAGAGACAGGGGCTCCAGGCCCCACGAGGATGGAAGGGGCTCAGGCTGCCGCTGTGTGAAGCCCCTGGGCAGGTAGAGACTCCCTTCCTGTCTTCCCACTGCCCCCTCCCCCTGTTTTGTGTGTGACATAACTAGCACTAACCCCAGAGGGCCGGGAGGGGGGCGCCTGAGCAGCGCGGGGCGGGGGTGGGGGTGCCTGTGCCTGTCTCGCCCGAAGGAGCGCCTGTATCCCACAAGCCATGTGAATAAAATAATCCAGAGGTAGCCACGTGTCGGGTCGCCTGTGTCCTGGGGAACTCACTCCCACCAGGCCAACTGCTACCCCCTGCCCTCTGCCAGGGAGGGGCACCTGGGTTCACCCTGCGGCCTTGCCTTTCCCGTGTATCGGGTTTGACAGCCCTAACCGCCCTGGCCCCACCCAGGAAGGGCCCTCCCGCTCTCCTCTCCAGGATTGTGGGTTTAAAGTCTTCACCCCTGGCTCACGCCTGTAATCCTAGCACTCTGGGAGGCCGACGTGGGCAGATCGTTTGAGCTCAGGAGTTCGAGACCTGCCTGAGCAAGAGCGAGACCCTGTCTCTACTAAAAATAGAAAGAAATTAGCTGGACAACTAAAAATATATAGAAAAAATTAGCCGGGCATGGTGGCATATGCCTGTAGTCCCAGCTACTCGGGAGCCTGAGGCCGGAGGATTGCTTGAGCCCAGGAGTTTGAGGTTGCTGTGAGCTAGGCTGACGCCATGGCACTCGAGCCTGGGCAAGAGTGAGACTCTGTCTCAAAAAAAATAATAACAATAATAATAAAAAATAAAGTCTTCATTCCAAGCCCTTGGCTGTCTCAGGACTATATCCCCGGGTCCTTAGCACCGGTCAGGGCTGGGTCTCAGCTTCCAGGAACCGTGGGCCATCCAGCCCCCACCCCATATCCACTCAGGATCTAAGTTGCTAGGCTGCCACCAGGACCTCCACACTCCTCCATGTCTGTCTGTGACACCCCCCACTGGACAAAGAAGCCTTGCTGTCCAGTCCTGGTTCTCCTCCAACGGCCCTCCACTCTCTTCACATCTCCCTCGCCCCTGCAGGTCTCCCTACTCACCCCTTTCCCTCTGAGCCGAGCCCCCAGGGCCACTGTCCCATCATCCCTACCAACCAGGGCAGGAGTTACATACACTCACGGTGCACGCCCCCTGCCCAGCCCCCCAGCATTTGGGGTTTTCCTCCCACCTGGGCTAGCCTTTCAGCGTCAGCAGTGACCTCTCTGTGGCCACACCTGAGGGTTTCCTGTGTCTGCCTGTCCTGACTCCTAGGGCCCCTTCGTTCTTTCTTCCCCACGCCTCCCTCTCGTGTCTCCTTGGGTCCTCAGGGTGCCTCCCAGGCCCTCACCTACCCCCACAGCCTCCCTGGGCTGTGTCGCCCCCCACTGTGGTTTCTACACCTCACCTCTGTGCTGACAACCCCTAAACTCTCCCGCGTCCCCAGCGGCACGTCCCCAGGCACCAGGAGGCTGTGTGGGTGGAGGTTCAGAGTTTGACTCTAGGGCCCCACTGCTCAGGATCAAAGCCTGCCTCTGGCACCCAGCTGGGTGAACTTGGGCATTTTTAAAACTTCTTTGTGCCTTGATTTTCTCTTCCATAAAATTCCTACTTTGTATAAGGATCCAATAAGACTTCTGAGGCACTCAGTACGTGTTTAAATGTTTTGATGTTAAATTTCCTAATCTGACTTCAGTAATTTCTCCCCGAAACTGCTCCTTGTCCATGTCCCCTTCTCAGGGACTGCCCCCTCATGCCAGAGCCCTGGGCTGGGCCTGGCCAGCTCCCTGCCTTCCCCCCAGCCGGTTAGTCCCCCAGCATGTCCTTCTGAGTGTCTCATCCCCCAGCCTCCTCCTTCCCTCCCAACCTCTGCCACCGGGGCCCTGCCACAACTCCTTCCCAAGCTCTACTCTAACCACCCCAATCCACCCTTTTTCACACAGTAGCTTTCTGACACTCAGATCTGACCCTGCCCTGCCTTGCTTGAAGCCATCCTGTGGCTCCCCAGTGCCCTCAGAACAAAGTCCAAACTCCTTAGCCCGGCATTCAGGGCCTTTTACAACCTGGCCCTATGGCAGCCACATGCTGCGACAGGCATTTTCTGAACACAGACACCACCCCCACCCCACCCCCGGGCCATATCCCTCTAGCTCAAAAAGCCTACCTTTCCTCACCTCTGTAGGTGTGTCCCCATCCTGTATGCTCAGGGTCCACGATCAGACTCCCCTCTGCCACCCTTCACTTGTTTGGCCTCTCCAGGGTTCCGCCGCTGGGCGGGGGAGGGGCCCGCCTGGCACCCACCCCCATTCCAGCCAGGGGCTCAGGTCTCCAACAACAGAACCAAAGCCACTCAGCAACGGTGGAACTCATTTGGGGGGGCCTGGGGCCCCTTGTCCCAAGCCGGGAGGGCTTTGGGGGAGGGGTGCAGCCCCTGGCAGACTCACAGTGTGGCCAAGGGGGCTGGGGGGTGCCAGGGAGGTGGGGGCCAGCATCAGCATCGTAGGAGGAGGCACGAGTGCGGTTCTCTTTCGCCCCTGGGGGGGCTGTGCGGCCAGAGGCAGCGGTGGGGCGGCGGGGCGGAGGCCTCGGCCGCAGAGCCTGTGGTGCGGGTGTCTCCGCGGGGTGGTGCCTGGCAGCAGGGGCACTATGGCCACCATCCAGTCGGAGACAGACTGTTACGACATCATCGAGGTGCTGGGCAAGGGCACCTTCGGGGAGGTGGCCAAGGGCTGGCGGCGAAGCACGGGCGAGATGGTGGCCATCAAGATCCTCAAGAACGACGCCTACCGAAACCGCATCATCAAGAACGAGCTGAAGCTGCTGCGCTGCATGCGGGGCCTGGACCCGGAGGAGGCCCACATCATCCGCTTCCTCGAGTTCTTCCACGACGCCCTCAAGTTCTACCTGGTCTTCGAGCTGCTGGAGCAAAACCTTTTCGAGTTCCAGAAAGAGAACAACTTCGCGCCCCTCCCTGCCCGCCACATCCGGACGGTCACCCTGCAGGTGCTCAGAGCCCTGGCCCGGCTCAAGGAGCTGGCCATCATCCACGCCGATCTCAAGCCCGAGAACATCATGCTGGTGGACCAGACCCGCTGCCCCTTCAGGGTCAAGGTGAGTGTGGCAGTGCAAAGGCCCTGAGGCAGGAGCGTGCCGATGATACGCTTTTGGGGAACACTGGGAAGGCCTGTGTGGCTGAAGCCGAGCGAATGAGGTGGAGAGGGAGGAAATGAGACCAAGCGGGGTGATGGGCCGGGTCAGGCAGGGCCTTGCAGGCCACAGCAAAGACTTTGGTTTGATTCTGTGGCAAATGGAGCTACAGGAAGACTGAGCAGAGGAGGGATGAGATTCGACTCAGGTGTTCACCGGGTCCCTCTGTCTGCGTGAGGGGAACAGACTGGGGGGTGGACAGGAGCAGGAAGGCAGGGAGGTGACCGCGCTAGTCCGGGTGGAGACTTGGTGGATGGGACCAGAGTCCAGGCGTGGAGCAGGAGGTGTGGGAGGGCTCTGGGTAGATTTGGGAGCTGCGGACAACAGGATTTGTTGATGGACCTTATATGAAGGGTGACGGAGGAAGCGAGGACTGCAGGTGGCACTGCCTGTGCTCGTGACCATCCTGGCTCTGAGCCCCCTCCCCGTGCCCCCCGTCCCACCAGACCCCTCTGTCTGCTTATGAGTTTGTCACTGTCCAGTGATGCGTCTGAGCCAGGAGCACCCTGCGGGCAGGGCCAGGGCCACCTTAGTCATCACGGTGTCCTCAGCATCTCCCGGCACAGTGCTGTCACGGAGTCAGTGCGAAATGCCTGTTTGTCAGAGACACAGAGGAATACAGAGACGGGAAAAGGGAGATCATTCTGCCCCAAGAGATGGAAGGGCAGAGACCCAGGGAAAGAGACATTCCCACAAACACAGCACTTGGCCAGCATTGTCACCACTGCCATCTTTGTGGAATGAATGAGTGAATCCCACAGCCGTGATTGAGTGCCCAGGGTTTACTCAATGTCTTGGGGATTCAAGCCCTGGCACTCCGGGCTCAAGTGCAGATTAATAATCATTTCACGACACTGCCTCTGCATATGGACAGTGAGGGACTGCTGAAGGACAAGCAGAGAAATTCAGAGAGGGAAACTGAGGCCGAGACCAAGAGAGAGAGTCGAGGAGATTCAGGGGAAAAATGGCTGCACCCAGATGCAAGGGGACAGACAAAGGCTTTCAGCCATTCACAGTGTTGGTTCCACAGCTGTTCACCAAGCCTCTGTCATGTGCTAAGGGCCTGTAGAGGGTGTTAACAGTGCCTGGTGATGGAGACAGAAGAGGATTTCAGGGAGGTGTCTTTGTCGTGGTTGACACAGTGGCAGAGACAGAGACACTGAGATATGAGAGACGGGCAAGCAATGAAGAGGTGTTTGCAAAGAAAGAACAAGAGAGAGACATTAATACAAACAAGAGACAGAAAGAAAGAGAATGACAGGGATCCAAAGCCAGTTCATTCATTCTTTATTGAGCCCCTACTGTGTGCCAGGCACTGTTCTAGTACTAGGGATGCAGCATCAAACAAATGGACAGATCCCTGCTCTCGTGGGACCCACATCCTAGCGGCAGAGAGAAATGATGAACTTGATAAAAAAGTCAAATACACAGGGTGTGACATGCTGTTAAGAGCAATGGTGTGCCGGGCGCGGTGGCTCACACACACCTGTAATCCTAGCACTCTGGGAGGCCGAGGCGGGCGGATCGCTTTAGGTCAGGAGTTGGAGACCAGCCTGAGCAAGAGCAAGACCCCGTCTCTACTAAAAATATAAAAATTAGCCAGGTGTGGTGGCGCATGCCTGTAGTCCCAGCTACCGGGGAGACTGAGGCAGGAGGATCCCTTGCGCCCAGGAGTTTGAGGTTGCTGTGAGCTAGGCTGACGCCACGGCACTCTACCCAGAGTGACAGAGTGAGACTCTGTCTTGAAAAAATAAATAAATTAATTAATTAAAAATAAAAAAGAGCAATGGTGGGAAGTAGAAGGCGTGGAGGGGGACAGGAAAGGAGGGGGCTGCCACTTTGACAGGATGGTCAGGGAGGCCTCACTGAGAAAGTGACATTATTTTTTTTTTTTACTAGTTTTCCCCCCCTCCCCTTCTCCTTCAATAGAGAAGGTGACATTTCAGCAAAGACTGAAGGAGGCGAGGGAGGGCGCCTGTGCACAGGCGGGGCACCAGCATCCCGGGCAGACGGAGCAGCCAGTGCAAGGCCTGAGCTGGGAATGTTCTGGCGCCTGCAAGGAAGAGTGAAGAGGCCCTCGTGGCCGCAGGAGGGCGAGTGAGGGGACAGTAGGAGGAGGGAAGGCAGGGGAGGACGGGCAGACTGTTGGAGCCTCGTGGGCCCCCCAAGGACTTCAGCTTTTGTCACAGGATGTGGATGTGAGCAGGGAAGGGATGCGATGTGGCTCAGGTGGCCCCAGGACCCCTCTGGATGCATGTGAGGGGCAGACCAGACCGGGGGCAGCGGGCAGGAGGCCCCTGCGTTAGCCTAGGTGGGAAACAGTGGGGGAGGGGCTGAGGGTGCGGCCAGGGTGGGCAGATTCTGAATCTATTTGGAAGGTGGAGCCAAAAGATTTGCTTATGGACAAGGTGTGGGGTGAGAGAGAAAGAGGGGGGTCTTGCCCCTCACAGGCATGCGTTCTAGGGGACAGCAACAGAGACACAGCCAGACACACAAACCAGAGACCAAGGCTGGGAGAGACAGAGGTAGGGACATAAACAAGAGATAGACTCACAGACACCGAGGCAGGCAGTGTCGAATGACAGGTGCAGAAAGACACCAGGTGAGAGATGGCAGGGGAGGCCCAGACTGGCTGTCCCTGCAGCTCGACCTGCCCACTCCCCTCTTCCCCACCCCCAACAGGTGATCGACTTTGGCTCCGCCAGCATCTTCAGCGAGGTGCGCTACGTGAAGGAGCCATACATCCAGTCGCGCTTCTACCGGGCCCCCGAGATTCTGCTGGGGCTGCCCTTCTGTGAGAAGGTGGACGTGTGGTCACTGGGCTGTGTCATGGCCGAGCTGCACCTGGGCTGGCCCCTCTACCCGGGCAACAACGAGTATGACCAGGTGCGCTACATCTGTGAGACCCAGGGCCTGCCCAAGCCACACCTGCTGCACGCCGCCCGCAAGGCCCACCACTTCTTCAAGCACAACCCCCACCCTGACGCCACCAACACCTGGCAGCTCAAGTCCTCGGCTGACTACCTGGCCGAGACCAAGGTAGGGGGGGCAAGTGGGAGGAGGGCAGTCGGTGTTGGGGCTACCACATCAAGAAAAATCTAATGTAATCCTAGCACTCTGGGAGGCTGAGGAGGGAGGATCACTTGAGCCCAGGAGTTTGAGGTTGCTGTGAGCTATGATGATGCCACAGCACTACAGTCTGGGTGACAGAGTGGGAATCTGTCTCAAAAAAAAAAAAAAAAAAAAAAAAAAAAAAAAAGGCCGGGCTCGGTGGCTCACGCCTGTAATCCTAGCACTCCGGGAGGCCGAGGTGGGTGGATCGCTCAAGGTCAGGAGTTCGAGACCAGCCTGAGCAAGAGCGAGACCCCCGTCTCTACTAAAAATAGAAAGAAATTATACGGACAACTAAAAAAATATATAGAAAAAATTAGCCAGGCATAGTGGCGCATGCCTGTAGTCCCAGCTACTCGGGAGGCTGAGGCAGTAGGATTGCTTAAGCTGAGGAGTCTGAGGTTGCTGTGAGCTAAGCTGACGCCATGGCACTCACTCTAGCCGGGGCAACAAAGCGAGACTCTGTCTCAAAAAAAAAAAAGAAAAGAAAAATCTAGGTTAGACCTCAGTGAGGACTGGAAGCTTGGGGGTCAGGCTTGGATATTGTCACAGCAAGAAAGATCTGGGTGAGACCAAAGATGGGACTGGAAGTTTGAGGATCAGCTCTGGGGGCTGCTGCAAGACAGATCTGGGGGAGACTGCAGGGAGAACTGGAAGTTTGGGGATGACATGTAGGGGTCACTGTAGTAAGAGGGATCTGGGTATAGCCCGAGTGTGACAGAAGGACTAGGGTAGCTCCTCTGCCAGCTTCAGCTCTGGGGTCAGCACCTTGTGCAGCACGAGGGATTTGGGTTAGACCACAGAGAAAACGTGAGGTCTGGGGTTGGGTGTGAGAGTCGCAACAGAAGGAGGGATCTGAGTGAGACCCCGGGTGGACTGGGAGCTTAGGGCAGCCCGTCTGCTCCCTCTATGGCTGTGATCAAACCTGTGCTGCAAGAGTCTGGGTTTAGATAGCAGAGAAGACGAGGAGTTTGGGGCTCGAGCTTTCACAGCAAGAAGGGTCTGTGTGAGGCCAAAGGGAAGACTGAAAGTTGTGGCGGGTCCTCTGACAGCTCCCTGGCTAAGGTAGCAAGAAGGGTCTGGGTTCAGTCGGCTATTGGGAGGCATGGAGGGCTGGGGTCAAGTGCGGAGGCTGTAGCGGTGAAAGGGACCTGGATTTGGTTCCGGGGAGGACTAGAGGTGCACCCTAGCATAGTGCAGCCCCACTGCTAGCTGCCAGTAGGGGCCAGACCCATGGCGCTGGGGAGGACTGCAGGTCTGGGGTGAGGTGTGGAACTTTCTGGGATAGAGAGAGGGGGTCTGGCATGAGGATCAGGTGTGGCCTTCGCAGCAGCAAGAGAGCTCCAAGGCAGATATGGGCAGACCTAGAAGTCGGGGGTGACATGTGGGTCCCCCAGCAGGAGTGCCTGGGGCCCTGGTCCTGGATGTGTGTCAACCCTGTGCCCCCCATGTCCCACCAGGTGCGCCCACTGGAGCGCCGCAAGTACATGCTCAAGTCCTTGGACCAGATTGAGACCGTGAATGGCGGTGCGGCGGCCAGTCGGCTGACCTTCCCGGACCGCGAGGCGCTGGCCGAGCACGCCGACCTCAAGAGCATGGTGGAGCTGATCAAGCGCATGCTGACGTGGGAGTCGCACGAGCGCATCAGCCCCAGCGCGGCCCTGCGCCACCCCTTCGTGTCCATGCAGCAGCTGCGCAGTGCCCACGAGACCACCCGCTACTACCAGCTGTCGCTGCGCAGCTGCCGCCTCTCGCTGCAGGTGGAGGGCAAGCCTGTCGTGGCCGCCACAGAGGATGGGCCCCCCTACTACCGCCTGGCTGAGGAGGAGGAGGCCGTGGGCATGGGCGGCGTGGCAGGCAGCGGGCCCTTCTTCCGAGAGGAGAAGGCACCGGGCGTGCAGAGAGCCATTGACCAGCTGGACGACCTGAGTCTGCAGGAGGCGGGCCGTGGGCTGTGGGGGGAGACCCGCGTCGACATGCTCTCCGACATGCTGACCCCTCTCAAGGCAGCCGCCGCTGGCCGCCGGGAGCCAGACTCGGGGGCCGAGCCCATTCTGGCCTACTACGGCAGCCGCCCCGCAGGCCGCCACAAGGCCTGCAAGCCACCTGCGGGTTCTAAGTCCGACTCCAACTTTAGCAACCTCATCCGGCTGAGCCAGGCCTCGCCTGAGGATGAGGGGCCCTGCCGGCGCAGCGGCTGGGAGGAAGGACAGCCTCGCGGGGCCTCTGCTGAGCCGCCTGCCATCCGGAAGCGGGATGGGGACGGGCCCAACATCAAGGACATAGCCATGAATGCTGAGGTGAGCCAGGTGGGTGGGCAGGGTGTAGGTGCTTCTGGGATGCCCCAGAGCTTCCTCCAGGGTGGGGGCACAGTTAACCCAGGTCTGGCCTCCCACACATCTGTATCGCCTGCCACTGGCACAGGGTCACACTAACCCACCCTCAGGAAGGCTCAGCACCCGCTAACCCATATTCAGAATATAAGATTTGGAAAGGGCTGGGCGCGGTGGCTCACGCCTGTAATCCCAGCACTTTGGGAGGCCGAGGCGGGAGCATTGCTTGAGGCCAGGAGTTTGAGACCAGCCTGGGCAACATAGGGAAACCACATCTCTACAAAAAACAAGAAAAATTAGCTGGGCATGGTGGCGCACACCTTTAGTTCCAGCTGCTTGGGAGGCTGAGGCAGGAGGATCGCTTGAGCCCAGGTTTGAGGCTGCAGTGAGCTATGATGATGCCACTGCACTCTAGTCTCGGTGACAGAACAAGACCCTGTCTCAAAAAAAAAAAGAAAAAAAATTTGAAAAAGCTCTGCACACACTAACCCATATCAGGGTCTAAGGTTCAGCACACACTAATCCACACTCAGAATATCAGATTTAATAAGACTCAGCACACACTAATATCCTAAGGATGTGATAGGCTTAGCACATATTCATCTACCTTCAGGCTGTGACAAAAACTCAGGACATAGTAATCTGCCCAGAAGTGACAAAGGCCGAGCACTGGATAAGACCCTGGCACAAGCTCGCCCACCGCAGGAAGAGTGACAGGCTCGGTGGACACTGGAACACTAGCACTTCTCGCTGACACCCTCTCTTCTCCTCCACAGAGGCCAGGCCCTGAGCTCTTCGACCCTGGCAGCTGTCCTGGAGAATGGCTGAGTGAGCCAGACTGGACCCTGGAGGGTGTCAGGGGGTCACGGGCTCAGGGACTCCCACCCCGCCACCCACACCCGCACGGTCCATCCCGCACCACCAGCTTTCTGCAGCACGTTGGCGGGCATCACTGATGGCGATCCCACCCCTGCCTATTGCTGGGGGCTGCGCCAGCCGGGCTGCCGGCCCCTTCAACCTGAACTGCTCCTCAGAGCCATCCCCTGAACCCACAAATTATTCTTACAGAAAGATAGTTATCCAGAAATTCCCCTCCCCCTGCCTGCGGCACAGCTGCACATACACCCTGAATGTAGGAAGGCCTTAGGGTCTGGCACATGGCCCCTTGGCCACACGGACAGCAGGAACGGGACAGCACCCCACTGGCCCTGAGCCCGCCCTCGGCCCTGCTGCCTCTATTTCAATAAAGAACTGTTCAGCAGTCCTGCTTCAAGACTGTTCTCACTGCCGGAGGCCTGGACTGGCCCTGGAGCAGGGTTCCAGGCTGGCACCCAGGGCCTTGCTCGGGGGTGCCGCACCCAGTTGGCAACTAGCTCAGGCTGGAGGCTGGGCTGCTATCACACTGGGAGGGAAGGGCTGTGCCTGGCAGACTAACTCAGCTCCTAAATGTGCTAAGTGCTTGGCACATCGAGAATCCACCCTTAGAACATTCTGTGTGTTCAGCATGTGTTAATCTGAGCTTGCCAAATGCTGGGGTCTCATTGTCTGTTGGCCTGTCCTTCCTCCATGTTGTGGGCTTGGCATGCACTCATCTATACTTGGGACATGCTCCGTGTAAATTCACTTGGCAGGCACAAATGCACGCTTGGTGTATGCACTAGTGTTCAGACATGCGAGTACACCCTAGAGATAGGGCCATGGTTCAGTCCATGCTAGTCTTTCTGGGGTCATGCTTGGTGTGCAGCACACGCCAGCCCATGCTGGCTATATGCCAGGCCGCACGGTCTCACACCGCATGCTCAGCACACACTAGCCCATGCTGGCTATATGCCAGGCCGCACGGTCTCACACCGCATGCTCAGCACACGCTAGCCCATGCTGGCTATATGCCAGGTCGCACGGTCTCACACCGCATGCTCAGCACACACTAGCCCATGCTGGCTATATGCCAGGCCACACGGTCTCACCCCACATGCTCAGCACACGCTAGCCCATGCTGGCTATATGCCAGGCCGCACGGTCTCACACCGCATGCTCAGCACACGCTAGCCCATGCTGGCTATATGCCAGGCCGCACGGTCTCACACCGCATGCTCAGCACACGCTAGCCCATGCTGGCTATATGCCAGGCCACATGGTCTCACCCTGCATGCTCAGCACACGCTAGCCCATGCTGGCTACATGCCAGGCCGCACGGTCTCACCCCGCATGCTCAGCACACGCTAGCCCATGTGCACTACACACTGGGGACCGAGCACACGCCAGCCCACACCAGTCACATGCTGAGTGCTCAGCACGTGCCAAACCACAGCGGTCACACGCCAAGGACTTAGCACACACCAGTCCACACAGGTTGCATACTGAGAGCTCTGCATACTAAGCTGTCCCTTGGCCCTGTCACCCCATCTCACACCACTCAGTCAGGCACAGGCTGTACAGACAAGTTATTTACTTATCACAACCTTGGGCCCTCTTTGCCCTTGGAAAGGGGGGTGGGCCAGGGGGCCGGGCCCAACATGCACCCCCCACTTCTTCGGGGGCTGATCCCTCCCCCAGCTCTGCTGGGCCCAGGGCCACAGCGTCAGGCCGGTGGGGGCAGAGGTAGAGGTGGGAGAGCAGGGGAGAGCCTGTGGAGCCACAAAGGGGCAGACAGAAGCGGGGGCACGGGGACAGGGACCAGGACCCAGAGCATTTGGGTCCACGGGGGCCCGGCAGGCCTCGGCCTGTCCGCTGGACCGGGCCTCAGAGCAGGCGACAGGCGTTGCCCACGCTGTCGGCCGAGGTGTCGAGGTCATGGCTGTAAGGGGAGTCCCAGTCTCTCAGGAACACAGCCTCCAGCTGGCTGCGCAGGCCGCCGCGCCCGTTCTGCGTCACCAGCAGCGAGGTGCCCGCCGTCTCCGTGAAGTAGTTGCCAGACCAGTTGGAGGTTCCTGCAGAGGAGGGGTGGAGGGTGAGGGCTCCGCGGGGTGGCCGGGCCCTGCTACCCGGAGCCCCCTTCTGTCCCCCCGGCGGAGCTGAGGACTCTCACCAATGTAGGTTGCGCGTTCGGTCACCATGTACTTGTTGTGGTTGACACGGGCATAGGGGATCCGAGCCTGGGTCTCATCCGCAGGGACCACGAAGAGTTTCTGAGCGGGAGGGGGCACGGGAAGGAGCGTGAGGTGCAGGGGTAGTCAGAGGAGCCCCAGCGCCAGGGAGCGGGTGGGAGCCAGGTCTGTGGGACCGGGGACTCGGCTGCTGCCCACAGAATCCCTGGGGGTCAGAACAGGGCCCAGCGGAGGGGTACCCAGTAAACGCAGGCTCTGGTCACCTCACGTGCAACCCTGTCCCTCTAGAATGGCTCCTACTCACTCCTGAGGTCTCATCTCAGATGTACCCTTTCCCAGAAAGTCTTCCTCGGCCCCTCAGGCCGGGGCACCCCCCTCCCACCCAACCCCTCTGCCTGGGCCCCCATCCTGGCCATGGTTTCCCCATCGTGACATGGCTCGCCTGGGTCATCCTTGTCGGATGACACATGAGCCCCAGGCGGGCTGTGTCCCCAGCACTGTCCCGAGTAGGGGCTGAGGGCGGCCTGGGCTGGGCGCTTACCACCTGGATGTCAGAGTGGGTATGGTTGTCCCGCAGGGAAGCCAGGGAGAGCAGGAAGGCGCGCATGGATGGCTCCGAGTGTCCCCAGCAGCTGATGAGCAGGCGCACCTTGACGCCCCGCTCATAGGCGGCCCGTCGCAGCCCGTCGTCAATGGCCGGCCAGAACCTGGGGTCAGCGGGGTGGGTGCAGGGCAGGGAGGGCGGCTTTATCCACAGTGCGGCCTGTGGATAAAGCTTGGGGGAACCGAGCCTGGGGCCTGCTTTAGCCTCTGGGAGGACCACCCCATCGCCAGCTCCCGGCCCTGCTCCTGCCTCCTTAAATCCCACACCCCGTCTCCTGTTCCTGGCTACCCTTCACCAAAACCCAGTCTTCCATCATCTTACCTGCTGCCCCCTGACTGCCCGGTCATCCTCCCTCTAATCCCAGTCACAAACCCCCAACCCTGCTGCCCTAAACCCAGATACTTTTAGCCCCCATCCCCCAAGCCCCTCGTCCCATTTCCAGCCCAAGCTTTCTACCTCCCAAACCCCACACCACGCATCCCCGGCCTCAGTTTCCAGTCCCCCACCCCTGCGCCCCAACCCCAATATTCTCCTCCAAACCTCATCCCCACCTCCCCCATAATCCCTCTTTCTCCGGTCTCAAGCACCCAGATCCCCTCTCGCTGTCACCTCCCAGTCCCCTCTGCCTCTCTCTGTGGCTTCCCTCCCATCTGTCCCCTTGCCAGCTTTCTGAGCCCCATCATTCCCTCTCTGTCTCCTCCCGACCTGCGGCGGCTCCCTATCCACGTGCCCGGCGTACCTGCGCGGGTGGGAGAACTCCATAGTGGGCAGGTAGTTCATGACCGCGATGTAGATGAAACTCCGGGCGTTGTCCACCACGTTGAGTAGAGCCTTCAGGTCTTGGGTGCGGCCACTTGGACACAGGGGTGGGGGTGCACTCTGGAGGTGAGGGGACAGTCAAGACATGTGCTCTGCCAGGGCATTGTCACAGTGGACCCCACATACGGACAGCTCTCCGCGAGCCAGGTCCTGTGGATCTCACTGAATCCTCAGCCTCCACGAAATCACAAATCATGAGTCGCTCTTCCCTGTATCCACGCCTTTGTGCCGTGCCCTCCACGATGACTCTGGGGACCTGGCCAGGTGATTTGCTCCAGGGGACCTAGAGGGACCCAGGTTGCCCACCCCAACTAGTGAAAATACTAACAGCTAAACATGCGCTGTCTGGAGTGCTCAATATCTGCACAGGCAAGAGCCAGCGACGTCCAAGACGATGGCTGCTTGCTGCCATTTCATGTGTGCTGAGCACTTGAACGTGGCTAGTGTGACTGAGGAACTAAGCTGTTAATCATATTTCATTTAATTAATTTAAATGGAAAGAGCCGCCAGTGGCTATATGGGACAACAGAGAGCTACACCAAGGGCTCGGTATGTGCGTGAACTCAGTGGTACCTCACCCAGTAGCCCTAGAGGTTGGAAATACTATGATACCCATCTTCTAGGTGACACCGAGGCCTAGGGAGGTTGGGACATAGCCTAGGTCCCTGAGCAAGCAGAGTGAGCAGGGGTGAGGGCCAGTGGTCAGGACGCCCCCTCCCCAACAATCACCAGGCATGGCCAGATGGAGGCCAGGAGTGACAGCATGGGGACAGGGCATGCATGGCAGGCCCCACTTGCCCCAGACTCACCGCCAGGTAGGCGAGAGCAGGGGTTCCATTGAGGCAGATCTCCATTGGTGTCTCTTGATTGTAGCGGGTGTCATAGGGCCGGGGCCAGGTTGATGGGATGGAGCTGCCTGCCTGGCCCAGGAACCAGTAGGCCTCAAAGATCTTGGTCAGGTCTCGAGCCAGGCAGCTGCAGTTGTACATGACCACACCCAGCTCCTTGACCTGTGGGAGGACAGCGCTGAGCCTGGGGTAGTGGCCTGGGGCCCACAGATGCCACGGACACTCCCAGCCCAGCCTCTCTGCCCCTTGGTCTACCACCCTTCTCTGTCCCTCACCCCCACCTCCACCCCTCTGATAGCCAAAGTTCTGGAATGGACATGAACTTAAGTTTTGGTGGAAATCATTCAGTTATTCCAAAGCTCCAGGTTCCCTGAACCTGTTGCTTCTACCCTCCACCAAGCTAGCTCCTGCTCATTCTTACGTGTAGGTTGACCTGTTTCCTCCCCCAGGAAGCCTCCCTTGACTGCCCAGACGGTGCCAAGCAGTCCTTTGGGATCTCGTAGTCTCTTGGGCCTCCCTGATCACTCTCTCTGGTAACAAACCTGTCTCCCCATTGGGCCTAGGGCACAGGAACCAGGGATGCTCAGTCACAACTTATGTTTAGCACCTCCCTGCATAACTGGTGAGATTAGGACTTTAGGGAAATAATTGTTGAGGAAATGAATGAGTTAATGTCCTGTCCTCTCTTACCATCACATCACTGCCTAAGCTGTTCCTTCCTTCTTCCCTACCTTGTGTTAATTAATTCCTATCCATGCTTCAGATATCAGGGTAGCCATCACCACCTTTGGGACACCTTCCTCAATACCCCAGGTTGGGTCAGATGCCTCCTCTGGGCTTCCGCAGCCCTCTGTTTCCTCCATCCCAGCCCTGACTCCTCCCCGACCCTGGCCCCGACCCCTCTGGGCTGTTACTGCCTGGTGACAGGCCAGTCTCTGCATTGGACTGAGAGTTCCATGAGGTCCTTCTGTTACCACCATGCTCGCAGTATCATGCAGGACAGGGCTGGGCTTAGGGTCGGTGCTCAGGGAATATATAATGAAGGCCAAATGGGTGGACACTGAATGCCCCGTACAGGGGCTGGCAGCTGCCGTGAGGGATTAGAGGGAGGCCCAGGCTTCCATGAGCAGGGGAGGGCAGTGGAAGCCTAGACTGGGGGATGTTTCAGGGGGCCTGGTGGGAAGCAGGAAGGAAGCCATTGCAGAGATGAGGTAGAGAGGACTCTGGACTGAAGAGGGGTGCAGTCGGAGGCTGGGTGCCCAGTGGGGCAAGGAGTGGTCTGCACGGGAAGGGAGACAGGGTGCAGACAGACCTGGGTCAGTGAGCGCCAGTCCATGTTGGCACTGCCCAGGTAGAAGTGGGTCTGGTCCACCACCCAGAACTTGGTGTGCAGGACACCATGGGTCAGCTTCTGCATGTCCACCATGCGGACCTGGGCACCTGTGACCGAGAGGGGCAGTGGTCAGGGGCCGGCCTGGGCAGCCCCAGGCCGCCCCCAGCTGGCCCCCAGCTCACCGCTCTGCAGCAGGGCCTGCAGGTCCGCCTGTGGCTGGGGCCCGCTGGGCTTGCTCACGGCGATGCGGACCTTCACGCCTCTTGGTGCCAGGCTCTGGAGCTGCCGGAAGACCTCCTCGCCCTGCGGGGAGGGGAGCGCTTCTGAGGGGCTGGGCCAGCCAGCTCTCCAACCCCGTGAGGCACGCCCAGTGGGGCTATTTTGAGATGTGATTAGGAGTAAACACTTTCCACTAGCCTTTCTAGATTAAAGCCTTTACAAAATAAACTATCAAAACCTTCTTTATCTATTTTAATGAGCGGCTACTCTGAGAACCCTCCCAAGGCCTCCCTGCCGCTCCTGGGACCTCCCAGATCCAGCACTGGGAGCGGCAGTGCAGGGGCCTCCGGGCATCTCCCAGGATGTTGGGGGTGAGGGTCTGGCTGGGGGTCCGGGAAGGTATGGGCTGAGGCACGGTGATGCCAATAACAGTAACAAAGATTGTCTGGTACCTACTGTGTGCCAAGCCCTGTTCTAGGCCCCTTCATGTCTGAACTCACTGAATTCCCACAACCCTCTGAGTCAGGTCTAATTATAATCCCCATAGTGCAGATGAGGAAACTGAGGGATAGAGAACTTGATAGTGCAGTGGAATTTGAACCCAGACCATCTGCCTCCTACATTTGTGCTTTGAAGCACTTCAGTGGGAGTCAGCAAGAACAGGGTCTCACCATGTTGCCCAGGCTGGAGTGCAGTGGTTACTGACAGGCCTGATCACAGCTCACTGCAGCCTCAAACTCCTGGCCTCAAGCGATCCTCCTGCCTCAGCCTCCCGAGCAGCTGGGACTACAGGCACGTGCCACTGCACCCAGCTTTGGTTTTTAACTTTCATAATTATTGTTTTTTAAGGCAGTACTTAAAGAGCCCTGTAATTTTCGTAAGTTTTAACCCAACTTCTCATAAAAAGAAGCAGTAGAGAGAAGAAAACAGAATGAACACATTGATCATCTTTTTCAATGTGAGGGGTTATCCACCTAAGCTGTTCCTTTTCTTTTCTTTTTTTCTTTTGAGACAGAGTCTTGCTCTGTAGCCCAGGCTAGAGTGCCGTGGCGTCAGCCTGGCTCACTGCAATCTCAAACTCCTGGGCTTAAGCGATCCTTCTGCCTCAGCCTCCTGAGTAGCTGGGACTACAGGCATGCGCCACCATGCCCGGCTAAGTTTTTCTATATATGTTTTTAGTTGTCCAGATAATTTCTTTCTATTTTTAGTGGAGACAGGGTCTCGCTCTTGGTCAGGCTGGTCTCGAACTCCTGACCTCGAGCGATCCTCCTGCTTCGGCCTCCCAGAATGCTAGGATTACAGGCGTGAGCCATCGAGCCCGGCCTAAGCTGTTCCTTTTCAAATCGTGAAGCTTTTATGTTTTTCAAGTTTGTCTCAGACAATAACAAGGATATAGTAATGCCAAACACTCCCAAAGGGCTGACAGTGCCAGGTGCTGTGCTACAGTTTGCATGGATTAGCCCATTTCATCCTCACAGGAGCCCTAAGAAGTGGGTGCTATATATTGGCCCCATTTTACAGATAAAGAAACTGAAGCCTGAGGTTGCACAGCTGGGAGTCGCACAGCTGGGAGGTGGTAGCCTGGCCTGATGCTGGGCTCTTACTTGCTCTGTTCTTGCATTTCTTTGTGTGGCAGGGTCAGGGCAGTTTGTGGCTGAGCGACATCTGCCAGTCTAATCCCTTGTAACCAAACCTGCACCTTGACATTCAGAGGCCTCCAGATGACCATGACAAATGCCCCCAGTCCAGAGGGCCATGTGAAGACAGCTGCTTCCAAACACCTGTGTCCAGTCCGCTGTATGAGACATGCCCACCGGTCTCCCGGGCTGCAGGGGAAACCCCTTCATCCCCCGACTCACCCCATCCCTCTCCCAGCTGTCGGTCAGGGCCAAGGCTGCCAGGTACCTGCTGGGCAGAAGGCTCCTGCGTGTGGGTGTCATTGTTGGTGAGGGTCCAGTAGAATGAGGCGATGTCCAGGCTGCTGTGGGCACCGGCGAGCAGCCCCAGCCAGGCCTGGCTGGTGGAGGGGTTGCCCGTGGAGGCATTGGGGAAGTCCAGGCCCTCAGGAATGCTCTCCACCAGCACTGCTCTGTGGGGGGTGGGGGGGAGCACAATATCAACCACGGGGTGCTGGAGATCACTGGCTAGGAGGGGAGTCCTCACCTGTCTGCCCACAGGTGTGGACGGAAGACTGTATTTGTGTGTGTGTCTGTACTCACGATTCTCTGTGCATTTGTCTGTCTAGAGATGTGAAAGATGGGTTGTATATTTGCATGTCTGTGTGTCTCTACGCACAGATGTGGATGGAAGATGCTGCGTGTATCTGTCTGTTCACAGACCTGGATAGAAGATGACGCTGTGGCTGCCATGGCAACAGTGTATGTCAGGGGGAGGGGGGTGGGCATGCACTTGGGAATCTGCAGCCTCCTCATTCGTCACAAGCACTGGGTGCGGCTAAGCACAGGGCCCTGATCAGTGTGTTTAAGTGTCCCCGGCCTGGCAGAGCCCCTCCCCCCCACACCTGCACCTCCCCCACACTTACTCGCAGGGGTCATAGCAGGGGGCTGGGCGCTGGTTGGGCCCAAAGAGATGTAAGTCGCCGTATTCCCACAGAAACAGCTGAGTCATCAGGGCACCGAAGCCCACAACCGCCAGGATGAGGACCAGCAGGACCCAGCGGGCTTTCTGTGGGGAGGAGGAGGTGGTCAGCCAGCCCAAGGGGGGGCAGCCCAGCCTGTCCCTGAGACAGATCAAGGGTGGCGGAGGGCTCCTACCTTCTCTGCAGCCTTCCATGCCTCAATCTCATTCATGGGCAGCTCGTTGGAGGGCTCCTCAGCAGGCACCTTCAGCTGGGGGATGGGGATGGGGATGGTGGGGGCGGTGACAGGATGGCTTGGGGGGTCCCTGGCCCTCCACTTCACCCAGCCCCTCCCCACTCAGCTTCCCATCCACCTACCTCCTGGTACATCAGTTTAGGCTTCATCTTGCCTGGCAGCTGGGGGATACGCAGAGCCCAGGCGGGAAGGTGGGTGTGTCAGGGTCTCCAAACTGGTGGAACAAAAGCAGGCACTGTGTGGGGTGTTCTAGGCTTTTGAGGGACATCACAGAAGGCAGATTAGTCTTGGGACTATGGGATCCACTGGGTCTCCTTGCTCATGATCACGGGGGCCACTGGCATCGTGCCCAGGAGCCCAAAAGGAGGAAGATGGTCGTTGGTCAGCAGGGATTTCGAAATCCCTTGAGGTCCAATGCCTGTGCTTTCTTCTCATCGCTCTGCAGTGTCCACCCTGCCCCCCTTAGCACCCACGCTGTTTCCCTTTAGCACCCTTCCCTATCCCTCCTCCCAGCTCTAATCTAGATATTCCCGAAACGACAGCCCTGGATGGGGTCAGCGCAGCCCCAATTCTTTGCGCCTAGTCTCAGTCCTGGGGCTACTTACGGGGTATTTTCCAGGTGGCTCCTCTGCCCTCACCCTCAGGTACCCACCACACCAGACAGCTCTGCCCAGGACCACCAGGGCCTCCCAGCCACCCCTCAGCCCATCCCCCAGCCATCCTCCCCCGTACCCCTCAGGGGCCTCGGCCTTACTCGGCAGGCGGCTGCTGCTACCTCTTCGGGGCCCCAGCTTCTGCCCCGACAGGCAGAACAGGGGCTGGAGGAGGGAGGGGGCGGGGCCTGAGGGGACTCCGCCCACTGCAGCGGGGAGTCTGCGCAGTGCGCGCGTCAGCCTGGGCTCACCGCAGCGAGAAGGGGGGCTGGGGCCCCCAGATACGGTCCCGCCAACCTGGCCGAGGTGGGGGCAGTACATGCTTGGGGGATGGGATTTGCCACACTCCACCCGACAGTCCCTGTGTGAGGCAGGGAGGCCACAGATAAAGAGAAGAAGGAACCCCACGTCTTTTCTTGTCTACAAACCTGTGAATCTTTGTACCATGGGCATGCATTACCTAGTCAAAAATAAATACATAAATAAGATTAATAAAACGCTTATAAAATAACGTGGAGAGATTAAGGTTGAATAATAGGAATAAGAGTTGTGGCGATAAATTCAGCAGAAGACAAAGCTTATGGTCTGGGATGGAGGAAAAGGGCAGGGGAGATGGTGGATTTTCTGTTGGAGTCTGTTTGGATTTCAGTATTTGATTTTGTTCTTTAAAAAGCCAACTGATATTTTTATAGGGATTAAAAAAAAATTTTTTTTTGATCCAGGCTTCCAGATCGCACCCATTTCATATCTCCCAAGCAAGATTTAAAGTCACAGCTGGAGAAATAAATTGGAGACCCCTCCTCTCTTCCTCCCCTCATCTCCCTCCTCCTCTCTTCATTGCGAGAGGGTGGCATCTTTCTCAATGAAACGGACAGAACACCCTCTCCCCTGAACCCCCCAAACACACAGGGCAGGAAGTCAACAGATAACTACAGAAAAAGAATATCATTGGGAGAAGCAACAGGTTAGATGCGGTTTTCTTCAAGGGAGTGGGATTTGTGGGTGGATCAGGATTGCATCTTATGGTAAACCTATTTCCTTTTTTTAAAAAATTGTGAAATATAAGCTACTTACAAAGAAGTATAGAAAACATCTCCATGCAGATTAGGAAATAATTATAAAGCAAACACAGGTGTCGCCAGTTTTGTCACTTTTTAAAAAAATCAGGGGCATGTATTCCTGTGATTAAAAAAAAAAAAAAAAGTAACAATAAAAAGAAAATTCCCAAAGGAAGCTAGGTTCTCCCTTTACGCCATGATCCAGTCCAGACCTGAAGGGATAACTTGGAAACTCCGCCCCACCCGGGTCCAATCCCAGATTGGAGAGGGCAGGGCATGCTAGAGCCCCTCCTCTCCTTGCTGGGAGACAAATGGGGATGGGTTAAAATGGGTCCAGCAGGGAACAGCACAGGTCAAGGTTACTTGAAACTGCAGAGGTCACCACCACCAGTCTTGGAGGTGGTTGACCACAGGGTTGTGGGTGGGGGAGGGAAGCAGGAGGGCAGGAGATGGGTTTTGCCTTTCAGTTTTCTTTGAAGGCCTTGATGAGAAATGTTTTATTGAAGAATATGGGGTTGGAAGAGCAGGCAATGTAACATTAGGGAAGCCAAGATGAATTAAAACAAAACTGAGGGAGAGGTGGAGTACAGAGATCTGAAGTGATGGTACCGAGGGAGCCTCAGGGCTGGAGAACTGGAATGGCCACCAATAAACCAAAAATAGGAAGAAGATAGGTAGACTTCATTCACATAGGTAGTGACTGTTTGGCTCTGAAATTGTGCAGTGATTCCAGTTCTTTAATGATGGGTTTAATTTTTTTATTTGTATAAATTTAAGGGATACAAGTACAGTTTTATGTGTGTGTGTGTGTGTGTGTGTGTGTGTGTATAGAGAGAGAGAGAGAGAGAGAGAGTGTGAGAGTGTGGTCTGGGCTTTTAATGTAATTATGTAACAATCACCCAAATAATGTACATTGTACCCATTAACTAATTTCTCATCCCTCACCTCCCTCCCACTCACTTTAACTTTTGATATATTTTTAACAAAGCAATACACCTAAGGCTTTTAAAAGGAAAACTAGTATGGAGAGGTGGTTTGGATTGGATTAGATTGACAAGACAGTTAATACGCAGGTGTTGGAGCCAGATAACCGAGTTTGAATCTGAGCTTCAGCACTTATGCGACTGACCTTGGAGAAGTGACAACACCTCTGTGCCTCTGTTTCCCCATCTGTGAAATGGGCATGTTAACAACATCTACTTTTCATAAGGCTGTGCATTAAATTTACTCTATTTATTTAGTACCTACTGTGCACCAGGTATTGTTTTAGGCACTGGGGATACAGCTGAACAAAACAGACACGAGGGAAGATGGATAGTAAACAGGATTATAAGTAAATTATATGTTAAGAGGTAATAAATGCTACAGAGGATCAGAGAAATGGGGTGGTTTGCAATTTTAAATAAGGAGGTCAGAGAAGGCCTCACTGAGAAGGGGGTACCTGAGAAAAACTTCAAGGAGGGGAGGGAGGGAACTACCTGGACTTGGGTGGGGGGGAAACAGCCAGTACAAAGGCCCTGAGGCAGCAGTGAGCCTGGTGTGGATGGGGTAGGGCCAGGAGGCCAGTGTGTCTGCAGTGGAGTGGCCTGGGGGGAAAGGGGGTAGAGATATGTCACAGAGGTGGCAGGACCAGATCCTTCAGGGCTGTCTGGACTGTGGTGAGCAGGACAGCGTCACCCATGGGTTCCCAGCAGAGGAAGGATGACGCAATGTGCCTTGGGTTTTTAGTGGGTTGAATGGTGGCCTCAAAAAAGGTATGTCTGAAGTGGGCATAAGCCCTGGAACTTGTGTATGTGACCTTATTTGGATAAAGAATCTTTACAGAGTAATTAAATTTAGGATCTTGAGATGAGATCATCCTGGATTACCTGGATGGGCCCTAAATCCATTGACAAAGGTCCTTATAAGAGACAGAAGACACACAGAAGGCCCCATGGACCAGGAGGCAGAGATGGGAGTGAGGTGGCCACAAGCCCAGGAATGCCTGCAGCCACCAGAAGAGGGGGCGGCTAGGAATGGAATCACCCCTAAAGCCTCTGGAGGGAGTGTGGTCCTGCTAACACCTTGAATTTGGACTTCTGGCCGCCCAAACTGTGACAGAATAAATTTCTGTTGTTTTAAGCCAAGTTTGAGGAATTCTGTTATAGCAGCCCTAGGAAACGAACCCACGGCTGTGTGGGGAACAGACTGGGGCGGGGGCAGGGAACCAGGGACGAGGCTGCTGGGAGCATCCAGGCAGGAGCCAGGGGACCAGGAAGCAGGCAGCCACCAGGGTGCGGGCAGACACCGAGTGAAGAATGGGCCGGTTCTGGAGGCATTTGGAAGGTGGAGTTGGTGGGATTTCCACATTGGATGGGGGTTCTGGAGCAAGAAAGGAGTGAAGGATGACTCCAGGGGTCTCAGCCTGAGCAACTGCAAGCGTGGAAGTGCCAGTAGCTGATTTGGGGAAGACAGAGAGGAGTGAGTTTTGGGAAAAGACCAGGACTTTGGTTTTGAATGTGTCAAATTTGAGATGAGTGACTCCTGAACTGAAGGAATTAACACATGCAATGTGCACCACACAGCCGCTGACATGCCAGAGGCTCTCAGCAAATATGAGTAATTGTCAAGGCTTCTAAGAGCTCCCACCTCCAGAGGCAAGAGGGTTGCTTTTCATTGCAGGCCTTTCCTATTTAATTTCTTAAAATGTACATAGCACTTCCATGGAAATTAAATTATGGTGAGGGTCAAGCTCCTAGCTGGGGTGCCCCTTCCCCCAGAGGACTATGGCCTCAGCTGGAGAAGGAATCTGGACCCCTCCACCCCCAGATTCCTGGGAGAACAAGGCAGCCCGTCTCTGTGCTTATGTTCCCAGGACCCCAGAACCTCCAATGGGGGCCCAGTGCAACCAACCCAAGCTGGTCCTTATGCTCTGCCTCTTTGCTGGTGCGGGGCGGACCTCCGCCAGGAAGCGTGCCGCCTCCCAGACCACAGAATATCCCCCTGAACCCTTGGCTCGTGGCCCTGCCTGCCTGTGGTACCGCAGCCCGCAAAAAAGGAGGAAACAAAACCCACTGGGCTTTCGAAACATGTCAGGTCACAGCTCCCTGAACACGCCACCCTGGGTGAGTGTGGCAGAGGGAGATTTGACCCCTTCTCCACCCGCAGTGCTTTGGACTAGAGGGTTCAGGCTTCAAATACCACCTCTGCCACTTTCTTGCTGAGTGACCTTGGCCATGGGGCTTTACTTCTCTGAGCCCTGCTGGCCTCACCTATCAAATGGATATCACCTTATACCCATCTGGAGGGTGGTAACTGGGGGATCTCTGAATGGTTAAGGGGGTGGGTCTCAGAGTCCCAGGGTCCTGGGTTCAGATCTTAGCTCTGTGAACTGGGAACAAGAGTTCCCTCTCTGAGCCTCACTTTCATTCTCTGAACAATGGGGTGATTAATAATAAATACCAACCTCACATTTTCTGGGAAGAGTCAATGAGATCACCCACGGCAGGCAGATAGCACAGTGAACCCACATACATGCTGGTTGGGGAGATCTGTGGGGACCCTGGTATCCTGAACATATTGTCATCACAGGTAATAAACTTATGTATGTGTCCCTTGAAAAGCTACGTCTGTGTCTGATTTATTCCTCTCTCTCCAGTGCCCGGCACATTGTAACTGCTCCATAAATATTTGTGGAAAGCAGAAGAAATAGAACAGTAGAATGGAACACTTTGAGAAAAGACTTTTTTAGTTGTCTCTCTAGACCTAGTGATGCTTGTTTTATGTACAGTGATAACCAGCTTGTGTTCTAAGCCCAGAGCAGAGAGAGTGGGCGCAGATAATGGCATCTCAGCAAAAGTAAAGTGCAGAGAGTTGGGGAAAAGGTCAAGGCTGATTCAGGCCATTGGAGAATGGCAAGGAGGGTGCTGCGGAAGCCAGTGGGAAGCACTGGGCAGGCCCTACCACAGGAGACATTTACAAATCTTCGGGCCTTCCACATGGTTTAGAACAAATGTTCTCGTGTTTAGGGTAATAATTTTCACTTGATGGTGTCACAGACACCTTTGGACTGAACAATCCACTGGTGGTGGTCAAGCCTACAGAAAACAGAACCGCACACTGGTTTTGCAAACTGGGTTTTGTTTGTTTGTTTTTTTCTTTAGCAGTAGTTCCTTTATTTCAAAGGACCCCTTAAGATAGGTGTCCCCTCCTAGGGAGAGAAGATGCTCAGCCTGAAAAACAAATTAAACAGGTCCAAAGCAGCATCATGAATGGTGAATCCTTCTGAAATGGAAGTAGCAAATCTAAGCTGCCCCACTCCAGCTCAAAATCCTTCTGTGGCTCCCCACTGTCCTCAGGACAAAGTACAAACTTCTTACCAGGTCCTATAGGGCCCTACACGGATAGGCCCTTGTGGACCTCCCCCCACCATTAATTACAGCTTTAGTTCCCCTTGCTGAACCCAGAGCTCGGTCTCCAGTTTCCACCTGTCTCCTGAACTCCAGCTCTGGAGATTCCATACTCTCCCTGACTCCCCCAGCCCTGGGCCTTGTCCTGGACCCCCACACTTGGCCTCCTGAGGGTCTCTCCCACCCACCCTTCCCCTCACCCCCTCAGCAGCTCCGACCTGGTCTCTCCCACCTGGGTCACCACTCCAGCCACCTCCCTTGGCTCCCAGCCTCCACTCAACCCTTCCAATGCCCTTCCATTTGAATGTGGCTTGTCCCTCCCCTGCTCAAAAACTCTGTAGCTCCCAAGTGTTCTCAGGACAAAGTCCCAGCTCACTTGTGGCTCTCTCACTACGGTTTATACCCCAGCCGGATTTAATATCTTTCAGTTCCTTGAAATGCAACCACATCAAACCCTCCCACAACTGCTTCTCCTGCCGAGCATACCTTTCCCTCCTCTTTGTGCTGCCCATTCCTATCAGCTCACATGCCACCTCCTCCATGAAGCCCTCCGAGCTCCCACAGTCCCCTGTGCCTCCATCCCACCCCCACCCCTCTGCTCATGCCCCGTCGCCTCTGTGCTGTCAGTGCCTGGTGATGCTTCTGTCTCTCTCACTGGACTGGGAGCCCTAGGAGGGCAGGGCTGGGCTGTCTCAGTCACTGCTGTGTCCTCGGTACCACTGAGCACAGGAATAGTACATGCCAGGTGCTCAGCAGCCAGTTCATTCATCTATCATGCAACTAATATTTATTCAGTGACAATTTTCTGATAAGCCCTGTTCTAGAAACTGGGGATACGACACAAAACAGAAAAAAGAAATCCCTCTCAACGTTGATATTCTACTGGGGGAGCGAGAATAAATGAGTGAAATACACGGTGTGTGCCTTGGGGAAAAATAACGCAGGAGAGGGGGACAGTGGCATCACAACCGGGAATGGCTGATGTTCCAGTTCAGAAACAAGAACATGACAAGTCTGGGGCAAAGGGGCATTGTCATCCCTGTTTTTCAGATGAGGCGGCAGGGGTTGGGGGAATCAGCTGCTCAGGTTGCACAGCAATGGCTGGTCGGGTGGGAATTTGAACCCGGAACTCAGTCCGGTTCCAGGGCAGTGCACTGTTCAACCAATTCATGAACAACAACAACAAAAAAATAAGGCAGAATCTCCCATTATTGCCTCACGTGAGGGACCCAGCCACCCGAGGGAGCTGTGAGCCTGTGGATGTGGGGCAAGAGGGTAGGGCTCCTTGTGTATTGAACCAGGCACTGCTCACAGCACTTTATATGTTTAATTCTTACAACGGACTTTTTTCACATCCCACTTAAGAGATAAGGGAATTAGAGACCTAGAGAGGTTAAGTTTTTGGTACAAAGGGACACAGCCAGGAAACGGTAGAGGCATGATTTCAACCCAAGCTGCCTTGGGGTTCCAGGGATAGATGCCCCACAACAGCTGCTTCTCCTGTTGCTCACCACCTGTAGATCTGCAGGTGTGTACCCACCCTCCCCAATAGCTACTGAACCCAGTGGTGGCTTTGACATCTCAAAAGCTCCATAAGCATCTCCCTCCCCCTCCAAATCTTCGACAAAGATTTTTTTTTTTGCGATGGGGTCTTGCTATGTTGCCCCGGCTGGTCTCAAACTCCTGGGCTCAAGCGATCCTTCCACCTCAGCCTCGCAAGTAGCTGGGATTACAGGTGTGAGCCACTGTGCCCAGCTCTGATGGATATCTGAAGTTTTCTCCAAATATAAAGGATATATGAGTGCAGCTTGAAGACTCTGGCTCTCCTTCCAACAAGGCTGCCTCTTGCCGATCCATCTGGGTAGAAGTTCTGGAGCTGCTGATGCTGCTCAGGGTGATGGCTTCATGGCACATTGGACTGTGTCCCTCCTCTGCTCCAAATCCTCCGTGGCTCCCTCCTCCCTCAGAAGAAAAGCCAGTCTTCTCCATAGCCCAAGAATTCCTATCACAATCTGCCCCTGTCACCTCTGTGACCTCGTCTCCTTCCCTCACTGACCTGCCTGCTCTTCCTTAAATATTCCGAACACACTCCTGCCTCAGGGCCTTTGCATTTGCTATTCTCCCCGCAGATAGCCATGTCACTCTCTCCTCTAAGTCTTCGTTCAAATCCCACCTTCTCAGAAACCTTTCCCTGACTACCCCGTTTAAAACTACAACCTTGACTCCACATTCCCCATCCCCCTTCTAACATCAAATAATCTACTTACCTGTTTGCTTATTGTCTCTTACCCCCACTAGACTATAAACCCCATAAGGCAGGGGTATTTTTATCTGTTTTGTTCACTGATGTGTCCCCGATGCCTAGCACAGTGTTGGGCACACAGTACATGCTTAAGAAGTATCCACTGAGTGAATAACTTGTGTTTTTGCTCCATATTGCAGATGCAGTAACTGAGGCATAGGGAGGTTAAGCCAGCTGCCCAAGGTCATGCAGCTATTTGAGTACTAAGTGCTAGACCGAAGATTGTTCCAGCCCCCAGGGTCACGTCACCAACCACTGTACCACACTGCCACACTGGGACAAGCTGAGTGCAGAGGATACTTACCACTCTGCTTGGGGATTCAGAACTGCTGAGGCTTGACTGGAGCGTGGAGGGACCTGCCTCATCTCTCCATAGCTCCAATTCTAAAAGTCCAAGGAGGTCTAGGGCTAAGCTACTTATAGTCTCCCCCTACCCTACCAAGCCCTCCATGACTCCAACAGCACTGGCTAAATGCTCTCATTTTTAGGGGTGGGAAATCACTCAATCCAACAAGATAAAGAGATAGAGATTGAATATTTACAGAAGCAAGGTTCAGGACGGCTGACAGGCCACCCCCTCAGTGGTGGTGACGTGGCAGAGGTGAGGGCAACATGGAGGTCGTGGGGTGGTGCGGCTGCTGTGGCAGAGGGGTTGGTGATAATGAGGAGTGTGACACACCACAGGAATGATGAGGGCAGCTGGGGAGAGGAGAAAGGAGACTGTGAGGAGGTGATGAAGGTGATTGGATGAGGGTGAGGGTGACAGGGTTAGGAACAATATTAGCCAAAAACGCCATGATGAGCATGTCACAAGAACAAACTCACAGAATCTTCACATTCATCCCTGATGTAGGTAGGTGTCCCTGTGTGCGTTTTACAGGTGAGGAAGCTGAGATTGGAAAGGCGTGGTAAGGTGATCAAGGTTACCCAGAGGTTTAGTGGTGGAGCTGGGATTCTGGCACACCCTGAATAATGCGCTCTAGGACCCGTATGGTAGGAGTAGGTGAGATGTGACATGTGACACGGGGAAATGACGGAGACATGGAGGGAAGAAAAACAACTGTAAAACTGGGTGGCTCCTTATGGGGAAAACTGGAAGAATGAGACATGGATGGTGACTGTCTGAGGAGCAATGGTGACATGGGAGGAACGAAGACATAGGGGGTAATGACATGAGGGTTGCCTGAGAGAGATGTTAACAGTAGCTGTGCGAAGGTGACATGGGGGTCTGACGACGATTTAAGAGAAATGAGGATTTCATAAAGAAATGGTAAGAAAAGAGGGGTGCAGGTGACATAAGGAGACGATGACTTAAACGGGGGGCGACTGCGACATCTAATGGCAATAAGGACTTAAGGGGAACGGAGGCGAGTTAAGGGGGTTGACAGCGACATAAGGAGGGTGACGGCTACAGAAGAGGAGTGGTGACGATTTATGTGGGATGCAACATAAGGGGAGGGATGGCGACATAAAGGGACCGAAGACGACATAAGGAGAGGGATGCATTATAGACAGGACGACAACACAAGGAGGCAGCCGAGGCGCCGCGCCCTCGGATCACACAGTACCTGCAGTTCACGTCTCCCACTCTGGGACCAGCCTCGCGCACACCTTCCAGGCTGGAACCCCACCTGATCGCCCCCATCCGCGCGCAGGCGCACTCCCGCTGGACTGCAGGCCGCCGGGGGCCAGGCAGGAACCTGTCTCATTGGCTGCGCTCCTCGCTAGCGCCAGGAGCAGGGAGGCGCTCCGGGGACTCGGGGCGGTCACGTGACGGTCGCCGCTGCACTCTAGCCGGTGGCGGCCGGGCTGGCTAGAGCGGCCGCGTCAGCCCGGCTTCCGGCGGGGAGGGCGGCGCTTCCGGGGAGGGCAGCCGGGGAGGAGGGAGGAGTGTCTGACAGTTGGCGCCGTCGGGAGGGAGGGCGGGCGGCGCGAGTGGGCGCGGGCCCGGTGGGCCAGGTGAGGCACGGGCCCGGGGTGGCGGGACTGGGCCGAATGCGGTGGGGATGGATGGCGTCCGGGGCTCTGGAGTTACAGTCCGGGCTCCGCTGTGCAGCTGTGGACAGACGATTTGTTTCTCTGAGCCTCAGTTTCCTCCTCTGTAGAATGGGGGTCAGAATCCCACTGTAGCACCCGTTTTATGGGTTGGAGTGAGAAGTCAGTTCGTGCACGTCAGAATCCCTAGCTCCGCGCCTGCACATAGTGCTCCCTTCGTTGCTGTACTATTATTGTTAGTATTGATGCTTGAGCTTGGTGTGAAAAATTGTTGGGCTTGGAGGCCAACGGATTTCGGTTCAAGTCCCAGCTCCCTGTGTGGCAGTGGGTCTCTGCCTTCCCTTCCCTGAACCTCATGTTTCTCATCTATACAATGTGGACTAATTAGTTCCAATATCATAGGGTCGTTTTGAGGATTATAATGAAACATGTTTAAAGCTTTTAGCTCAAGGCCTGGCACAGTAAGAGCTCATAGATTGGGACTGTAATGATAATGATTCTGAAAATCATTGGTGTAGCTGGGAATTCCCAGGAAATAGCAGGAAGGAATGTTACGGGACCACAGGTTCTTTTGCCTGCTGTGCGGTAATCAGACCAATACACGGAGACAGCAGGGGTTGCAGCAGAGAAAGAGTTTAATAAACATTGGGGAGCCAAATGAAGAGATGGGAGGAACCCCTCAAATCCATCTCCCCAAGGAGTTCTGCGCTGGGTTTTTTTTTTGTGTTTTTTGGTTTTTTTTTTTTGAGACAGAGTCTCACTCTGTTGCCCAGGCTATAGTGCAGTGGCATTGTAGCTCACTGCAACCTCAGATGCAACCTCAAACTCCTGAGCTCAAGCAATCCTCTTGCCTGAGCCTCCCGAGTAGCTGAGGCTACAGGTGCGCACCACCATGCCTGGCTAATTTTAAATTTTTTTGTAGAGACAGGGTCTCACTGTGTTGCCCAAGCTGGTCTCAAACTCCTGGCCTGCAGCCATCCTTCAGTCTCAGCCTCCCAAAGTGCTGGGGTCACAGGAATGAGCCACTGTGCCTGGCCTGGACTGAATTTTACAAGAGAATTTTGGTGGGCAGGGGGCTAGGGAATTGGCATAATTAATTGGCTAGGCGAGGGTGTGTGTAAAATTATAGGGATGTAAGAACTGCATTACTGCACTGAGTCAGTTCCTTGGCAGGGGTCACAGGTCCACCTGTCCCATTGGAATGCAGGGTCTAGAAAATATCTTAAAAACAGTCTTAGATTGGAGATCTTATCTATAAGAGCGATTAAGGGAAGTTATAGGACTTTGTGACAAATGGCTATTGAATCTTAAGCAGTAAACAGAAGGGAGTGGGCTCTGGGGCAAAAGCGAGTTAATGTTTAGCTGTGTTTCTTCAAGATTTATGTCCTTGTTAAAATCCCAGCAACTTGCTTTGAATTAATATCATGAGGATGGTTTCAGGAGGAAGCTCAGAGACAGCACTAGGAAAAAGTTAGAACCAGAGCTGGGAAAAATCGACATTCTGCCACTTACTATTTGGCCAGTTTGGCCGAGTCCTGTAGTATTACATTTTTCTTTTTCTTGAAAACAACTGGTACATTTTCCTCCAGTCAATTAATCTGAGAAGGAAAATTTGCATTGCTATCTTAATGGAAAACTAACATTGCTGGCTGTAAGAGGAAGGAAAACTTAACCTAAAATGCAATGGAAACAGAACAGTCTATTAAATTATAGACAGAAATGGAAAGAGAATTGAAGAGAGAATAACTTGTACTATGTGATTCCATGTTGTCAGAGCCTATGGACCCCATCAAGTTGTCTCATACTCGGTTCCCAACTTAAACTGCATACGAATCACACTAGGTCATCGACTGTCCCACCCTGTCCCTCAATGAAGGTTTATTTGTTTTGTTTAATGCAGGAGCATTGTTCTAAGGGCTTTGAGTTTACTAACTCATTTAATCTCTATTACAACTTTATTAGGTACTCTTATCATTCTTGTTGTACAGTGAGGTCAGCAAGGTTAAGCCATTTGTCCAGAGTCAGGATTAGGAAGTGATAAAATTGGGATTTGGATCTAAGTCTTCTAAGAGCTTAGTACACAGAGTCTGGTACAGGGTAATTACTCGAGTCTGGGGAACTGTCATTTTTTAAATGACTATTATTGTTACAATTTTCATTATTCAGAAAGTCAGTGCTTTTAAGATTGTGGAGAGAGGAAACTGAGTTCAACAGGGAATTCTGCAGTAATAGGGGGAGAATACCGATACTTACAGGATTCTGGTGAGCATTAACGGGACTTTGCAAAGACAGACCAGGGTGCCTGGCTTGTAATCCCCTGATGAGCATTAACCATCGCTAATGGGCTGACTTGGGTTCAAGTCCTGGCCCTGCCATTACTTGCTGTACAACCTTAGTCTTGCCACTCTCACCTGTAACATGGGACTCATTTTTACTTTTTTCCTAGGGTGGTTGCTCTTGGCACTTAGTAAACACTCAACAGGAATGACTACATGGGCATTGGAATCAGGGAGAACTCGTTTTTGAATCCCAGTAAGGTCGGTTGCTAGACATGGCATTTGGCAAGTGACTGCACCTCAGCGAGTTGGTTTTTTCATCTATTAAAATGAGGCTAACAATAGCCGTCACTCGTGAGGCTGTCGTGAGGCATCAGCATGATGCTTGGCCCTGGTCCCAGTGCACAGTCAGTGCTTGGTATGTGAGATGTTGTTCTCTCTGACTTGAGACCTCTCCATGCCCTGCGCTTTGAGAGATGCCTGTTGTGTTGTCTTTGTTCAGTGGTAAAATCTGGAAGGGAAAGTGGATCTAAGAGTGTCAAGTGCAGGGTGGAGCCATGTCTGTGGTCATGTTCATCAACAAGAGATTGAGCAGAAGGCAGAGATGGGCAAGGTGAACCCTAGCTGAGGGTAGAGGAGAGAGTTTTGCACGTGGGGACTTAGGGAAAGCTTCACAAAGCGATGGCAACCAAGCAGAGGGAAGGAGAGCTTGCCAGGAGGACAGGAGGAGTTAGGCATTCCAGGCACAGGTGACATCCTGTGTAAAAACTGGGAGGCAGACAAAGCACCTGGGCGGGGAGGGAGGGCTGGGGTGGGAAGATGTCTCAGGGGCCTGTATCCATAGAAACTCATCTAGCCCTCACAGCAGTCCTCTGAGGTAGGTAATGTTTGTACCATCCCAATTCACAGATGGGGACACCAAGGCTTGCCTGATGAAGTAACTTGCCAAGGCCACACAGCTAGTAAGTTGTAGAGCTGGATTTGAACCTGTAGTCTGGTTCCAGAGTTCTTACTCTTGACCAGGCTGTTACACCATTACATTGGGTGTGGGGTGGGGTGGGGCAGATTGTATGGGGTGGTAAACAGGTGCTGGGGCCCAGGGCCTTCTGCACCCCTTGGAGGGGGCGGAGGAGGGGTGAGGGAGAGGGGTCAGGATTGGGGGCCGGGGTGGGAAGGAAGGAGCAGAGTGAGGGGAGTGGGCAGAGGAGATAGAGGAGAGGAGCTGTGCCAGGGAGAGCAGGAGGGCTAAGTGGGAAGGAAGTTTGGGCCAGGCAGTGTGGCCGAGTGGTCCTAGAGTCGCATAGCATTGAACCAGCATGTGAGAATTACTTCCTTTAGTTCCCGTCAAGCTGCTGTTAATGGAGACAGTCTCCATTGGTGCTGATAGGTCTTTAACACCACCTTCTACCACCTGCGAATCTTTTCTAAGTGAAAATTGGTTTTTTGTTTCTTCTCTGGGGCCCCTTGTGATCCGGTGCCCCAGCTCCCTGACCGGTCTCCTCCGTGCTTACTCCACCACCACACCGGCTCCTTGCTGTCCCTCAGACATGCCAGATGAGCTGACTCAGGGCACTGGACTTGTACCTTCTCCTGGGACACTCTTCCTCTGTAAAACCACATGGCTCATTCCTTCCCTTCCTTTGGGTCTCTAAATGTCACTTTAGGTCTTTGCTGATCACCGTATTGAAAATTGCAACCCTTCCGTTCCCAGGCCCTGTATGTTTTCGCCATGACACCAAAGGCGTCCTAACACACTACATTGGTAACTGTTTTGCTTGTTTACTCTCCGTCTCCCCAGTCCCCTGACCCCAGCTAAAGGCTAAGTTCACCTCACAATTTTTAAGTGCCTCACACATAGTAGATTCTCAGTACAGAGTGTTTGGAGGGATGAATGAATGGGTCTTAGGTAGGGGGTGCCTTTTTTCTGTCCCACTCCTATTCCAGCTGACCTTCTGGGCTGTGTGGGAATGGAGCTGTGGACATTTGCTGTCCCTGGGCCTTGTCCCAGGCACAAATGATAGTTGTGGTGGCAGCTCTGTCTCAGGCTGACTTCCTGCCAGCTGCTCCAGGCTATTCCTGGGCAATGAGCCCCCAGCCCAGGAACGCTCCCTGGCAGGCAGACAGACAGGCACCGGGAGAGGGACATACGCTCATAGCCGGTGGCGACTCATGGGCCCTCTCTCCTCTTTCTCTCTTCCAGGCTCCAGGGAGCAGCATCAGGGCCAAGGAGACAATGGTCTCAGTGACTATGGGTGAGTCTGTTGTCTTCTCTCCAGGGCCTCCCCTCCTTACTGCCGTTTTTTTTTTGAGGTATGGACTTGGTGGGGGAAGACAGGGTGGCGGAGGGAGGGCCAGGTCACTGGCAGGAACAGCTGTACTCTGAGGAACGTGGGGGCGGGGCTGAGGCCTGCTTCCTCGCTCTGTCTCTGCTCCTGAGTGTAGTTTAGCCATGAAGAACTTGAATTATGAAGTCCACAGGTCTCTCTGTGGCCTGTCAGAGCCTTGGTTTTCTCACCTGTTAAATGGTGATGACAATACTCCCTACATCCTGGAATTCAGGAGATTATTGCATGTAAAAATCTTAGGCATAGTTCTCAACAGGTGTTAACTGTTACAATCATCAGCCTTATCACCATGTGCTCTTTAAACTCTGTATTTTGGGATTGCCAAAGCACGGGGATTCGTTGGTGCTGTTGAAAAATTTTGAGATTTATTGTACATATAGAAAGATCCATAAAAACATAATTGCATGGTTTTAAGAGCAATTAAAAAGGAAACATTTGAGTATATCCTTTATGATTCCCTTTATAGAAAGCACAGAGTCAGGCAAAACCAATCTATTCTGTTAGAAGGGGGGCGTAGTGACCCCAAGGGGAATGGAGGGAAACTCTGGGGTGTTAGGAATGTTTTATTTCTTGATCTGGGTGCTGGTTATGTAGGTATGTTTGGTTTAGGAAAATGTATCAACTTGTGTACTTTGTTGCCTATATGTTATAGTTCAACAAAAAGATGGAAGAAAACAAAACCTCCTCTACCCATCCAGGTCAAGAAATAGAATACTGACAGCCTGCTGAGGGTCCTACCCCAATCACATCCCCTCCCTCTTCCAGGTGGAATAAACTACTCTCTTATCTTTTGTGAACATCTTTCCTTACTTTTCTTTGTAGCGGTATCACCAATGGAAACATTCCTATTCTACAGACTTTGGTTTTGAACTTACATGAATGAAACCTTGCTATGTGTTCTTTTGTGTCTGGCTTCCTTTGCTCAACATAGTATCTGAGGGTCATCTATGTTGCCATGCGTAGCTATACTTTCTTTTCACTGCTATATAGTATTTCACCATAAGAGTGGCCACCATTTGTTTGTCAGTGCTACCATCAATGGATAGTAAATTGTTTCTGGGTTGTAGCTATTGTAGACAAGCTACTATGAATCTTCTTGTACATGTCTCCTGGTATGTGCAGCAAGCCACAACTCATCAATTCCAAGACAGATTATTACACAACTTAACATCTCTGAAGTGGTGGTACGTCTTACAGCTGGTGGCAGTTGACTTAGCCTGGTATTTTCCTTCTAAGTAATGCAATTAATGATGGTGTGCGCTGAAAGGGACTTTTGCAGTTCTTGGGACACTGGGTTTTGGTAATTTGTGGTTAAAATCACAGGCTTTGTCTCAGGAAGAAAGCTACCCCCAGCATATTTTCTCCCCTTAATAATAGCTTAATTGAGATATAATTCATGTATCATACATTCTACCTATTTACAGTATGCAGTTCAATAGTTTTTATATTCTCTATTCATAGAGTTGTGCAACCATCATTACAATCAATCTCAAAATATTTTCATCACTCCCTCTAAAAACCCCATACCAATTAGCAGTCATTCCCCATGTCTCCCCCAACCCCTAACAACCACTAATCTATTTTAGACCTTTCCAGATCTGCCTGTTCTGGACATTTTATATAAATGGAATCATTCTGTGGTGCTTTTTGATACTTAGACAAAGGTGCCTGCTTTTGGCTAATGGAACCCAGGGCTCTGTGGCTTGGCAGGTGGATAGTGCCCATGCGACATAGGAAAATGGCGCCCCTTTCCTCTGGGCTAGGGGAGGAAGTCCTAAGGGCATGAGCTCTTTGCCAGCCTCAGTCCCCGAGGGCTTGACCAGTCAGCGCCCTGGGAGACAGGCCTTTGCATGGCTAACTGGGCAGGGGCCTCCTTGGGAGAGACGTGGCTCACGGCCTTTGCCTGTGCCCCACACTGCCACCCACATCTGACCCAGAGTGTCTGTTTCTCTGCTCTGAGCCTCAGTTGTCTTAAAAGCAAAATGGGTGAAGTAATAACAGATTTCTTCTAATCTAAAATGGCATGGATTGTTAGATGTACTGTTATATACCATGAGAAAGAATAAAAAGTTGTTAATTAAACCATGATGCACCATCAGTCAGGAGGTGGATCCTGTAACAGTTTCTGAGATATGAAAATGTGAGAAAAACACGTTTTACTTGGAATCAATGATCTTTTCTACCACCTGGTCTGACAGGTCAAGGTTAGCTGGAGGTTACACCTAAGAGGCCAAAAAAGAAGTTTAGAAGGAATAAAGTTTATGGGTGGGGTCTGCCTAGTCCTGGCCTTGGCTCTATGTTCAGTGGTGGTAGTTATAGTAATAATAATAACAGTTGCCATTGGTTGAGGATGTCTTCGGTGCCAACCACCATTTAAAGCCCTTTATGTGGACTTCATCATTGAGTCTGCACAGTGACCCAAGGACAATGGTGCCGTAATCACTAAAATGTCAGCACTATCAGGGCAAGGACTTCCTCTTGTGCCCTGTGGTGTCCCCAGTGCCTAGAACAGTACCTTTCCTGGGCCAAGTGCCCAGTAAATACTTGTTAAATATAGTATCCCAAATTTACAGATGAGGAAACCAAAACACTGAGAGTTAAGTTGTCCAAAGTCCGCCAGCCAGGAAATGGCAGAGCCAGGATTCGAACCCACGCTCCAAAGCCTGTGGTAGTCACTTCCATGTCTCTCTCTGAAGCAGGGCTGCTCCTGTGGTGGGGAGGGGGCTTGCTGAGGCTTGTGGACTAGCTCTGTGACCCTTCTTTCCAGCTACCTGTGGATCCTGTCATCCTCTGTGCTGGCTGGCTGAGGGGGGCCGGGGCAGAGAACCCAGAGTCCAGTTCCCCTAAATCAGTCACTGGGCATGCGTGTGTAATAAATGCTTAGAGTCACGCAGGGCAGAGGTGTGTATGGGCAGAGCTGCCTGGCTAATGGGGTTAAGGGTTTGGAAGCTCTGCCTCTCGTGAACACCGTAGCCTGGAGTGAGTTGCCCAGCTTCTCCTTGCTTCAGTTTCCTCATTGGCAAATTGGAGAAGTTTTGATACTGCTTAACTCACAGGGTCAGGAGGGCTTAGTTCCATCTTGTGTGTGAAGCACTCAGCACAGGGCTCCGCAGTGACGAGCATTTGACCTGTGGGTGGGAGCCATTGTGACTGTGGTTTTGCTGCCGCTGTCTCTAAAGAGAAAAACGTGAATAATGAGCCCCGTCCAATCCCCCAGCTACTTCAGAGTGGATCCAGTTCTTTAAGGAAGCCGGCATTCCTCCAGGACCTGCTGTCAATTACGCCGTGATGTTTGTGGATAATAGGTGAGGTGGCTGAGGGGACAGGGCTGAACTTGGGGTGAGGGAGGCGGGGAGCTGGCTGGCCCCTCACTCTGGCCCGCTTGGGGCCTCACCACTGACCCTCCCCTGCAGGATTCAGAAGAGCATGCTGCTGGATCTCAACAAGGAAATCATGAATGAGCTGGGAGTGACCGTGGTGGGCGACATCATTGCCATTCTCAAGCACGCCAAGGTGGTGCACCGCCAGGTGGGGTGCCCTGCCCAGCCCCTCTGTCCCTGGGTTTAGTGTCGGGGTGGAGGGGCACGTGCAGAGCCAGCAGATGGCCTGGCAGCAAAGGCAGGCTGACTTGGGTTCCAGGGCTGGTTCACCCATCTGCTGTGTGACATTGGGCACGTTGCCTACCTTCTCTGAGCCTTACTTTCTCCATCTGTAAAAAGCAGAGGCAAACTTATCTTGAAGGATCATTGTGAATAATAAGCTAAATAAAGTCCTAGCACAATGTAAACATCCTGTAGCAGGGCCGTAGTAAAGACTGTCTGTAATTACTATTATTGCTGCTTCTTATCTTCCTCATGATAATTATCATCCCCAGGACCCTCTCTGTCCCGAGGACAGGAGCTTCCTATGTGGGACCCAGAGGGTGGTGACTTGACTGACAGTCTGGCCATTGCAGTCTTGGCCCCTCCACTTACAGTGACCCACCTTCCTGGGTTTCTTTGAAATGGGCTTTTCACACCCCCTGCTGTATAGGGTGCTGTGGCCATCTACCAGACGGTGTATGAGAGCCCTGTGTGCCAGGCCTGGGGTGAAGTGCTCCTTAAGTTACAGGAGCCAACACTCACCCAGCACTTGCTGTGGCCGGCCAGGCACTGTCGCCATCCCTTACCCACGCGAGCTCATTCCCTCCTCATTGCACTTGACCGGGAAGGAAACTTACTCCGGAGCTGTGCTCTCAAGCATTCCACGTTAGCAGGCGGTGGCTGCTGTGGGTATTCGCGTCACTTTTGGTGGCTTCCTCCGTTTCACGACAGACCTTCATCTCTCTATCATCTAGGACGGGACCCCACAGTGAGGGCTTTCTCAAGCTAGGGACATTCTCTCAGTTGTCATGGAGAAGGTCACTGAGCAAAACATTGTTTTTTCTTTTAAACTTTTAAATTTGGGAATAATTTGGGGACGATAGAAAAGTTCCAACAGTAGTATAGAAAGTTTCCGTATTTCCTTCACGAAGCTCCCCCTGTTAATATTTCTCATGGCCGTGGAATGTTGGTCAAAACTAAGAAGTTAAGGTCAGGACAGTACTGCTGACTAAAGTGTAGACAATATGCATTTCATCAGTTTTTCCAGCCATGATCTGTTCTCAGATCCAGTCCAGGATACCACATGGCATTTACTTATCATAAGTCCTTAGTCTCTTTTGATATGTGACAGTTTCATAGTCTTTCCTTGTTTTTGATGACCTTCATAGTTTTGTTATTTTTTTTTTTTTTTTATTTTTTTTTTTTTTATATGGAACGCTTCACGAATTTGCGTGTCATCCTTGCGCAGGGGCCATGCTAATCTTCTCTGTATCGTTCCAATTTTAGTATATGTGCTGCCGAAGCGAGCACGACCTTCATAGTTTTGAAGAATATTGGTCAGATATTTTGTAGAATGCCCCTCAGTTTAGGTGTGTCTGATGCCTTCTCATGGTCGGGAGTGAAGTGGTTTAAAATCTTCTCTAGCAGTTGGGTTTTGACCCTCCTGGTACTGTTCAGATCTCTGAGTCCCCAGTTCTGCTGTGGTAACCCAGGTGCCTATTTTTTTACAGGACATGTGCAAAGCTGCCACCGAGTCAGTGCCCTGCAGCCCCAGCCCCCTCCCAGGCGAGATTCGCCGTGGCACCTCTAGCGGTGAGTCTCATCTATTCAGGTCCCCTTTCCTTCCTTCTTACACTCCATCAGTGACGGGGACACACTCGGTCGTCCTCTCTGTCCTGTAGTCTGCAGAGGTGGAAACAAAGCCATCTGAGGCCCTTTTCTCTTAGGGAAAAAAATAAACCGGGTAGTGAGTGGCTATACACACAGTCCGTTCTCACTCATGTAGTTATGTTCTATAAAGTCACCACATGCACTGAATTAGGAAATACTGAACCATTGCTCCTAGGGGAAATAGAGTACTAGGTTTTAGCAAGCCTCCAGTCACAGTCAAATACCTAACCTTATTTTATGTGTGTTTCCTTTTAAAGAAAGCTTATTTAGCATATACCATTGATTCATTATCATGGAACCCAACAGCCAACAACATTAGAGCTCAGCACTGGACAAGGCTTATCTAACATGAATATTTTTTCCTTAAGGCACATCATACCTTTCTTGCACGTAGCTTTCTTTCACAGCACTTCGACACTGTGCTTGGGGGCCATTTTAAACAACAAAATCGTCAACAAAAGGCATAAAAATGTGAAAAACATTCACATGTGTGGCATTAAATATCCCAGGAAAAGGATACTTGCTTACAGTATGGGGGCTACACCAAGAAGGCAGCAGTGCCTTATTTGACCTCAGTTGGGAACATGTGTGTTGGGTGACTCAAATTTTCCCCTGTGCATGTCTGTAAATGACTGAAATCACTGCCTGTATTGATTTTGGGGTGAAAAATACATTTTAGTGAGCAGGCAAATTGGCAAATATGGAATCTGTGAAGAATAGTACTTTGGCTTTTTTCAAGCAGTATGATACCTTTTTTCAAAATAAACTTTTAAAATTTAACATACATATTAGTTAGCCTTTGCCGCTTGACAAGCCACCCTGAAGCTGGGGTTTAAAACACAACCCTTTATTTCTCATGATCTGATTGGTTGGCTGGTCAGTTTTGCTCTGGGCCAGCTCAGCTGATCTCAGTAGTCACCTGGCAGCTAAGTTGAGGCTGGGTTGATGGCCTCATTCGCATCTCATGGTTGGCTTGATGTCATCTGGACTGACAGAGGTGACTTGGCTACGTGTCTGTCATTATCCAGCAGGCTAGCCTGGGCTTGTTCTCGCAGTGGCGGTTGTGGAGTTCCCAAAAGCAGCATAAGAGGGCAAGGGCAGGCCCTGATGCGCGAAGCACCTCTTAAGCCCCTGCTTGCGTAACATTTGCTTTTGTACCGTTGGCCAAAGCAAGTCACATGGCTAAGCCCGGAGTCAGTGTGAACAGGGCCTACCCAAAGGTGTGGATGCAGGGAGGCTGAAAAAATTAGGGTTCATTTCTGCAACAGTCCTTGACAACATACATACAGCAAAGGATTCAATCATAACGTACAGCTGAACGACCTTCACAAACGGGACATCCTTGCAGCCAGCATCTAAATCCAGAAACAGAAACATGACCAGCCTCTCAGAATCCCCCTCTCGCCTTCGCCCAGTCACGACCCTCTCTCCAAGTACCCACTACCCTGATTTCTAATAGCACAGATTAGTTTGCCAGCCTTTTAAATCTCTGTAAATTAAATTTTCATACCCTTCTGAATGTCTTTAATAGTTTTAAAGAAGTTTAAAAAATTAAAATACACACACACAACTGGCCTGGGCAGTAGCAAGATCCCGTCTCTACAAAAAAATAAAAAAACTAGCCAGGCATGGTGGCACGCACTTGTAGTCCCAGCTACTCAGGAGGCTGAGGCAGGAGGATCACTTGAGCCCGGGAGTTGGATGCTTCAGTGAGCTATGATGATGCCACTGCACACTAGCCTGGGCAACAGAACAAGACCCTGTCTCAAAATAAATAAATAAATAAACACATACATAGAAAACTAGTGAGGAAAGTGGGTAGTTAAGAAGAGAAGGGGGCCGGGCGTGGTGCCTCACGCTTGTAATCCTAGCACTCTGGGAGGCCCAGTTGGAAGGATCACTTGATGCCAGCAGTTCAAGACCAGCCTGGGCAACATAGTGAGACCCTGTCTCTACAAAAAATTAAAAAAAAAAAAAAAATTAGCCGGGTGTGGTGATGCACACCTATAGTCCCGGGTGGGGAAGAATGCTCGAAAAACAACATTCCTGATAATATACTTTGTAACGTTGTACATGTGTGATCTGTTGGGAAGGGGGAAAGAGAGCAGTTCTTTGTACTGTGACGTCCTGATGGCAACTCAAATTCAGTAGAGCAAAGATTAAGTTGATTGTTTAGCCCCAAATGGTGGTTACCTGTCAGGATGATAAAACATCATATATCTGACTTCTTTGAAGCAATACACTTCCCTCTGGGTACAGTACAAGAGGCATGGCCCTCTCAACTGCGTGCTATTGATTGATTGATTGATTGACAGGGTCTTGCTCTGTTGCTCAGACTAGAGTTCACTGGCATCATAGCTCACTACAGCCTCAAACTCCTGGACTCACTTGATCTCCTGCCTCAGCCTCCCGAGTAGCTGGGACTATAGGCGTGTGCCACCATGCCTGGCTAATTTTTAAATTTTTTATAGAGACTAAGTCTTGCTATTGCTCAGGCTGGCTCAACAAGTCATCCTCCCATCTAAGCCCCGCAAAGTGCTAGGATTATAGGCATGAACTACCACGCCTGGCCAACAGCTTGCCTTTTATAGCAAAAAATCTTGATTGTATTACACTTGGCCAGGTAGAGTATTTGAATGAAGGCTCTCACAGGGACAGAAGCCTACCCCACCTCAAGCATCCCCATCATGAGGACAGTACAGCCACAGGGGTGACACCAGCTGACCCTTCCTCATTCAGTCCTAAGGCTGGCCTTCTCCGTCCTAGCCCTGAGACTGCTGATTCAGGCCTGCCTCCCAGGACCCCACCCAAACGGGCTTTGCTTTCCTTCCCACAGCCGCCTCCCGAATGATCACCAACAGCCTGAACCGAGACTCCCCACCTGGCACTCCCCCCAGGCGGCCAGACACCAGCACGTCCAAGATCTCAGTCACTGTGTCCAATAAGATGGCAGCAAAGAGTGCCAAGGCCGCAGGTGAGGGGACTTGGGCAGGAGGTGGGAAGAGCTGGAGGTGAATATGGGTTGGCAGAAGGCATTTGGGGGTCCTGCTCCCAACTTTGTAAGGTGCTCTGCAGGCCGCAGAGTATACAAAGAGTTTGAATCACTTCTGTGAACTTGGTCAAGTCGCTGCACTCTGTGGGCCTCACTTTCCACGCCTGTGTAGCGGGGGGGTGGTGATACCCTACCTGAGAGGAAGGTTGGAAGCGCTTGAGATGATGTGTTGGAACACACGTGCATTGCAGTTCTCGGTGGTGCAGTCTTTTAACAGGTGTTCCCTGAGCCCCTCACTGGCTCCCGGCCCTGTGCTCAATGCCTGGGGTCAAAGGTAAAGAACCTACTGCCTCATCTTAGCAGCCAAAGGATCCTGTAAGACCTTCGGTCTGATCCTATCACAGCCTTGAACTATAACTCTCCAGGGCTCCCCATTATTCCATTAAGAAAGTCCAGTCTTCCCCTCATGGCCTTATAGGGCCCTGCGCAATGTGGACTCATCTCTCGCACCTCCCTCTTGCTGGCAGGCTCAGCTCCCCTCTGTCCTCCTCCCCACCGTGGGGCCTTTGTCCCTCGTGTTCCCTTTGCCTGGAGCACTCTTGAAAGCTGGGAATGGGACTCCAGCCTTTGGGCTTCCAAGCCCTCCTTCTGCCTTCCACACTCTCCTGCCTTTGTTGGGTCCAGCCCCACAGCAGCAATCTTACGGTGTCCTTAGGCACATGTGGAAACTGAGGCCCAGGGAGCTTCATGTCTCTGATGCCCCCTCCCGTCATGCCCCAACCACCTCCATTGTGAGGTCTCCCCTTTGTCTTATGTGGTTGGAAGTTCTTTACCCCTCTGGCCTTTGATTCGTGTGCCAAGAACAAGAAAGTTAAAATGAGTTTATAAGGATTGAAAAGATGGTGAGCCCAGGAACGACTGGTTCTTTTACCCCTCGACACATTTGAGGGGTTCCTTTTTTAAAAAATTGAGGTAACATTTATTTATGCATGGTGCACAGCTTCTAAGTATACAGCTCGATTACTTGTTAAAAAATGAGCATAGCCATGAAAGTGCTACCTAGTTGGAGCTCTAGAACTTTCCACCACTCACTCTGTAGGTTCTCCATCTGAGGGGATTTGGGCTGGGCTGGGCTGTGAGCTTGCTTGGGACAGGGACAGAGCCAAAGAGAGCCTGGGAGGCCCGCCACAGTCTGGGGATTCTGAGTGCCTTCTGCAACCTCATGTTGCCCAGACCTGAGTGTCTCAGTGGTTCAGTCAGTGGTGATGTGGGTGGTTGGGAAGAAAAGGGATTGCAGACATGTGAATGCATTAAAGGGCACCTGTGTGCCCTTTGCCTGGTGTCCAGCCCCTACCCCAGGAGAAAATTCCATCTCAGAGAGTGCTGAACCCCTGCCTTCCTCCCCTAGCAGCACTAGCCCGCCGGGAGGAGGAGAGCCTGGCTGTTCCCACGAAGCGGCGCCGGGTCACTGCTGAGATGGAGGGGAAATACATCATCAACATGCCCAAAGGCACCACTCCCAGGACCCGCAAGATCCTGGAGCAGCAGCAGGCAGCGAAAGGTACCGGCTCGTGAAAGGCACACTTCTGTGTGGAGACTGTTTCCCTTTACTGCATTGCACGGGGTTGGTCACGCCCTACAGGCGATGGCTGGGGAGCAGGCTCTAACAGGGGATCCACGGGGCCTTGGGCCAAGGGGACAGCCATAGTGGCTGCAGAGAAGGGGCCACATCCCCTGTCATCCTGCAGTTAGTGTAGGTGGCCTTCTCAGGACCTCTTCCCTGAGGAGCAAGGGCAGGGATTCAGTGATGGCCTGCCTGTAGTGGGTGACCGTGCCTGGCCAAGGGCAGGGGCCCCAAAGTGTGCACCACAGTTACGAGCCAGAGGAGACAGTTGGGATTCAGTCCCAAGCTAAGGCTCGTAGCTGGTAGTCCAGAGATGGCAGTGCTTTTAGTAGGATTGTCTTAGAGTATTGCTTAGAGCATGCTGCTTGACTCACAGTGGGGTTGTGTTTCAATAAGCCCATCTTAACTTAAAAATATTGTAAGTCGAAAATGCATTTAATACACCTAACCTACTGAACATCATAGCTTAGCCTAGGCCTAGCTTAAATGTTCTCAGAACACTCACATTAGCCAAGTTCATCCGGCGACACAGTTACCTCACGATCGTGAGGCTGAGCGGGAGCTGCTGCCGTCCGGGAGCACGAGAGAGTGTTGCAGTGCATGTCAGTAGCCTGAGGACAGATCAAAATTCAGAATCTGAAGTATGTTTCTACTGAATGCATATTGCTTTTGCACCACACTAAAGTCAAAAATCGTATGTTGAACCATCGTAAGATGGGGACTGTCTCTGTGCATTCTCATGGGAAAACTTTCAGATGATGCGGAAACGTATACAGTAAAAACATTTTCCCCTCACTCCATGTCCCCCGTCCATTGTTAACCTTTGCAGACCAGCGTCTGTGTATGCATATGTACACATATGTAGGCATTTTTTTCTTTTTTAAACACAAAAAGCATCATCCTGTAAGTATTGTTCTGTAACTTTTTATTGAGATCTTTTGACATTAGTGCATGTAGACCTTCGTCATTCTTTTTTTAATGGTCGTTTATTATTTCTGTAGTATTCATATGATTTAGTAAACATTCTCCAGTTGATGGACATTTAGGTTATAACGTAGGGAGAGGACTCACTACCATTCATCAGATGGTAGTCTGGAGGGGGTCTGGAGGCCATGACCCCAAGAAGTGAAAGGGACGAGTAGGGATTGAGAACTCTTCCCACGCATACATTTTGCGAGCTTGTGCCGAGGTGCGAGGGATGTGCATGTCATGTTAGCTGATTTTTCCCACATCCAACACCAGCCATGTGCGGGCAGGCTCAGGTCAACGTGAGTCAACAGCGTAGACCCAAACCTGACTCGGCGCAGTCTGTCCTGCCTGTCCCAGAGCTGGCTGGTGTCTGGGCTGGCCGTGTCATCTGCCCGTGGTGTCTGTACAGTGCTCGGCCTGGGCCCGGCCCACAGGGGCTGCTCAGCAGGCGCTGCCTGACGGTCTCACTTCCCTTCCAGGTCTCCACAGGACATCCGTGTTTGACCGCCTCGGCGCAGAGACCAAGGCAGACACGACGACAGGGAATAAGGTGAGCTGGGAATGGGGGAGCGGCTCTGGGCTCGCAGATTCTTGTGTTGCCTGGGTGTCGTTCCTGCCACTTCCCTTCTCACCCCTCACGTGGCCATCTCATCCACCTTCCCAGCCTCAGCGCCCTTCTTTGCTCTGGCTGCCTTCGCTTCTGTCTTCTGCCCTATCTTCTCTCCCGATTTCCAGCTGCAGGGATCCTGCCTCCCACCCACCATGTCCCAGACTGGCCTCAGCATCTTCCCCCAAAGCAGGCCCTCTCCTGGGCCCCCATGTTAGGGCTGCCCACGGTCTCCATTCCTGTCCGTCACCCATCTCATGATCCCGTCTGTCTCCACCTCCCCTGCCACCTCTCCCTGTCTGGATAGGGCGATAGCTGCCAACTTGTCTTGCACAGTTGCCCTTAACCCTCTGCAGTCCCCTGTCCCCATGGCAACGCCCGTCCTGTTCCCCTGCTCAAGGCCCTTCAGAGGCTCTTCTCTGTGCTCACGATGAAGCCCGCTCCTCTCGCCATGGCCTGCACTCCTGCATGTGGTTAGGGGCACCCTGAAGTCCACTGGGGGCTGGCTGCGTGGCCTTGGCCATGTCACTTAAGCTCTTTGTACCTCAGCTTCCTCATCTGTACGGTGCCCACCTCAAAGGACAGTGGGATGATGCCTGCATGGTGCCGGCACGTGGGAAGCGCTCTTTAAACGTGGACTCCCCAGCTGTGTTTCCTACCTCTCAGTCCCTCGCGTGCCAGGGCACAACCACTCTGGCTTTCTCTCCCTTTCTAGAATCTTATAAGTATGATCATAACACGCAGGATCATGTGCCTTAAAGATTCGGCCATGTAAAGAGCTTGGCACACAGTGAGTGCTCAATAAATAGGATGATTATTCCTGCCTCAGGGAATGTGCTCTCCTCTCTGCTGATTCATCCTGGAGGGCCTGGCTTCAGAGTTGGTGCCTCAGAGAAAGTTCTCCGGACTCCAAGAGGGGACGAGCGTCCGTGTTTCCTGCCCTCCAGCACTCTGCTGTCCTTTGTAGAATGCATCACTGTCATTCTTACAGAATTGTCTGTGTCGTTTCTGATGCCAAGCCTGTCTCCCGACTGGGCTCTGAGCCCCATGAGGGCAGGGCTGGGGCTGTCTTGGTCATCACTGCGTCCCCAGCACTGCCCAGCTGAGGGCCTGGTACAGAGATGGGACTCAGGAAATATTTGTCAAGTGAATGACCAAATTAATCCTCCCATTCGTGCCCACCTATAGACCTTGCTTGTGCTCGTCCCTCTGCACGGCACGCCCTTTCTCTTCCTTCTGTGCCTGACCCACTTCCACCGAACTTTCAGGCATCAGCTCAGATGTCCCCTGTCCCAGGGGGGCTTCCCTGAGTGTCCAGGCAAGGTTCGGTGCTTCCTCTGGGCTCCCCGGCCCCGGGACTTTCCCCATCACGGCTCTCACCACTGTTGAGTGTGCCACTGATGGGTATTTCTGCCCACTGTGAGTCCCAGGGGGCCGGGCACAGGGGAGGCAGCTCTTCATGAATGTGTGTTGAGTGACTAAATGACTTCCTTGTTCTATCTCTGACCTCTGCAGCCCACAGGAGTTTTTAGTCGCCTGGGGGCCACCCCGGAGATGGACGAGGATCTGGCTTGGGACAGTGACAACGACAGCAGCAGCTCTGTCTTGCAGTATGCTGGGGTCCTGAAGAAGCTAGGACGGGGCCCAGCCAAGGCCAGTCCCCAGCCGGCACTGACTGTCAAAGCCAAGGCCACAAGCTCGGCGACAACGGCCACTGCCCCGACACTGCGGCGCCTGGCGCTTTCCTCACGCCCTGGGCCGGAGAGGAAACCGGAGTCCCTGTCCAAAGTCAGCATCATCCAGAGACTGGGCAAGGCCGCCCTTGTGCCCGAGGCCCAGGACAGCCAGGTCACGAGCACCAAGAGTAAGTCCTCAGCCGAGGTCAAGATCACCATTAAGAGGACTCTGGTGGGGCCCCGGGGGAGCAGCTCCAGCGAGGGCCTTGGTGCCCAGATGGACCACACGGGCACTGTGAGCGTGTTCAAAAGACTGGGCCGCAGGACCTTCTAGCCCACGTGTGGGGCGGGGTGCAGGCGGCAGAACCTGCAGGTGTCTGTTCCAGCCCCTCTCAGCCTCCTGGTTCCGTCTCCCCCCTTGCCAGCTCCTGGGTGACACTGCTGTCTCCTCAGCCATTCCAGCCGGCCCGGCATTCTGGGGACTCACCCACGTTCCCTAGTCTGGCCTGGTTGTGGCCTGGCCTTGCCCACTCTGGGACTTTCCTTCTCTCACGTCCTCTGTTTTCTCCTCTCTGTGGCCTTGGCAGAACCCACATTTCTACCTCTCCCGAGTGCCAAGTGCTCTTTTCTCTCCTATATTTCCCCTTCCTCCCTCTCAGCGGCGTCTGCTGCCCCAAACCCAGCTCCTCAGCCTCCCCGACCCCCATCACCCACAGAGTGGGTGTCACCCTGGGGGGGTCCCTTATCCTCCTACCCCATGACTTCCCTCACTCCTCTGTGCCTCCCCCATTGCTGTAGTCTCTCTCCCCCCCTTCACTCTGTTCATTTCTCTTCTGTTTTCTGTCCCCGTGGCAAGGCCCGACTGTCCGCTGCGTCCTGCCTGACCCTCCTGCACCTCTGGCGTCCCAGCGGCCCCCTCGTCGACGGTGGCGTCGAGCCTGTAGAGACTGTTAGGCGCCTCCACTCCCAGGCTGGAGGGGCCTCCCCAGACCCGGGGCTGCGGCCGGGCGCCTCTGTTTTCCCGCCCTGGACATCTTTTTCTCTGAAAGTTGGTGGCGGGTGGTGGGCAGAGGGCACTGGGAGGGGAAGCCAGGGCTGAGAGCGAAGACAACGGCTGTTTTAATATATTTTCGTGACTTTCAAACTGTTTCCCTCCCCTCCTTCAGGGTGAGTCGCAGGACCGTTTTCAGGTGAAGCACAGCGTGGGTGGGGGTGCTGGCGAGGGGTGGGCTCTCTCTCTGAAGGTCGAGCTCCCTGCACCCATGCGGCCCACAGCTTTGCTGCAGGCCCTGAGTTGAGGGCAGTAATGGTCACGGTCACCATTCAGTTAGGTTGCCTTCTCCCCCAACAAGCTGCAGTGGTTCTGTCCCTCTGCCACCTCCCCTCCATAGATGTCACCTGTTCCTGCCACTCTGCCTGTTGGCGGCTTTCCAAATTACGGGCTCCATTTGTGAGGCAGTGAGTTTGTATTGACTTCTTCACTTACCCCCTCACTGCGACACGGCTCCCCTGTGCCGGCTCTGTCCTTGGAGCTGGGGAGCCCGCGGTGAGCGGGGCAGACCAGGGCCCTGCCTGCATGGCTGGCCTCTCCGGTGAGGGAGATAGAGGTAAAGCGATCATGTTGGCCAAGGAATCGGCGCAGGGAGAGAGTGCAGGGCCACTTCAGGTATTGGGGATGGGAAGGTCTTGCAGAGGCAGCGACATGTAGGCTGAGCTGGGAACGAGAAGGCGTGGCTTTGGGAACAGGAGGACAGCATTCAGGCAGTGTTGACAAGGAACACAAAGAAGGCTGGTGTGCCTGGCAAGTGAGGAGCCTCCATCCAGCGTGAGGTGAAGGCAGTGGACAGGAACCAGGTGACCTGGGGCCTTGTGAGGATGAGGAACATGGACAGTAGCCCGAGAGCACTGAGTTGTTTTGGAGGGTTTGAAGCAGGGGCGTGATGATCAGAGCTGCCCGCTAGGACGATGGCTGTGGCTGTTGGGAGGAAAATGCGTTGTTGGGAGGGCAGGGGTGGCAGCCACTGCGGTAGTCCAGGAAGGAAACAAGGATGGCTTGGAGCGAGGTGGTGGCGATGGGGAGCAGACAAGACGGGTGGGCATAGGATGTGCTTCGGAGGAAAAGCAGCAGGACGCGCCGGCGGATTGGAAGTTGGGGCCAGGGGAAGATGGGAATCACGGGGCCTCGGCCTGAGCATCTGGGGGAAGGGCCGTTGGCAGAGATGGGAAATGGGAGGGAGGAGCAGGTCGAGGAGGGGAGCTCTGACTTGACCGTCTTGGGGGTGAGGTGCCCGTGAGGGCTCCAGGTGGAGATGTTGAGCAGGCCGCTGGGGCTCAGGGGGCCGCTGGGGCTGGAGGCCCACAGCTGCGGGCAGTGCTCAGGGTGCAGCTGGAGTCAAAGCCAGGGGCCTGGTGATTCCAGCTGGAAGGGAGCACAGAGATTGGAGAGGACCCGGAAGGGGGGGGCCCTTTCGATATTTAGAGAACAGGGTCTGGTAAAGGAGCCAGCACAGGGGTGGTCAGGGAGAATTGAGAGAGCAGGTGAAGATACTAGACCTCAGCCATTTATTTATTTACTTTCATTGTGGGAAATACACATAATGTGAAATTTACCATTTGAACCATTTGTAACTGTGCCGTTCAGTAGCATTGCTTTCACTCGCATTGTTGTGCACCCGTCACCACCATCCACCGCTAGACGTCTTCATCTTCCCAAACTGATCATCCGTTTATGTTGAGTTTTTCAGTTATGTCATATTAGAGCCTACTGTGTCCCAGGCCCCAGGCCTGGGGTGTGATAGGCTGGACGTCAGGATGAGGGACAGTAGTAGAGAGCAGTGTAGACCCCTCTCCCTGTGAGGGCCGAGGCCAGACCCTCGTGAGACTGGTTGGCCTGAAAGGATGGCAGATACTGGTGATGTCAGATGCCGGGGCTGCCTTTCGTGTCATTGCCACCAGGAGGAGCTCACACACACGCACGTCCCCTGCTGAGCTTCAGCCTTTTTTGTTTTCCTAGTAATTTTCTCTGGTTCTACTTTATGAGTAATTTTAACAACTGCCAGGGTTAACTGGGAGAGTTCCAGGTACTAAATTTAAGAGCCCATGATAATTTCTTGCTGTGTAATAGGAACTGCAATGATATTTAATATGAAAACATGTACAGCTCACTCACCACCTGGGCTTACCTGTGCCAGGTAAGTTCTGTCACTGTTGCTCTTTACAGAGGCACAGAGAGGCGTGAACTGCTGATAGCTGCACCCGGCGGGCATGTGGCAGGACTGGGTTTGACCTCGGGGAGCTGACTCCAGGATCCTCGCCCCTTCACCCCGACCCTGTGCTGCCTCATTGCGGATTTGAAACTTAGCCCCCGCTTTGGACAGTGCTTTTGCACTCTCTGCAGTCGTCCGTGTGTGCATGTTCCCACCACGCCATAAGCTTGTCCTGGGACGCATGTGCAGCTCTAGGCTGCTGCAGGCCTTCGGAGTCACGCCCCGTGGCCAGAGCCCATGCCACTCCAGAGTCCCAGTGTCCCACCCATTTGACTTGGCAATTCTCCCAAACCAGCCCCAACAGCTGTGATCCACAGGGGTGGATCATTTTTTCCCTGCTTATATTAAGCTTCTTTGAGCATAAAGAATACATTCGTGTGGTTCAGAATGCGAAAGATACAAAAGGCTCTGCAGTGAAAAGTGTCTTCCCATGTCTCTTATCCCCTAGTCCCTCCCCAGAGGCCACCAATGTCACTACTCTCTTGTGTAATCCTTCCAAAGGGTGTGGGTGTGTGTATACTCACACACACACATGTATAAATACATACAAACATAAAGCACACGAACATGTACACACATGAGTATTAACGGTCTGACATCCAGTTCCTTTTTGAAGCAAATTGGTTCAGCAAAGAGGTTGTTTCCAATCTCTTGCTATTACAAATAGTTTGCTCTAATTATAATGAATCACCTTCACATAGGGAATCAATTCAGGGGTGAAGCTGAAGAGAACCAATTATATCATTTAAGTGCAAATAATGATGGTGGGTCAATAGCAAATCTGAACTAGTTCTCCCCCAAGATTATTGGCATTTGATTTATTTATACAGCGACCACCCCATTTCATAAAGGAATGAAAAGCAGTTGGGCTCTTCTAATTGGAGACCACTGGAGGAATCGGGTCAGGAGATGCTGAGAGCTAACATTAACCACCTCCTATGCGCCAGGAAGTACGAAGTAAACTCTTGCCAAAGTTGATGGACTTGTTGAATCGTGAGGGCAACACCGTGAAAGGCAAGGACTTCCTATTCCCATCCCATGAACAGGTGAGGAAAAGGAGATGCAGTGAGCCCAGGGCCAGACCTGAAGCAACCCAGCAGAACGATTCTGTGTGGATGGTGGTCTTGGGACAAGGTCTCCTTCCAGACACATCACCTCCTCTGGTAGCGCACCCCAGTGGAAACTAAAGCCAGATGAGAACTGGCAGTACCCGGCAGCCGTGGCCCAGCCCAGCCCCAGCCTTCCTCCAGTGCTGCTGAGAGGAGCCGGGAGTTGAGCTGCAGCAACCTTGACCCCTCCTTTGAGGATCTGGCCTGACTTAGTTTGGCAAGCGCTGCTCCTGCAGGACTGCCTTCGAGGGCCTGACGGGGCCCTGGAGGGAAGGAGACATTTCCCTATAACCTGCTTTGTGAACTCCAAATCAGGGCTTCACAAACTTCAGGGAAAACTTTTCTTTTCCCCTCAGTAATAGACTTTATTTTTTAGAATAGTTTTAGAGTTACAGAAAAGTTGGGAAGATGGTACAGACAGTTACCTTATACCCCACACCCAATTTCCCCTATTATATGGGGATGGTACATTTGTTACAATTCATCAATATTGATCCACTAATATTAGCTAAAGTCCACAGTTTATTCAGATTGTCTTAGTTTTACCTAATGTCTTTTACTGTTCCAGCACCCCATCCAGGACACCGTATTACATTTATGTTGTCAAACATTTTTGCTGACAAACAAGCAGTTACCTTGCCTCCTTAGGCTCCTCTTAGCTGTGACAGTTTCTCAGGCTTTCCTTGTTTTTATGATGACCTTGATAGTTTTGAAGGGTACTTATTAGGTATAGGATGCCCCTGAACTGGAATTTATCTGATGTTTTTCTCATGATTAGACTGGGGTTACATGAGGTTTTTTGGTTTTTGGTTTTTTTTTTTTTTTTGAGACAGGGTCTTGCTCTGTTGCCTGGGCTAGAGTGCAGTGGTGCAATCACAGCTCACTGCAGCCTCAAACTCCTGGGCTCAAGTGATCCTCCTGCCTCAGCCTCCCAAGTAACTGGGACTACAAGTGCTCGCCACCATGCCTGGCTAATTTTTTTTTATTTTTTGTAGAGATAGGATCTTGCTATGTTGCCCAGACTGGTCTTGAATTCCTGGCCTCAAAGTGATCCTCCTGCCTCAGCCTCCCAAAGTGCTGGGATTACAGGCCTGAGCCACCACACCCAGCCCAGGGGTTATGTATTTTTTGGAGGAAGACCTCAAGAGTAAAGTGCCATTTGATCACACCATATCAAGGGTACACACTCTCAACATGACTTACACTGTTCATGTTAACCTTGATCACCTGTTTGTCCAGTTTTCCACTTTGTAAAGTTACTCTTCTTTCTCCTTTTACATATTATGTTCTCTGAAAGGAAGTCACTCTGCACAGCCACACTTAAGGAGTTGAGGGATTTATGCTCTACCTCCCTGAGAGCAAAGTACCTACACAAATTATTTAGAATTCTGCAAAGGAGATTTGTCTTTGCTCCCTATTTATTAACTTATTCAGTCATTGATTTTTTACTCAATTTTGACTCTTGGATAATGTATTTTATACTTTGGATTATAATCCAATATTACTTTAACTTTCTTGCTCACGTGAATCTGGCTTTGGCCATTGGGAGCTTTTTCAGTTGGTTCCTGTGTCCCTGTGACTTGTTATACCCTCATTGTGCATTGTGGTGTGGAGTTTTTATTTTTTGGTTTTTTAACCTGTCCTTACTTTCTGACCTACAGAGCACTCCAGGTTCTTTGTGTATATTTCTTGCCCCGGTCCCAGAGTTAGCAATTTCTCCAAGGAGCCCAGTTTCTTTCATAGAAGAACAGTGTTAGAAACCAAGATCTAGGCACGAGATGTGCTTGTTGCTACTGGAGTAACACCTCCTTTTTAAAAAACGAAACCTTAATATGGAACCCCAATATATAAAGTGTGTTTAAAACAGAAAAGCAGTAACTTATTAGCATATGTTTAAATGCATATTTTGGATTAATTCATGCAAATACTACAAAATTCAAACTTCAAAAGGATATACAATAAGACTACTTACTGCCCACTAGACTGGCAAAAATCTTAAGTCTCACATGTTAGGGAAGGTTGCAGATGGAACATAAGTTGGTACCGACCATTGTGGAAATAGTTTGGTAGGTTGTGGTGAAGATAATATACTTTCCAACCCAGCAATTACTCTTTTTTTTTTTTTTTTTTTTGAGACAGTGTCTCACTCTGTTGCCCAGGCTAGAGTGAGTGCCATGGCATCAGCCTAGCTCACAGCAACCTCAAACTCCTGGGCTCAAGCAATCCTTCTGTCTCAGCCTCCCGAGTAGCTGGGACTACAGGCATGTGCCACCATGCCCGGCTAATTTTTTCTGTATATATTTTTAGTTGTCCATATAATTTCTTTCTATTTTTAGTAGAGACGGGGGTCTCGCTCTTGCTCAGGCTGGTCTTGAACTCCTGACCTCGAGTGATCCACCCGCCTCGGCCTCCCAGAGTGGTAGGATTACAGGCGTGAGGCCAGCAATTACTCTTGTAGGAATATACTCTGGAGAAACTTCCACATACATACAGAGAGACGTTTGTAAGAATGTTCACAGAAATGCTGTTTGTAATGGCATAAATTTGGAAACAACCCAAATATCCATCAACTGGAGAAGGGACAGATTGTGGCATAGTTGTTCCGGTTATCTAGTGTATAATGAATCATCCAGAAACTCAGCAGCTTAAATCAATAATCATTTTATTATCTCTTACGGTCCTGGAGGTTGCCTGGACTTAATGAGGCTGTTGGCACGCGGGGCTCTCATGTGGTTGCAGTAAGATGTCGCTGAGGCTGGTATCCTCTTCAAGCTTCCTCACGGATCTGGTGGCTAACCAATACGGGCACTTAGCCGGGGCCCCAGCTTGGGCTGCCAGCCAGAATGCCTAAACACGGCTTCTCTGTGTGGCCTGGGCTTCCTTACAACATGGTGGCTATGTTCCAAAAGGGAGCTTCTGGAGAGCCAGAGAAAATGGTATTGCCTTTTCTAACCTAGTATTGGAAGTCACATTGCTTCACTTCTGCCATAGTCATTGACCCACTCAGATTCAAAGGAGTCCCAATAGATTCCACCTCTCAATAAGAGGAGTGTCAGCGTTTCATTGTGAGAAGAGCATGTGGGATGGGAAATCGCACTGTGGCCATCTTGGAGAGTTAGACATCAATATTGGCTATATTGTGTGTCATATTATATATTGGATGTGGAATATTATACATCAGTGAAAATGAACTAGAGTTGCACATGTGAGAACACTGAGTGAACAAAGCAAAGTGCAGGAGAATATGAGTAGTTTAAAAATACTCAAAATGGGCCGGTGCCTATAATCCCAGCACTTTGGAAGGCCGAGGCAAGAGGATTGCTTGAGGCCAGGAGTTCAAGACCAGCCTGGGCAACATAGCAAGACCCCCTCTCTACAAAAAGTTTGAAAACTAGCCAGGTGTGGTGGTACGTGCCTGTAGTACCTATAAGCCCCAGCTACTCAGGAGGCTGAGGTGGGAGGATCACTTGAGTCCAGGAGTTCAAGGTTACAATGAGCTGTGATTGTGCCACTGCATTCCAACCTGGGTGACAAAGACCTTGTCTCAAAAAAGTATGCAAAATAATGCATATTGATTAGGGATACTTAAAATGTAGTAAATGTATAAAATACATGGGAATGATAAACTCCAAATGTAGGACAATGGTTCCCTCCAGGGATGGGTGGGATGTGATTGGAGAGGGGCACACAGGGTTCATGGTGTTATTCTTTATGCTTTCTTCGGTGTCTCTTAATTTAAACATAACAACTGTCCCTGCTACCGTGACTCCCTCAGTCATCCGGTTCCCCTCTCCTGAGGCAATCGGTGTTACTGGCGTTTTATGTGTTCTTCCAGAAATATTCTGTATGTTTACAAACGTAACTGTATTTTTTCATTAAGAGAGTTGTATATATAATAGTCTTACATTTGCTTTTATCACTTACTATATCCTGGATATCATTTTATATTAGTACATAGCTTTTTTTTAAAAAAAAAAACAAAACCTGCTCTATTGGCTGGGTGTGGTGGCACTCGCTTGTAATCCTAACGCTCTGGGAGGCTGAGGCGGGAGGATTGCTTGAGGTCAGGAGTTTGAGACCAGCCTGAGCAAGAGCGAGACCCTGTCTCTACTAAAAATAGAAAAACTAGCCGGGCGTGGTGATGCGCACCTGTAATCCCAGCTACTTGGGAGGCTGAGGCAGGAGAATTGCTTGAGCCCAGGAGTTTGAGATTGCTTTGAGCTAAGCTGACGCCACGGCACTCTAGCCCAGGTGACAGAGCGCGACTCCACCTCAAAAAAAAAAAAAAAAAAAAAGAACATTCTCTTTCATAAGCACAGTATGACTATCAAAATCAAGAAATTTCACATGGATATGGTACTTTTATCTAATCCACAATTTATGTTCCAATTTCATCAATTGTCCCCAAAATATTCCTTATTGCTGTTTTTTCTTCTGGCTCAGAATCCAGTTCAGGATCACATGTTGTATTTAGGTGTCGTGTTAGAGCTTCCTTTTAAACAGCAAATGTTGAAATAACAGCGCAATGATTTCCTACATTGCTCTAGGAAGACTTGATGCCTCCTGCAAGCCCTAAGTGGGTTTCTGCAGGGATGACCAGCTAATGTGGCGCCATCTTGTGGCAATAGCATGAAAAGAATTTATAAGTCACCCTATATGGCAGCTGTGAAATTAATTATTCTCTTCTTGATGACCTAAAAAAAAGTTGGGTGGTATTTATATTATCTCAGTTTTTCCTAATATGGGATATACTATGTTTTAAAGATTTTGTTGTTTCAAATCCACATGCATTAACTTAGCAAAAAATGAGACTTTGCTGTATCTCAAATCTGGACCCATACAGCTAAGTCCAGAGCTGTGGGTAAAGGCAAGGGCTTGGCCTGAGATATCTTTGGGAATGGATCTGGGATTCACAACATTCTGGCTGTGTGACCTTTCACAAGAGAATTCCCCTCTCTGAGCCTATGTTTACATGTGCAAAATACGCTTTATGGAGGCTTTTGTCTGCAGGAACATTTAACAAGGTGATGAATATAGTTCCTAGCACTGTGCCTGGATATGTGGGAATTCTTCAATGAAGTTTGAGAGATTCTTTTATTTGTTCAACTCTTCATGAGTAGACAAATTCAGACCTGAAATAAAAATCAGCCCAGTACAGAGCTTTAACCTTCTTAATCAAAACTACATTCAGGCCGGGCGCGGTGGCTCACGCCTGTAATCCTAGCACTCTGGGAGGCCGAGGTGGGCGGATCGTTTGAGCTCAGGAGTTCGAGACTAGCCTGAGCAAGAGCGAGACCCCATCTCTACTAAAAATAGAAAGAAATTATATGGACAGCTAAATATATATATAGAAAAAATTAGCCGGGCATGGTGGTGCATGCCTGTAGTCCCAACTACTCGGGAGGCTGAGACAGCAGGATCCCTTGAGCTCAGGAGTTTGAGGTTGCTGTGAGCTAGGCTGATGCCACGGCACTCACTCTAGCCTGGGCAACAAAGTGAGACTCTGTCTCAAAAAAAAAAAAATAAATAAATAAATAAAATAAATAAATAAAAATAAATAAAACTACATTCAGTCAACAAATTTTTGTTTGTTTGTGGTTTGTTTTTCTTTTTTGAGACAGGGTCTTGCTCTGTTGCCTGGGCTAGAGTGCAGTGGGGTCACTGTAGCTCACAGCAACCTCAAACTCCTGGGCTCAAATGATCCTCCTGCCTCAGCCTTCCAAGTACTGGGACTACAGGGACGTGCCACCACACCCAGATAATTTTTCTATTTTTTGTAGAGATGGGGTCTTGCTCTTGCTCAAGCTGGTCTCAAACTCCTAGCCTCAAGTGATCCTCCTGCCTCAGCCTCCCAGAGTGCTAGGATTACAGGTGTGAGCCACCACGCCTGGCCAGCAACAAACATTTTTTTTTTTTTTTTTGAGACAGAGTCTCACTCTGTTGCCCGGGCTAGAGTGAGTGCCGTGGCGTCACAGCCGTAGCTTACAGCAACCTCAAACTCCTGGGCTCAAGCAATCCTCCTGGCTCAGCCTCCAGAGTAGCTGGGACTACAGGCATGCACCACCATGCCCGGCTAATTTTTTCTATATATATATTTTAGCTGTCCATATAATTTCTTTCTATTTTTAGTAGAGACGGGGTCTCGCTCTTGCTCAGGCTGGTCTCGAACTCCTGAGCTCAAGCGATCCACCCGCCTCGGCCTCCCAGAGTGCTAGGATTACAGGTGTGAGCCACTTCGCCCAGCCAACAAGTATTTTTTGATCCCCGAGTGTCAGCTATGTGCGTGGTATATGGAAGTGAAAAATGGCTTCACTCTACCCTTCTAGGTTCCTTGGCTGGGCTACCAATCAAATTAACATAGGAAGGGTCTCCCTCTGTTGCCCAGGCTGCTTGAGTGCAGTGGTCTCATCATAGCTCACTGCAGCCTCAAACTCCTGGTCTCAAGCAATCCTCCTGCCTCAGCTTCCCAAAGTGCTTGGATTACAGGCATGAGCCACCACACCCAGCCTATGTTCTAGATTTAAAGCTGTTCCTCTTTGGAATGTTTTAATAAACCATTTTCTTTCTTTCTGAGTATGGTAATAATTCCATTTTAGCTTAGGAGAGAAGGCTTTAAAAAAAAGTTCCTATCGTGCTCTGAATATAAACCAAAGGTATATCTAACAAGTGATTTATGACCAAAACTGATTTTCCTGTTTTTTGTAGAGATGGGGTCTCAATATATTGCTCAGGCTGGTCTCAAACTCCTGGGCTGAAGTGATCCTCCTGCTGTGGCCTCCCAAAGTGCTAGGATTACAGGTGTGAGCCATCACGACCAGCCTGTTATACCACTTTATTCCTCTTCTCACCTTGATCTTCCCACAAGTGCTCTCTAAAAGATGTTTTTTTTTCTTTTAAATATAGCCAATTTACTTATTCTAAAAGCAACTCAAACAAATAAGCCTTTTTATGGAAAGACCCAGAGGTAACTTTCCAAGTTTAGAATACCATGGCATTCCCAAAGTGGATGCCGAAGATGCATCCCCCATGATATGAAAAGTTCACTCCCAGAGAGACTAAGAAAACAAAGACCCTTGTTGTCCCAGGCATTAAGGATAGTGTTTGTGTAAAGGGTGTCTCCAGTCTCCCATGGACACGTGGGGTGCCTCCAGCCACTGACCTGCTAATCTGTGACACCAGGCAGGCTCTGCTGGGATTGGACTTTCCCAACACTGACCAAGCAATCACAGGTTGAGGTGGCAAAGGTCCTTATGGACTGTGACCTCCTATTAAGACAAACTCCCCTGAGAGCTTGCACAATTGGACAAAGAGAATGCTGTTTGTCACTTACTGTCATAGGCTTCCAGCCTATGGGACTGGCTGCCCAATGCAAGGCTACTCTTGTGCTCCCCAGCTGGCAGAGACCAGAGAGAGTGTTCTTGAGAAAAGCCAAGCTCTCAGGACATAAAACAAGACAGAAGGAGAATCTCATCTGGTTTTTGTCTTGGGGACCCACAACAAAGTTCGTCTAAACAGATGCCGGTCTGGTGAGAAGTGTGAACTTACCAGTCTGTGGGACTGGCTTGAACAACAGGCTTAGGGGGTCCTGTGCCTGTGTTCTTGCCCTGTGGTTCTCTTCCTTACTACACATGACACAAAATACAGAGACACAGGAAAATAATGACCATCTCTGGGAAAGAAGGAATCAGAAAATAAGTATACTCACATCCCCCTGCAAAAAAGCAACCCCACCAGAGCTATTATATAGGAACTATATATGTTTTCTCCTGCTAATCCAAATTCGAAAGGGAAAAAGAGATTCTTACTACTCTCATTTTTGACCTGCAGAGATCTGGGAGCCTGAGGCGGTAAGAAATCTTACCTGTGGCCAGAGTGTTGCCAGGGATGCCAGGATCCTGCAGCTGCAGCAGCCCGGAGCAAACAGTGCCCCAGCCAGTGAAGGATGTCCCACATTGGGTGCCAGAAACTGTAGGGGAGTGGAAAATGGCTTCCCTCTACCCTTCTCGGTTCTTTGTATGGGTTACAAATTAAATCGACACAAGGTAGATTAACAGGAGGGAAAAAAAAATTTTAATTATGTACATACACATGGAGTCCACAAAATATAAGATTCAAAGAAGGGTCAGATGATTGAGTTTGTGTAGCATCCTGAGCTACAGGAAGGAATCCGGGCTTGGCTGGGGCTTCTGGGAGGTGGTGGCCACATAAGTTGTGGGAGGGCAAGGGGAGAAACTGTATGGTGAAGAAAGGGGTCTTACTGTGCAGATTGAAAGTCAGGTAAGAAAAGTTGTCTTGGAGCAGCCGTCAGAAGAATAGGTGACTGTCTGGGCATGGTGTCAACTTCCACTGTCCTCTCCTGTGATCTGAGCTCATCTTCCCTGGTTGAGAAGATTCCTGGAGAGGGGACTCATGACAGTCGAGTTCCTTTTGGAGGATCCATGTTTAAGCAGATAAGGGAAGTTCAGAGAAAGCCCTCCCTGCGTTTGCTATTCCCCTGCGTGCCCTCAGTTTGAAGTAATCAGCATACCAAAGTGGCATATTTGGGGGCAGCATTTCCTGAACTCTCACAGGCATTCTTTTAGGGCCTGGGAATACAGGGGTTGCCCAAGACAAGGTCTTTATCCTCGTGGGCAAATTTATATTCTGGTTTGGGGGAAGACAGTTACAAAATAAACAACAAAAATATCTAAGTTCTAGGTAGGGAATTCAAATGTGCTAAACAGGTAGTGACAGCAGAGCTCTCTGGGACTCAGGGTGGCCAGGGAAATCTCCAAAGAGGTGAGATTTGAACTGAGTTGTGAAAGAGAAGAAAAGAGAAGCCTGTCGTATGAAGATCAGGATAGGGACATTAATAGTCCAGGCAGAAGGAACAGCAAATGCTAATGCACTGAGGCTTGTCTTTATGGAGGGACAGAGAGATTAGTGTCTTGGAACATGGGCCAAGGGCAAAAGTAGCTCGAGATGAAGTTAGAAAGACAGGCAGGGGCATCTCACATAGGGCCATGAAGGCCATGGTAAGGCCTTTGGCTTTTATTCCACATGGGATGGGAAGCCATCTTTGTATTGGAGGCAGATTAATAAGGTGTTTGATCTTATTGAGAGTAGAAAAAGCTTCATTCCAAGGTCTGCACAAAGGTGCATTAGCCTAGCCACTTAAACGTTTTGAGACTCTCTGATGTATTAGAAAATTAAATGTGCATGGTGTCTTCTATTAAAATTTTTTATAGAGTTGCAAACATATTTTATAAAAAAATTGGAACCAACATTTGCAGATTCCCTGAGGCTTATCTGTACTTCTGCCAAACATAACATTACTCTAAAAGGATCTTCCCAAAACAGTAGCATCTTTGTTGGGGGGGGGGAGTGGCTTTGTAACTTCTGGCTGGGGAATCAAAGATATTATTTCAACATTTCTTTATAACATGGGAAACTTTTAAAATAAAAAATAAAAATGATTTCTTTAATCGTTCTAGACTTCTTTGAGAATTTGATCAATGCTGTAGACTTTCTTCCTTTAAGACACACTGCTTAGGATGAGAAAGGGGGATCCTGATTCTTTCTGCTGCATCTCCTGATTGCCCACACAGAAGGGAGGGCTGTTCTCCATGAACTCGGCCACCACTACCAGGAATAGACCCCCAGACCTTGTAGGGACGGAGTGAAAGCTGTCCCATTTGGAGCTGTTAGGAGATTCTTTGTGGTTGGTCCCTACAGCTTGTCCAGTCACCACTGAGAACCCAATCTCTCTGAGAAGGGTTGAAATGGACTCCAGGGCCTGATTTCTGCTCCCTGGGGACAGAAGAGGGCTTTGAAGAGATATCCTCCTCATCCCTTAGGGCAGGATCCTTAAATCATTTTTTTCCTGTATCATTTTGCCTTTGAGCAGCTTCTGATGAGAAGTTATTGGCCCACTCTCCCCAGAAAAGTACATGTGCAGCCCATATTTATAATTATGGGTAGGGAGTTCATGGAATAGATTAGAGGGAAGAGAATGATTTGGGATTGTAGGGAATTTTCTCCTCAATTACCCACTTCTTAAAACTTTTTTTTTTTATTATTTTTTAGAGATGGGGTCTCCCTCTGTTTCCCAGGCTGATGTGAAGTGGCAGGAACATAGCTCACTGCAGCCTCAAAACTCCTGGGCTCAAGCAATCCTCCCACCTCACCCTCCCAAGTAGCTGGGACTACAGGTGTGTGCCACCATGCCCAGCTAATTTTTTTAATTTTAATTTTAATTTTTTTTTAGAGACAGGGTCTCACTATGTTGCCTAGCCTGGTCTCAAACTGCTGGCCTCAAGCAATTCTCCCTCCTCAGCCTCCTGAGTTCCCTTAATTACCCTTGATGTTGAAATTGAGAGACTGAGGCCCCCAAAAGATAACAAGGCCATTTGCCAAAGCAACATAGAGCACAGAAATAGGGCCAATATTTCTCCATTTTCCAGCATGATATGAGTTAATAGCACAGCCCTAACTTTTCCTGGGAACTTGAGCAAGCCCTTTAATGTACTGTTATACTTAACCTCCAAGATTATCGTGTAGACAGCAGCAGGAGAGCATTGGTGGGAGTGTGTTAAGCACAGAAACTGGCCTGTAACAATTGCTAAATAAATGCTATTAATACTGTTTTAATAGAATAAGGAAAGGCAGGCACAGAGAAGTAAAGTTATTTTCACAAGTACGCAGGAAAGTTGTGATTAGAACCTGGGCTTACCCATCTCCAAAGCCAGTGAATGCTGTTTACCCCCTAGACCAGTGTTTTTCAAACTGCAAGGCACAGCCCATTAGTGGGTCAGAAGATGAGTTTAGCAGGGTTTCAGAATTGAAATAAAAAGAATGTTAAATATCAGAGTGCATCATACATAGCGGTAAATAGCATTTGGTGGTAGTTTTGTTTCACTGTACTTTACGTATATATACATGTGTAGTAAGTAAGTCTTACAACAGTTTGACAGCCGTTACCCTTGACTACTAGGGCCCCAAGGAGCATGTGGGAGGTTCACTGAGATCCCAGTGTGTTGTAATTCATCATGTGCCCTAGGAGGGGCAGGGATGCAAGTTAGCTCAGAGAGACTTTGGAAGTAGGGGGAACAGGCTGTGAGCTGGTCAGCAAGACAGGACTGAAGAGGGTAGGTCACAGTTATCTTGAGTCTAGATTACACCAGAAGGGCTAATTCTTGAAACAAATACTTCCTGAGAGCCTAATCTGTGTTGGAACCTTTGCTGGGCAGTGTTGGGTACACAGTGACAACTGGGACAGTCCTGGTCTTTTCCCTTATGGGGCCTGTTATGGTGGGGGAGACAGACCTGTCACCAGACAGTAATGGACTAAAATGATCAGGGCTGTGAAGGGGGAGGCATTGGTCAGTTATCAATACTGACTGACAGGGGAAGACTGTGAAATGGGAATACAGAGTGGTGAGTTCCAAGCTGGAAACCAATTAAGTAAGGGCTAGTTCCAGCACTAGCTTTACCTCTGGGGAAACTTAAGGTTCAGCCCTCAGCAGGACTTGTCTGAAACACTTTCACAGACTGACGTTTCAGGATTCAACTCCCAGCCAGGCATTTTTCTCACCCATGCAAACTTGCCAAGCTATGTGGCAGACTGGAACCCACCACATTCAGAAGGCAGCAATCCCCTCCCAACCAATGAGAGAGAGAAAGGACTGGGAGCCAGAAGTCTCAACAGCTGTCTAGTACACCAGCTAATATACCGGCCAGGATCTGTGCAAAGGTCTTTTCTTGCAGGGCGATTTTAATGCCTTTATGAGTCCATGTTGCATCATAGAAAAATTTATACCCCATATTCATTTGAATACATGATGAGCAAGTGGCATTAATATCTTGGAATCATAGACTAATTGATAAAAACCGTTCTGTTTACATAAAATAGTCCAAAAGCCCAGTGACGCAGCTATGAGTGTTTCCATTTTGCAGATGTGGACACCGAGGCACAGAAAATGGTCAAGCCTTCTGCCCACAGTCACCAGCAAGGAGGAAATTCAAATCTGGGGTAGTGTGGCTTCCGAACCTGAGCTCAGTCATGACGAACACACTGAAAGAGAAATCCCTCCTAACTCCCGCTCCTGGGTCTTTAAGAGCCTAAGAACCAGGAGTAAAGGCTCGAGCGGAGTAAAACAAGATCAAAGCGTTTGTGAATAAAAACCTGGGGCTGCCGGGAAACAACGACTGCGGCCAGCCTCTGGGGAAAGCAAGAGGCTGAGTCCCACTGCGCCTGCGCGATCCTATCTTTCCTTTCCGTCCCGCGCCGGAGGGAGGCTCACACCAGCCCCAAGTTGCCTAATGTGCGCAGGCGCCCCGCTGTGAGCCCGCCTCCTTCGCTGCCCTGCGCCTGCGTTCTCCCGCTCTCCGAGTCCACCGCTTGCTCTCTATACGTCAGTTCCTGTTTGTGGCAGGAGAAGGCGGTATTTCCGGCCAGAGGGTGGGAGGGGGTGGTGAGCGGGGGCTGGGGGGAGGGGGCGGGGGGGCCGCGCAGCGCGAGCCGTTGGGCCTGGCTCTGGGAAGGCGTCGCTGCCGCCGCGGCCGCCGCCGTAGCTGCCGCGAGGAGACACAAGGAGCGGGAGCGAGCGCAGCGTGGCAATGGGTGGGGGTAGAGCCCCGCCGGAGACGCTGGGCGGCCGCCGGTGACAGGTGAGTGTGCCAGCGCGTGTCCCCGAACGCTCCCCCCTCCCGCGATGGTCGCGTCCGGGCCCCCCGCAGTGCCGCGATGGGCCGTACCATGTCCGCCGGGTGGGGACGGAGGACCTGGAGCCCCCCCCTTCCGGAACTGAGTGGGGGTGGCTGAGAGGGGGCGGCGGGACCAGCCCTGAGGGGCCGGGGGCGGGAGCGGCGGGCTGTACCACTGAAGTGGCGGGGGGGACCTATCAAGTATGCGAGGACCGAACCACTAAGGGGCTGGGAGCACGGGCTCGAGCGTGTGCGAGCATGGGGGCTGAGCCGGAGGGATTTGGCGAGAGATCGTGCCTGGTGTGCGAGGGCTAAACCATGGAGGGGCAGCGCCGTAAGAAGTGTAAAGGGCCGTACCTTTCTGGCGCTGTGTGGGCCGTTCCTATAGTGTATTTAGAGGGGCAGGGGCTTCTGGAATGGGGGCTGTACCAAGTGCGGCTAGGGTAGGGCTGTCTGGGTTATACCACCAAGGCGCTGGGGGGAGCCATCCTTACAACGTAGAGGAGCGCTGTATCAGGAGGGCTGTGATGTTTGTTATCTTTGACAGACTGGGAGGGGGCGGGACAGGCCTCCATGAGTGGTTAGGGGCATATTTGGGGAGTACTGTGATGCCCAGTGATGAGGAGGGGCTTCTGCTTCCTGATTTGATGTATAGAGGTTTATAGTGAGCTCACCCTTTATTGAAACTTTAATGAATTTGGGGAGGGGGTCACTGGGGTGCTTTGAATCATGGGATTGCCTGCTCTTGACTCCAGAACCCTTTCTGATTATTTCGCCTTGGGTGTGTAGGACACACTCTGACAAATTCTTTCCTTCTGTAGGGAGTAGGAGGGAAAGGGTGCCTTAGAAGTCACTGAAGTTCTCTGAGCTTTATGCTCCATATTTGGAGGGGAAGAGGGTATTGAGCTTGGATTTGAGGAGCTGTGCTCCTGGACCAGCTTGTTAAGGGTTGGGAGGAAGAAGTGTTTGCAGTGACACCTCTTCCCCTGGGGCAAGGTGGGTGGGGACATCTTGAACCTTAGGATTCTGAGGACCCCTTCCTCTCATTTGGAGACCTCTTGGGGCTCAGCAAGAGTCCTGGCTGGAGTAATTAGGGCCTCCAGTGGGCTGCTTTTCCACCTTGTCCACTCTTTCCCTCCAGAGAAGCAGCAGTTCAGTCCGGACCTGACTTTGGCTAGCAGTGGGAATGAAGGGGCCAGGAACCAACACAGACCACTGCAGGCTCCTCCATCCCTGGCCATGAGGCTGTTTGTGTCTCCCGGTTACCAGTTCAGCCACACATCATGTTTACACTCCCCACCAGGCAATAACAGTTGGCTTCGCAGTGAGGCTGAGAGCTGTTTTCCCAGCTGTTCCTCTCTGCATAGGCCAAGGGGACTTGGAAGGGGGTACCTCTGGCCCAGCCCAGCCTGGGGTGGAAGGCTACACTGAAGGGCTTGGGACAGTCAGATCCCTCCATGGATCTGGTTTCTCATTGTGGTCGCTGGGCTGGTGCTTGGAGTAGCCAGTCCCAAGTGTGTGTGGCCAGTGCCCCTGCTCCCTGAGCCAAATTGTGACCTTGGCTTGCCTTGTAGCCTTTGCCCTGGGTCTGGAGTTCCCAGAGGGCTGGCCGCAGTCCCTGATTTACCCAGCTGACCTGGGCTAGTGATGTGGTCAGAGGGAGCAGTGGTTGCCTCCTATCTGCAGCAGCGGCTTCCAAGCTCACTGGCTTCCATGGGTCATGGCTCCTGGAGAGAAAGGTCTCTGAGTCTGTGCGAGGCAGTGGTGGCTCTGGAGGGTTTTCCTCCCCTAGGGGTTTGGTCCTCTGGTCCTTTCCTTCTGCCAGGTTTTAGAGGGTTTGCCTGAGGGGGTTAACAGCAGCAATTAAAACAATAATCATGGAAGTGATGGCTGACGTTAATTGAGTGCATTCTGTGGGCCATACACTGTTCAGAATTCTTCACATAGATAAACTTGCCAAATACTTGAGTTCTAGAGTGGTAAATACTGTTGTTACGATCTCTTTTTTAGACGAGAAAACTGTGGCGCAGAGAGGCAAACTGTTTCCAGAGCTAGTGGATACCCAGTGGTTACCGAGCAGTCACCAGGCATGTGACAGACCTTTTGTGTGCGTGACCTCCTCAGTCTCAAAATATACCTGTGGTTAGTCCTATTTTGTAGAGTCCTATGAGCTAGTTAGAAGTGTGATACCTGTTTTACAGATGAGAAGACTGAGATACTTGCTGTCGATTGAAATGTTTTCCCCAAGGTCTCATAGCTGGAAGTGGTGGAGCTGTGATGTGAGCCCTTGGCCTGTCTTGGCCTCAGAGTGATCCTCTTGTCACCGAGCGACTGGAGCAGTGGCTTTCATCTGTGAGCGTATACTCTGTGCCCAGCCCCAGGCTTGGGCCTTTATATGGTGTTTGTGTCCTTTTTGCAGAGTCAGAATTTGAGGCTTAGAGGAAGAATTGCTTTCCTTATCCCAGGTATTATCAGACCCTAGGGGACCAGGGTGGGGTTTAAACCTAGGTTAGTGAGCCCCTAGTGCCATGCAATCTCTGCTCACTAGGTCCCAGGCTGGAGTGGGTTTGTGTCACCTCTGCCCCATGCCCTGGGCATTTCCTTCCCTTCACGCCTGGGGCTGCTGTGAGCACCTCTTCCTGCAGCCAGTCCAACTTTTCTTGGTCGCTCCTCGGAGTTGAGCCAGGACATCTATTAACCCTGGGCAGGTGTGTGCTGGGAGCAGAAAACAGCAAGAGATCCATGCAGGGAGCGACACAGCTACCAGGGACCCGTGTTAGAGGCAGGACAGTGAAGTGGGTTCTGGTGTTCTCATGTTCTGGGTGTGTGACCTTGGGCCACAGTGTTCACCTCAGTACAATGGTTTCAGACGGGCACCCACCTCCAGCTGTTGTGGCCATTGAATGAATTAATCCAAGGAAAGCTCCTAGAACGGTGCCTGAGGCTGTGTAAGTCTCAGTTGGTGGTCACGATTATGTTGTGGACCAAGGTATCAGGCCCCTCACACCCCTGTCCTCTCATGAGTCCTCTCATGATCCAGCCCTGCTGCCGCGATCTAGGACTTCAATGTTCTGGTTTCCAGCCTCTGTAAAGAGCTGCACTGAAATAATTCAGAGCACAGGGTTCACATCCAGCCCTGCCACTCTATGGTTGTGTGACCTTGAGCAGGCCCCTCAACCCTTCTGAGCTCATTTTGTCATCTGTGTCACGGGGATGATAATTCCCATCTGATAGGGCTGTTGAGACGGTTAAGTGGGCTAATTTGTGGAAAGCATTCACAACTGTGTGGCATAATAGCACACCTACCAGAAACATCTCGATGTTTAAGAAGAGTGTGGGGAGCCCTCCTTGTATCTTAGCAATTTGTAATTTTTTAAAAAATTTGTTTAATTTTTATTTTCTTAGAGATAGAGTCTCCCTCTGTTGCCCAGGCTGGAGTGCAGTGGCATCATCATAGCTCACTGCAGCCTTGAACTCCTGGGCTCAAGCGATCCTCCTGAGAGTAGCTGGGACCACAGGTGTGTGCCACCACATGGCTAATTTTTTTTCTTTTAATTTTTTATGTAGAGGTGAGGTCTCACTGTGTTGTCCATCCTGGTCTCAGATTGCTGGCCTCAAGAATCCTCCTGCCTCCCAGATGCTGAGATTATAGATGTGAACCATTGCACCGGGTCTGTAATTTTTATTTCTGCTAGGACTTTGAAGGCCCTTGCCTTGCCAGTTTAGAGAACCTTGTCAGAGAACAGCAGGAAGAGGGCAAGGCAAAAATTAGCATCTCTGTTTTCCAGATGCAGAAACAGAGGGGGAGACATACAATCAAGGAAAAACCGACAAGTGCGGCTCCCAGGCCCCCCCTCTCTCCCTGAGCTCCTCTAAGGTAGACATTCAGGATCCTTTTCGGACGTCAGGCCGTGTGCTTTATTTACCCTTCTGTTCTGTGCGTTTGTTACATCTCCACCATAACCCTGGGAGGGGAGTGGGAGGAATGGTGGGCGTGGGTAGGGGGAGTCGGCAGGAGCTGCACTGCACAGGGCCAGGTAGGCCTGGGTGAGAGGTGTGGATTGATCCTGAGGGCATTGTGGAGCTGAGGATAGGGTTTCTTTCCTCCACTGCCATTTATTGAGCACCTACTGTGTGCCTGCATTGCCTCAGGTGCTGGGGATATGGTAGCGTACTCGTCAAAGTCCCTACCTCGTGTAGCTAAGGGAGTCCAACCTGAAACAGGTAAATAACAAGGGTCGGCTAGCGGGGAGGCACTGGGCAGTGAATTCAGTCAGGTGACTGACTGGGTCCTGCTTTAGAGGTGGCTGTGCGGAAGGCCTCTGAGCTGATTGCAGTTTGGCAGGGTAAGGCAGTCATGTGGGATGTGAGGAGAAGGAACAGCCTCCTAGGTGGAGGGAACCACAGTGCAAAGGTCCGAAGGGAGACAGTTTGGCTAGGTGCAGGGACAGGCTGCACAGAGGCCTGCGTGGTGGGGGAGGAGGCGAGGTCAGCGGCTGGGTCCCTCAGAGCCTCTAGACGGCAAGAGTGGCCTGGTCAGATTTAGGGTGTTAGAAGGTGACTACTTGCCATGAGACGTTCTCAGCCTTCTCCCTGGGGGTAGGGTAGATTTGGGTGCGCCGAGCGGGGAGTTTCACATGCCTCCCACTTCCCCTTGAGTAGAATCACTGCCTTACAACCAGCAAAGGCCCAGCAGTGGCCTCCCTTTTCTGTGGTTTTCACACCGTGTTCCCCAGAGCCCGTGGCTGTTACCTTTAGGGAGAGGGGCAGGGAAGCTCGGTGGGCTGATTTTTCTACCCACCCCTCCCCAACCCAACCAGCTGGGCTAATGTCAAATTACAATGCAGACCAGCAATTTTACCAGTAATACCTGGTGAAAACAGCACTTTCTGATTCTGCCTTCCACTCCACTTGTGGGTCTGAAGGCCTGGGACATTCCTGGCACTGCTCTAGAATTTGAAAGTCCAGGCCTGTGACAGGTGCCCAGCAAACAGACCTATGACAGGATGTCAGGTTGTGATTGACGTTACAAAGGCAAAATAAATAGGGGTCAGGGAAAGAGTGTGGAGAGGTCATTATATTTTGTAATAGCTGGACAATCGGGGAGGGCCTCCCTGAGGAGGTGACGTGTGAGCAGGGACTGGAGTGCCATGAAGGAGCCATGGGAGGACCTGGGTGCAGACTCTTCAGACCCAGGAGCTGTCATCTCTGAGTCCTACTTTACAGTGGTGAGGACTGAGGCCTGCAGAGGCTCTGTAACCTGGGCTGGGTCTCCCAGCCAGGAAGTGTTGGGGCCGGGCTCTGAATTTGGGCAGCCTGTTGCTGCTTCAGAGTTCCCCCGAGCACACGAAGGTGCTCAGCAACCCTTGGTCAGGGTCACTTCCAGTCTCACCCACAAGCCTCACCGCTAAGGCTTGCTGCAGTAACAGGAGCCCCAGCATTAGTTTTTCTAAGGCTTGTTCGGGGGCATCTTCCTAGAAGGAGCAGAGCCTCTTAGAGCAAACTTCCTGGGGTCTCCAGAAGTCCCCTGGGATGGAGGGGATGGAAAGGAGTATCTTTCAAAGTTGATCTCCAAGCCTCTGGAGGACCCAGGGACACCCCTCCCTGGGCCTCTCCTCATCTTCCCGGAGCTCTGAGCTGAAGGCCCTCAACCACCAGGCCTCTGGGCTGCACGGTGGGGTGGTTCCGTGGCAGGCTCTTTTGGACAGCCAGCCAAGCAGCGAGAGGCCCGGCTGGGGGAGACAGCCTGGGAGCAGGACCAGGAGGGAGGGAGCGAGCGTGGGAGGGGCGCTGGGTGGGATCTTAGCCTGGCCCCCTTGGGGCAGGACCCACTGCCAGCTCGGCACCCACAGCAGGGCTTGGGTGCTCTGGGTGCACCCAGCAAGGGACAGCAACCCGGAGCTAGCCAAGAGGAGACTACATGTCACAGGTCCCTGCAGGAAGTTCCTCGAGCTCAGCCGTCCTGCCTGAGAAGCTCATCCGCAGATGTTGTTTCTAAGGGTGAGGCCAGAAATCCTAGCCTGCCTTGGTTTGCCACCTCGTGGGCCCTTTCCGAATGGACTGGGAGGGCTGCTGCTCCCTTGTTCTGCTCCCCAGCCTGGTTTCAAGTACGTTGTCTGGTGGGTCATTGGTCTGCCTCACCCAGCCTGGACTGCTTAGTGACCCGGTGGTGGGGGACAGCCGACACAGGTGAGAACCCTGCTCGTGGTGCTTCTCTCGTTTGTGTGGAACCCTGGGGGCTTTATTTCATTTCTCTGAGGTACAATTTGCCCCGCTGAAAGTGGGAACATTCCTGCTGAGTGGGTCATGGGGACGATTTGGGGAGCTTCTGTGTTAGAAAGCACAGGCCTCCTGAGATGTGTGTGACAGATTTGAGCTGTTGCTGCTGGAGATTGCCAGGCTGGGGTTCACGGGCACCGAGAGCAGAGAAGGGGCCCTAGGGGGCAGTCAGCCTGGGCTTGTTGGTTGGCAGAGTGGGTTCAAATCTTGGAGCCTTGGGAGAGAGTAGTGGGGCTCGTCCGCCAGGAATGAGAATCACTCCCACTGCTGAGTGCGTATTAGTTCTGTACACCTGCATGGCATCCTGGGAGGAGGGCCGTGTTATCATCCTCACAGTATAGGTAGGAAACTGAGGCATAGAAAGCTGCATGGGACGTCTTTGTTATTGTGAGTGGCCAACAGAGTGGCCCCTCTGTGCCGGGCTCTGCTCCAGAGTTTAAGGTGTCTGCTCGCGTTAGTCGTTGCCACACCCTGGGAGTCTGTGCGGCTATTATCCCCATTGTACAGGTGAGGACACAGAGGCACAGAGAGGTTATTGCATTTGCCCCTAGTCAGTGACAGACATGAAATTTGAACCCAGCTCTATCTGGGGTTGAGTCTGCCTTTTTAAGACTGGCTCCCCTTCTGACTGATACTGGGGTCGTCACTGTGGTCTTAATGATTTCTTTCTTGCTCTGTCTTCTCCTAGACAGAGCTGGCACAAAGTAGGCCTCAGTGGTCCTCAGGACCTCTCTCCACCTCCTGACACCATGGCCTTGGCTCTTCTTTCCCCAGAGGTGGGAGGGTGGGGGGCACTCCCCTCCCCACTGCCTTGGGTCCAGCCCTTGGCTGTTTTGGGTCATTTGTGTATTCCATTCTGTCACCAAATATTTATTGAATCATTACTGTGTGCCATGTGTAGTTCTGGATGCCAGTGAGGGGCACCCAGTGTATCGGAGGCGGCAGAGAAGTAGCGTTTGCCATGTGAGTGTGCTCGGCACGGCTGAGGGATGGAACAGAGATCTAGCTGCCATGCGTGGCTGGGCAGGGCTGCAGCACGAGTCAAGGTCTTGAGGTCAGGGAGACCTGGATGTGGTGGTGACAGAGCAGGCCAGTGTCGCTGGAGCGTGGGTCATGGGGTGGCAGAGCCCAGGACCTGGGCCGTGGGGAGGAGCCAAGACTTTACCTAGAGAGGAGGGACACAGAGGAGTTGGGGAGTTGAGGGCTTTAGGGGAGGGAGCTGGCTGGAATCGGGTGGTGGCCAGGAGATGGAGAATGGCAAGGAGCAGGCCACATCCTGCTTTGGAGACAGGGTCTCCTGGAGCCCAGCTTCTCAAAACTGGTGCCCTGAGGCCTTGGGGGTGAGAGGAGGTATCCTTGAGTTGTCTGTTTTTTTAGCTGTGTTTTCATTTAGATGATATTTCTGGATGATTCCGTTTTTGTTTTTTTTTTTTGTTGAGACAGAGTCTCACTTTGTTGCCCAGGCTAGAGTGAGTGCTGTGGCGTCAGCTTAGCTCACAGCAACCTCAGACTCCTTGGCTTAAGCGATCCTACTGCCTCAGCCTCCCGAGTAGCTGGGACTACAGGCATGCGCCACTATGCCCAGCTAATTTTTTCTATATAGATTTTTAGTTGTCCATATAATGTCTTTCTATTTTTAGTAGAGACGGGGTCTCGCTCAGGCTGGTCTCGAACTCCTGACCTTGAGCAATCCACCCGCCTCGGCCTTCCAGAGTGCTAGGATTACAGGCGTGAGCCACCGCGCCCGGCCTGGATGATTCCTTTATAACCAAGTGGTGATAATATTAACATAAGCTGCCACTTCCACGACTGCATCTGAGTGAGGCTCGGGATGGCCATTGGTTAGAGTTCGCCTTTGTGTAGTTGCTGCCTGTTGGCCCCAGCACTGGCCCTGTCCCCAGCTGTGCACGGAGCACATCTAATTGGGTTCCCGTGACAATCCAGGGTTATCAGAAAAAATGATCTTTTGAGATAACACAAGTATATGCTTGGCCAGATTAGTATTAAGATCCCATTTTACAGACAGAGAAGCTGAGGTTCAGAGAAGTGACCTGTGCAGCCTGGAAGGGATAGGGTCAGGATTTGAATTGACTCAAGGTGTGAATTCGGGCCTCCGAATTCTGCTCTGGCTCTCTGGGTGAGCTGGGTTGGGGTGTGGGAGGGATAGGCATAGCCGGGACCTTCTCCCAGCCAGGTTGGGGTGATCTGGCCCCTCTTGAGCCTGAGAGTCACCCTCACCACTCTCCTGCCTTTAGGCTCCTGGTGCTGGATTAGCAGGGGTTCCATAGCGCCGCACTCCAGTATGGTAGCTCCTGGCCACGGGTGGCTGTGTAATTTCATTAAAATGAAAGTTCAGTCCTTCGGTTGCACTAGCCACATTTCAAATGTTCAGTAACCACATTTCCATCTTTATGGAAAGTTCTATGGGGTGGTTCTGCTCTAGATGTGGCTCATCTCCTGCACCCACTCACTGTGTGACCATGTGCATGTGACTTTCTCTGGGCTTCAGTTTCCTCATCTGAAGAATAGGGTTAGTGATTGCATCTACCTCATAGGATTGCTGTGAAGATTAACATTTATCCATGCCTGGTACTTTGTGAGCTCTCACTAAATAGTGGCCGTGGTTGGACCCGCCTGTTTGCTCGTTGGTGCCCTAGGGATAAGGTGGAGACTCATGCCACAGGGCGCTGCCTCCGAACTCCTGGTGGGGGAGGCAGGGGGAGGCAGGCCGATGGTGATGCAGCGTGAGCCTTGTGAGGGAGGTGTCCTTCAGCCAGGCTGGAGGGGTCCTGCTCGGCGTGGGCGTGCAAGTTGTGAAGGTAAGGGAGGGCCTGTGGGGGTGGGAGAAGGAACTCGGGGAGAAGGTGGCTCTATCTTCCATCTCGGGAGCAAAGGCAGAGGGAGGTGGAAGGGGCTCAAGATGGTTGGAGTCCTGGCTCGGCTGGCTGTGTCCTAGCTGTCTGGCTGTGAAAATTCACTGAATCCTTCCTCTCCTCAGTTTTTTCATCTGTCACATGCGGGTCCTCCTGGTGGGAGTGTCAGGCCAGTGTTCAGGACTTACTCTGGGGCCAACTCCTAGAGAAGAAGGTTCTGATACAGCCTCTGCCTCACTGAGGACTCCCATTCCCGCCCTAGGGCAGGGGCTTCCATGGCATCCCAAGGCTGCCTCAAGCCAGCATTTCCCCATCCCAGCCCTTGCGATGACCCCAAGGCCCTGCCCATCCAGGCTTCCCTCTCCTTCTCTCCTGCCTCTCCCGCTTCAGCTTCTGCCCTGCCTCATGCTCGCCACACCCTGGCCCTGCTCTCCCTCTGCCTGGGACGTTTTCCCACAGGTCTCCACGTGGCTCACTCGTCTGTTTCATGCTTTTGCTCGAATGTCACCATCTCAGTGAACCCTTCTCTGGCTGTCCTGTGTAAAATCAGAAACCCTTGCTCCCCTTCCCATATACCGAATCCTCCATATGTTGATTTTCTTCATAATATTGTTAACTTCAGATATACTGTACAATTTGCTCCCCCCCCCCACCCCCGGTAAATTCCCCAATGGCAGGAGTTCTGTTTTGGTTACTCCTGCATCCCTGGTGAGCAGAGCAGTGCTGACACAGAGTCGGTGCCATATTTGTGGGGTGAATGAATGGAGGATTTTTGGTCTCACCTTCACTTGGCAGAACTCTGAGTACAGATGCTGTGGTGCTCTGTGGTGCTCCTTGCCACCCCCACCTGGGGTTAATTAAAGCTCTTGGCCTGGCCCTTTTCGGGGAGGAGCTGGGAACATGAGTCTCGGACAGACTATGTCCCTGCCTTGTGGAGGTCCCAGTCCTATAGGAAAGGCAACATTACCCAGATAATGGTGTAAGTGGCTAGGCACAGTAGAGGTTAGTGAGGGGAAGGGAAGGCAAGGCTGAGCTCTGAGTGTCTGCCACTCCTGGGAGAGGGGGCAGCTGGGGAGGCTTCCTTGAGGAATGGAGGATTTGGCAAGTAATGGGTGAACAGTATGCTAGCCGGGGGAACAGCATGTGCAAAGGTCCTGGGGTGAGAGAGCAAGGAGTCATCAAGGGACCAGGAGAAGGGAATTGTTGGTGTTGGTGAGGTGACCAATGAAGCAGGGGAGGGGCCAAGTCAGATGGGCCCTGGCAGCCTCTGTGAGGGCCTTGGACATCATCCATGGGCACTGGGGAGGAGGTCCTGAGCAGGGGAGGGATGGGCTCAGAGCCGTGCTTGGAGGATCCCGCTGACTGCAGCATGCAGCTCTTGGCGTGTTTGGAGCCCATGACCAGGCAGACTAGACTATTTGATGTGATTTTCGTGGGTGCTGTAAGGGCCTGGGTGGCGTAAGGGGGGAGGTATGTTTCGGGGGTGGCAGAGAAGAGAAGGAAATCTGTTCTGGTGTTTATTCTTGTCCCAGTTTCTTTTGCAGCTTGCCCACATCTTCATCCTGCCTCCAGTCCTACCTGCTCCAAGTAGACAGATGGGGCAAGTGAGGGGAGTGTATGGTGTTGAAGAGAAAAAAAAAAGTCCCTTTAATGCCACCTTCTCACCAAGGAGGTGGAATAGGTAAAAATTCACATATTCAGAAATATGCAGTGTGGGAAGTGAAGTTCCCCATATCTCCACCCCCTCAGGGGAAATAATAATAATATTAACGATAATACCTAGTATGTGTTGAGCAGCTGCTGTTTCAGGCTCTGTTCGGAGGACTTTATGTGGATTAACTCATCAGATCCTCCCAACAGCCTTGGATGAGGAAACTGAGGAGAATAAGGGGAGAGTGACTTGCCCAAGGTCCCACAGTGAGTGGCAGAGCCAGGGTTGAAACTGTGGCATTTGGTCTATGACCATACCACCCTGGGCTCACCCAGTCTTGTCTGATCTTGGCTGCTAAGCGGGATCGGGCCCGATCAGTACTTTGATGGGAAACTCTGGGTTTGGTTCCTGAGGCCACCTTGACTCCCACACTCATTCTTCTGCCTCTGTTAGCTCTTTGCCACATTTCCTTCTGATTTTTGTTTGTTTTATGCATGTGACATTTAAACACATACCTCCTCATGTCCTAAAGTCTAAGACACTGTGTTCTGTAAGAACCATTATTGATCCCATAACTGCTTTTCTGAAAAGAATGCTCTAGATGAGTTTTATACCTGGATTGTGAGGTGTATGTCAATCTTTTAATGTCAGCATGTGAAAAAATAAGCATATCCCAGAGTTGAGATGACGTGTGTACATGTTTGTGTTTCAGAAGAGGGATGACACTGTGAGTTCTGTTGTGCAGTGAGCCTTTGTCACTGAATGCTGATGGTCTCGGCGTGGGCACAGCGAGGCGGTTTTTGTGCTCAGGATGGCTGCGTTGTGTTTTGTTGTTAATAAGTGGCTGGACCCTCTCCACGGGCTGGGTGCTGTGCTAAGCTCCTCCCCGAATGGGCCTGATGGGCCTGTGATAGAAGCACTGCTGTTGTCCCCATTACACTGAGGAGGAAACTGAGGCTTGGGGAGGCTAGAAAGTGGGGGAGCAGGGACCCAAATCCAGAGCTGCCTAACCCTAAGGCCGTGTGGTACAGTGTGGCCAGGCTGCCCGGGGCCATGTCCAAGCTTTGTACTTCCTGACTGAGTGATAGGGGCAAGTCATTTCACTTCTGTGCCTCAGTTTCCTCATTAAAGTAGAGACAGTAAAAGTGCCTACCCCAGAGGGCTGCTGTGAAGGTTAAATTTGTATGTACAAAGCACCTGAATGTACCTGGCGTTGCTCATGAGCTCTGTCTTTTTAATAGAGTCATCATGTTAACCATGATTACAGTACCAGACCCCTGTCGTGGGCATTTAGGTTTCCTCATTTCAGCAATAATACCCTTAGAACACTGGTACTCAACTGGGGGTGGTTCCCCCCATTCCCCCTCCCCCACATTTGGTGATCCTTGAAGACATTTTTGATTGTCACAACTTGGGGAGGATGTTCTGTTAGTCTTAGTGAGTAGAGACCCGGGATGCTGCTAAACCTCTTACAGGGCACAAAACGGTCCCCACAACAGAGACCATCCAGCCCTGAATGTCACCAGTGCTGAGGTTGAGAATCCCCGCCTTAGAATCTCTGTGTCCTGACACCAGCAATTTTTGCAGGAGAAATTCCTCCAAGCGCATGTACATTTTCGCCTTTATCAGTTTTACCAAAATGCCTTCCCACCAGACCAGTTTACAGAGTGGCGAATAGAAGAGTTGTTTTCCTCCACTCTGGCCCCCGGTGCGTTTCCCTCCAAATTCCCACAAACAGATGCTGCCTGTCATCTTCGAGTTTATCTTCTGAGCAAGTCCTCCTCTGGGTGCTGTGATAGGCATGGAATCAGAGGGCAGGTGACAGAGGCTCCTGAGGGGATCGCTGTCACCACCTCAGCGATTCCCAGCAGTGCCAGGAAGGAGCCCCCACCCACTGTCACCAGCTCCAGAAGACGCAGATCCCTGCCTTCCCACCTGCCACCCTTGTCCCATCTGTGCTGTCTGGCATCAAAACGAGGTCAGTGAGAGGGGGCGAGAGAAAAAGGACTTAGCGAGTGGCAAGGAAAGGAATTCAGCTTATTTTGGGCCTGTTCTGGGCACAGGGCTTCACTCTATGTGTGTTCATTCCACGGATGACTTACTAAGTGCCTGCTGTGTGCCCAGCATCGTGTAAAACTCTGGGGATGCAGCGGTGACCAAGACAGCCAAGAGTCCCTGCCCTCACCGTGCTGACATTCAAGTGGGAGAGGTAGATAATAAACGGATAAACAAGCAAATATATACGATAATGTTGGTGGTGATTAGTGCTTACGGAGAAAAATAACGGGCTTGGGGAGGTAGAGTGGGTGTACTTTGTCTAGGGAGGTTAGGAAGGCTTCTCAAAGAAAGTGACATGTGAGCAGAGACTGAAGACAGTGGGGCAGGGTTTGAGTTTCCACCTGAGGGAGCAACATGTGCAAGGGCCCTGAGGTGGGGTGTCCTGGCACCTGTCCAGGGAGCCGCCTGCGGCAGGCACCCCTGAAATGGAGTGCCTTTGGAGAATCTAAGGGGGGACAATACAGGCCTCACAGGGACCTGGGCCTCCTGTGACTTGGCTTTAAAAGGACTTTGGCTTTTACTTTGGGTGAGGGGACTCGGGAGGGTTTGAGCAGAGGAGGAATGGGATCTGACTCAGGTGGGCACAGGGTCCCAGACTGGAGGGAGGGGCGTGGACAGAATGGTAGAACTCAGGTAGATCATACAGCCCCCTCAGGTGGCAGGAACCACAGTGAGGTTTGTTTCACAGGTGAGCAACTTGAGGTTTGGAAGGACACAGCCCCTTCCCACGGCTGCCCCGGTGGGGCAAGGCAGTGTCTGAGGACCTCTCTCTGCTCCTTTCCGAGTGACCAGTGTGTGTAAATTATCTCTCGTGGGTCTGACACCAGCCCTGCAAGGTGAAGTTTCTGAGGGCGCCTCTGTTTGGAAAACATTGGGAAATAGGACCCATGAGCCCAACAGATGGAAATAAAAATGTTTTCAAGAAATTTAAAATTAATTTATTGTGGAGTGTTTGAGGCATAAAGTTAGCATTAGTCAATGATGTCCTTATACTCAGCAGCTATTTAAAAAAACAAAACCTCACCAGTGCAGTCAGAGGCCCCTTGGGGACCCTTCTCCAGTCACCTCCCCCTCCCAGCTGATCACTGAGCGTGGTGATCTTCATTCCCGTTCAGCTTTCTTCCCCGCTGAGTTAAACACACTCCCCAAAACTCCAGCCCCTGCCCAGGCTGCAGGGCTGGAAGTATGCCGGCCTGCTCCCTCCTGGGATTCAGGTCCCTCCTCCAGTGGGGTCACTGTGCAGATGACAGTACTGAGGATGCCACTTGCTTATGGCCACAAGACCAAGAAACAGAGCCTGGGGTCAATCAGATCCCCTGGACTCTATTTTTTAAATTTAATTAATTAATTTATTTTTGAGACAGAGTCTCACTCTGTTGCCCGGGCTAGAGTGCCGTGGCGTCAGCCTAGCTCACAGCAACCTCAAACTCCTGGGCTCAAGCGATCGTTCTGCCTCAGCCTCCCAAGTAGCTGGGACTACAGGCATATACCATCATGCCTGGCTAATTTTTTTTCTATATATATTTTTAGCTGTCCATATAATTTCTTTCTTTTTTTAGTTGAGATGGGATCTCACTCTTGCTCAGGCTGGTCTCGATCCCCTGGACTCTACATTCTGCATTCTTCCTGCTTACTTACGTTGATGACCAGGCCTTCTTGGAGGGGAAATTGAGACAGGCCAGCCTTCCTGGGGAGGTAGGGGAGAGCCCTGCTTTGGGAGCCAGGAGGCCCAATTTTGGCTCCCTTGTGTCATCTGGACTTCTAAAGCCTGGTTTCTTTTGTCATAAAATACAGAAAAATGCATTAAACACATTTTATGTAGCACAGTGTAACAAATAACTGTAAGGCCTAAGCCCTGTGTAACCGCAGAGGAACATTGTCAGCTCCCAGGGGTCCTCCCCAGTCTGTTACTCCGAAGCGTAACCACTCTCCTGCCTTTGGGATATTTGTTTGCCTTTATTTTCTGCATAGCTTTACAATGAGAAGGCACCCCTAAGCCAGTATCGTAGTGTTGCCTGTTTGGAACTTGCTGTGCGTGGACTTGGTGTATCATGTCTGGCTTCTTTCACTCAGGATCGTATTCTTACACTTCGTTCCTGTCGTACAAGTTGGCACTTCAGTCCTTTAACTGCTGAGTAGTGTTCTTCTGGATGAATTGACAAGTTTGTATGTCCGTTCCCTTGTTGGTGGACTCCTGGTCTACTCCCATTTTGGGGGTTACTGTGAATATTGCCTCTGAATATTATAGTATATGTCTTTTTTTGTTTTGTTTTATTTCAGGGTAGTATGGGGGTACAAACGTTTTGGTTGCATAAATTGCTTTTGTAGTATGTGTCTTTTGGTAAAAAAATACCGATTTCTCTTAGGGGACTGAAGAATTGCTGGGTCATAGTGTAGGAATCTGTTGAGCTTTAATTCTTATTGCCAGTTTTCCACAGTGGTTGAGCCATTTCACACTCTCATCAGTAGGGAATACGAGTTCTGATTCCTCTATATCCTTGTCTACACTTGGCATTGTCAGTTTTTAAATTTTAGCCATCCCAGGTCGTTGGGTTTAATTCGCATTTTCCCACAAGCAATGAGATTGAGTGTGTTGCTTGGTTGTTTGGGGGCCTTGCTCTTCTCACCTCACAGCCTGGGTGTCTTGTTCTGGTCAGCAGGCGTCAGAAGGTTCAGGCCTGGACACCTCAAGGAGCCGTGCATGGGGATGGGGCCCTGCAGGGGCTCCCCCCATGGGGTGTGTTGCCTGCAGGACGACTGTGCTGACTGGGTTCCGGAGGCAGATCTCTGTCCTTCTGCCCGGTGTCCTATGTCGGCAGCTCCGCAGTGAGCAGGCCACCCTCTTGGCTGCCGCGCCTGGTATTTCATCACTGCAGGACTGCGTCACAGACACCTCAGCTGAGGCGCCACCCTCAGTGGGAGGACGGGGCAGGATCCAGGCAGGACACAGGGGATCTTCCAGTTCCTCCCCCTGCTCTTGTCCAAGCTGCCGCTGACTTCTTAGTCGCTGGAATGAGAATGTAAAAAGTGGCTCTGTTGTTCCTAGCAGTGGCCAGGGCCTCCACCGCTTCTAGGCTGGGAGACCCAAGGTAAATGACTTCCCTTCTCTGAGCTTCTGTCCTCTCCTGGACATGGTCAAGGACCCGCTGGTGGGGTGGTGGGAAGCATTCAGGAGAAACTCCACGGTGCGCTGGCACTCTGCCCAAGGCCACCCAGCTGGTGATGGCTCTCGGACTCTGGAACCCTGACCACCCTCGGCCACACCTGACTGCCTTTGCTTCTCTCTTTTTAATAGGAACCCTGACCACCCTCGGCCACACCTGACTGCCTTTGCTTCTCTCTTTTTAATAGCGGCAGCGATGTGTTTGCTGTTTACTGGGAGCCGGGCAGTAGGCCGAGCCCTCTGCCCACAGTGAGTGCTTTAGTGCTGTCGTGAGTGGAGACCTGGTGCCGCTGAATCACAGGGACTCTGACAGGTGGAGCCACGAGCCAGTGATGGCGGGGGCGCTGAGATTGGGCCCCTGTTCCTTTCCTTCCACATTCACCCTTCCTTTGGGCTCGGAGTTCTCCATCCCAGCCCTTTGGGATGTATCCAAACTGAGCTCGCATTAGGGGAAGGTGTGGTATTGGGGGAGCAAGGGCTTCTCTAACTTCCAGCCACATGCTGGAAGGCCTGAGTGTTCTCCCCTGCCAGCCTGTCTCCTGGCTTCCCGTTCACCAGACTCCTTCCTGCCTCAGGGTCCTTGCATCCTCTGTTCCCCTGCCGGCAATGCTTTTCCTTATGTGTCTGCAAGGCTCACTCCCTTGGTTAATTCAGGTGTCTGCTCACATGTCCCCCCACCATGTGGCTAACACTGCACCCCATCCCTGCTGTTCTCCCCCATTTTGCTGTGCTGCTTCTTGCCGCTCTACCACCTGACATTGTTACGCAAATCTCTATGCTCTTCTGCCAGACTGAGCTTCACGAAGGCAGGGGCTGTGTCTTAGTGACGCTCTGTCACTGGCACCATCTGGAGCTTAGCATACACTCAGAAAAGTTGATTGGTGGCATGAGTAGAGTCTGGAAGTGTTTCTGTGGCTGTGTCTGGTCTCAGGGTGGGGGTCTGTTGGGAACACTGGTTTCATTGGTGTGTGCTTAGTAGACACCAGACACTGTGCTGGTCCCACTGAATTAGCATTGATACGTGTGGGGAGGGTTGCCCGAGGGGGTGCACAGAGAGCACCCCATGTAGCCTCTGAGGTCTAGAAGGCTTCCTGGAAGAAGAGGGAGAAGAATGCGCAGCAGGTACAGGGACTGGAGGCCGGAGGGAAAGGCCTGGACCACAGAAGCATGACACAGAGTAGGGGTGGGGAGGAGGCTGGAGAGGTGCAGTAGTCAACGTCATGGTCATTAGCCTTTACTGAGGGCCCTCTAGGTGTGCCTCTTGGCTCATGCAGGGTCTCCTCAGTGGTGGAAAGGACTTTGTTCTGTGTTCTGAGTGCACTGGGGAGCCAAGGAAGGTTTTTGAGTGAGGAGGGACAGGGTCAGATTTAGATGGAGTGTGGGGGTTGAGAGCAGAGGCTGGGAGCCCAGGGAGGAGGCAGGAGCTGGAGGAGGTGGGAGAGGAACAGGAGCCGGCAGACGGGCTGTGGGGACTGAGGGGGCCGTGCAGGGTGAGTGAGCAGAAGGTAGAAGAGAGGGGGTAAGGGGTCGGATCCTGACAGGCTGTAAATGCCAAGCTGAGGAGTTTGGCTTTTTTGCTGGGATAGTGGAGAGCTGTGGATGGGTTTTGAGCAGGGGAAGGACAGGGCCAGATTTGAGGGTCTAGCTGGTGAAGGGGGATGGTGGGGGTGGCGAGAGTGGAGGGCAGGAAGCCAGGGAGGGGGCGGGGCAGGAGGAGGGGAGAACACAGATGGTGGGGTATTGAAGGTCGAGGGCCTGGCAGTCCTGTGTGTTCAGGGTGTGGGTGCCAGTCACGACTGCTGGCGGGGGCCCCATGTTGCTGCCCTCGGCTCCGCATCAGTGCATTTGCAGCGTGGAGTCCAGGTTGTGATTTCTCTGCCTCCTGTTTACTTCCCTATCATTGTCCATCTTGTCTGTCCTCCCGCTTCCTCCCACTTACCTCCCTTCCTTCTGCCCGGCCGGGCAGCCTGCCACTGTCACATGCCAGGCAGTACTGTGTCCGGCCCACCAGCTCCCCTGGGGCACGAGAGAAAGCTGATGCCCGTGGTGTCCCTAGAGCCAGCTGCCACTTCTTTGGGGCCACCGTAGCTCCTGACCTGCTGTCCGCAAATAACCCCGGGCTGGAAAGGCAAAAGGCGCCTTGGGCTCCATGGCCCCTGGCCAGGCCCCAGGCTCCAGGTAAGGGCCCAGCTGGCGGCTGCCTCGTCCCCTCCTCCCCTCCGCTCTGGGAACCTGAGACGAAGCAGCGGCCTCGGCGTCCGTCAGTCTGTCAGCTGCTGGTCCCTAAGGACAGAAGCGGAGGTCCTGGGAACGGGATCAGGCCCTTAGCAGAACCCCCGGACTGGCTCTAGGCCCCAGATGAGTGCGTGCACAGTAGGTTTCTTTCTTGTTCCAGATCCTGGAGTATGAGACTTGTCTTTCCTCAGTCACTTGGTTGGGTGGGGGCAAGGAGAAAACTGAGACTGGGGGAGTGACATGCGATGGCATGGTGGGGTGGGGTTTACTTAGTTTGCTGAAGGTAGCAGGTTGGTGGCTCCCCAGTTTGGAAAGGGAGGAGAGTGTGTGTGTTGGTGTTGGTGGAGGTAGGCAGATGCTGGTGGCTTTGAGCATTCCCTCAGGTGCCCAGTCTGATTGATCCTGGGTTACCTCAGCACTAGGCCATGGGAGTGACACAGGGGGCAGGGCTGCAGCTACTTTGGTGCCTGTCAAGTCTGGAGTGAAGGTGGGTGGAGGGGCTGCCTCTGCCCAGCATGGGTGCCCTGAGTGTAGGCCTGGCCTGCACATAGGCCAGGGAGTTCTGCCCCCCAAGACTGGAGTCCCTGGGGACATAGCCACATCTCCCCCTATAGACTGGGCCCCTGGGGCAGGGCTCTCCCCACCCTGTGCAGAGCAGGCAAAGCAGCCAAAGGGCCTCAAAACCTGGGTGTCCTCAGGGAAGGGGCTGGTGTGGAATCCCCTCCAACTCTGACCAGGTCCTCTCTTGTCTTGCAGACTGTGCTCTGGCCACGGCGCCTCCTGCATGTCCTGCTGCCCTGAGCTGTCCCAAGCTAGGTGACAGCGTGTCACGCTGCCACCATGAATGAAGTCTCTGTCATCAAAGAAGGCTGGCTCCACAAGCGTGGTAAGGGGCTGCTTTTGCCCACCTGATTGTGTGTTTCACCCTCCCACCCTGGCTCTCCCCGCTGGCAGCTGGTGCCCTGAGCGACAGAGGTGCAGAGCTTTACCAGCCTGCGGAGCCAGCATTCTGCAGCCCCCAGGCCAAGAACTACTTACAGGCCCATTTCATGGAATCCTTCAGCAGTAGCCTGGGCAGGGGAGCTGGGGCTGTGCCTGGGGCTGTGCCTCCAGGCCCAGCTCGACACCCTGAATGAGCCCGCAGGCCAGGCCTGCGCTCTGCCCTGCATTAGTGATCTCATTTGTAGCCCCATTTTATAAGTGAAGACATTGAGGCTCAGAGAGGGGAAGACACTTACCTGAAGTAACACAGTGAGGCAATATTCAACATTCATTCATTCAGCAAACTTTCATTGACTGTGTGTGGTGTGCCAGGTCATCCCAGGCTCTGGGACATAGTGGTGCCCTCATGGAGTTTACATTCCAGTGAGGAGTGGGGACAAACAATAAATAAGCAGACAGATACTGTCAGGTGGTGATGTGGGACCCACTGGTGTTGGGCCTTAGGCCACGGAAATGGCCTTGGTTTTAACTTTCCAGGCCACAGCAAGCCCCAGGATATTGTGAGCCAGGGTGTGACTTGTCCCCAGACAGGTGCCATAGGACGCTGGGAAAGGATGGGGCGTGAGGCAGGGAGGGAGCCATCATAAGTAGGGTGGCCAGGGAGGGCTTCACTGGGAAGGGGGCGTCTGAATAAAGAGCTGAAGGAAGCAAAGGAGTGAGCCCCATGGTTGGCTGGGACAGTCAGTGACAGTCCTCTAAGAGGGGAAAGTGGGCCCACTAGAAGAGGAGTAGGAGGCTGATGGGGCTGGCCCTGCAGGGATCAGGGGACAGACCCATTCATTCTGCCCTGTCTCCACCCACAGACACAGAGCAGTGATGAGGGGCGGGGACCACTCCCCAGGACCAGGCCTTTCCATCAAACTGAGCAGAGGGGACACGTTTCCTGCTGTCCTTTTCAGGCAGGGGTGGCATTCAGGGTACCTCAGCTTAGCTCCCCAGTCTGAGCTCTGAGTTGGGGGCTGTTGAGTGAGCTTTCTGAACCTTGGCAGATACCAGAGTTCTAACCCTGTCTCTGCTGCTTCTCTTGGTGTGACTATAAGCAAGCTGTGTCACCTCACTGAGCTTTGGCTTCACATCTGTAAAAATGGGTTAACAACCCAGACCTCTGGTATTGTCAGCTCCATGAGGGATTTTCATGTGGCTTCTTTCCTGTGGTATCACTAGCATGTCAAACAGTTGTTCGCGTATAGTAGTCACTCAGTAAATGTTTGCTGAGTGAATGATGGGGATTGTGTGTGCATGTGTGCACGCACTAGGGTATGTCAGGGTTATGGCCTCCTGTCCCTCAGCCTGAGTTTGCCGAAGCTATAGCTCACTAGGCTGGGGTTCGGGGATCCCTGGGGGTGGGTGTGGAACTATTGGAGGTGTGGGAGGTTCTCTCTGCTCTCTGCTCAGCTCATGGCATTGAATTGGTCTTAGCCCCTCTTAGGGCTTCAGTGTCTCCATTCATGCTACAAGGGGCCAGATGAGCTGGCCACAGGCCTGCTCCTGTCTGCTGGGGTGGCCTGGCAGGACACACCTGCCTTGGGTTTGCACCATACACACACACACACACACACACACACACACGTGCACTCCTGGGCCTTCCCATTGCGTGTCATTCTCAGTAGCGGCTAGCAGAAGTGGGCAAGGCAATGTGGGCCCTGCTGACTGCCACTGTTGTGGTACCTGCTGGTATAATAGAGTAGGTGAGATTGAGTAATTTATAATGAACAGAAATTTCTCACAATTCTGGAGGCAGGGAAGTCCAAGATCAAGGGGCCAGCATCTGGCGAGGGCCTTCTTGCTATTTCATCTCATGGTGGAAGGGCAAGAGGCGACTTGGATGAAAGGGAAGAGGGCTTTTTTTTTTTTTTAATTTCAGCATATTATGGGGGTACAAAAGTTTAGGTTACGTATATTGCCCTTGCTCCCCCACCCCCCGAATCAGAGCTTCAAGCGTGTCCATCCCCTAGACCGTGTGCGTCGCACTCATTATGTATGTATACACCCATCCCCTCCCCCCCCAACACATCTGCCCGACACCCGATTAATGTTATTCCTAAATGTGCTCTCAGGTGATGATCAGTGAAACCAATTTGATGGTGAGTACATGTGGTGCTTATTTTTTCACTCTTGGAATACTTCACTTAGTAGAATGGGTTCCAGTTCTATCCAGAAAAATACAAGAAGTACTATATCACCATTGTTTCTTATAGCTGAGTAGTACTCCATGGTATACATATACCAAATTTTATTAATCCACTCATGTATTGATGGGCACTTGGGTGGTTTCCACATCTTTGCAATTGTGAATTTTGCCGCTATAAATATTTGAGTGCAGATGCCTTTTTTATAGAATGTCTTTTGTTCTTTTGGGTAGATGCCCAATAATGGGATTGCTGGATCAAATGGTAGGTCTACTTGTATCTGTATAAGGTATCTCCATATTGCTTTCCACAGAGGTTGCACTAGTTTGCAGTCCCACCAGCAGTGTATGAGTGTTCCTGTCTCTCCGCATCCATGCCAACATTTATTGTTTGGGGACTTTTTGATAAAGGCCATTCTCACTGGAGATAAGTGGTATCTCATTGTGGTTTTGATTTGCATTTCCCTGATGATTAGAGATGTTGAGCATTTTTTCATATGTTTGTTGGCCACACTTCTGTCTTCTTTTGAAAAATTTCTATTCATGTCCTTTGCCCACTTTTTGATAGGGTTGTTTGATTTTTTCTTGCTGATTTTCCTGAGTTCTAAATAGATTCTAGTTATCAGTCGAAAGGGTAGAGGCCTTAAGAGGTGACTGAGCTTGTCCTTTTGTCCATTTGTCTCCCATAATGACAGCTTTAATCCATTCATCAGAGTGGCACCTCCATGACCCAAACATCTCCCGTTAGGGCCCACTTCCCAACACTGCTGCATTGGGGATCAAGTTTTCAACATATGAACTTTGGGGGACGCATTCAAGCCATAGCACCCGCTTCCTCCTAGCTTCTGACAGCCACCAGTTTACTTTTTATCTTTGTGGATTTACCTGCTCTGGACATGTCATATAAATGGAATCACACGATATGTGGCCTTTTGTGACTGGCTTTTTACTTTTAGCATATGTTTTTGAGGTTCATCTATGTTGTAGCATGTGTCAGTACTTCATTCCTTTTTATGGATGAATAATTTGTGTGTAGATACATCACATTTTGTTTATCTGTTCATCTGTTGGTGGACATTGGGGTTATTTCTACCTTTTGGCTATTGTGAATAGTTGCTATAAACAAAATGTACAATATGTTTGAGTACTTGTTTTCACTACTTTTGGGTATATGCCTAGGAATGGAATTGCTGGGTCATGTAGTCCAGCAGTCCCTGGCCTTTTTGGCACCAGGGTCTGGTTTCGGGGAAGACAATTTTTCACAGACCCGGGGGTGGTGGGGGGGGAGGTTTTGGGATGATTCAAGTGTATTACATTTATTATGCAGTCAGACTTCTCTGCTAATGATTATCTGTATTTGCAGCTGCTCCCCAGCGCCAGCATCACCGCCTCAGCTCCACCTCAGATCATCAGGCACTAGATTCTCATAAGGAGATGCAACCTAGATTCCTCGCATGCGCAGTTTACAGTAGGGTTTTCACTCCTAGAAGAATCTAATGCCGCCACTGATGTGGCAGGAGGTGGAGCTTATGCAGTGATGCGAGCTATGGGGAGTGGCTGTAAATACAGGTGAAGTTTCACTGGCTGGCCCACCACTCACCTCCTGTGCGGCCCAGTTCATGACAGGCCACGGACCGGTACCAGTCTGTGGCCCTGGGGTTGGGGACTGCAGATACAGTCCATATTTATAATCTATATTTATAAGCTACAATATATTTAACTTTTTGAGGAAGCAGCTGTACCATTTTACATTCCCACCAGCAATACACGAAGGTTTTAATTTCTTCATATCCTTGCCAATGTGTTATTTCTCATTTCATTACAGCCCTTCTGTGTGTGTGAAGTCATACCTCATTGTGGTTTTGATATGTATTTGCCTAATGACTAATGATTGTTTTTTCATGTGCTTATTGACTATTTGTATATCTTTGGAGAAATCAGGCTGTTTGTCGTTTTGTTGAGTTGTAAGGGTTCTTTATATATTCTGGATACAGGACCCTCATTGGATATATGATTTGTATTTTCACCTACTCTCTATGCTCTCTTTTTTATTTTCTTGATAAATAAAATAAATTTATTTTATAAATTCTTTCTTATTTTCTGTCCTTTTATGGACAGAGGTTTTTAATTTTGAGTTCACTTTTTTTCTTTTGTTGCTTGTACTTTTGGTGTCATCTAAGAATCCATTGCCCAATCCAGGGTAGTGAAGATTTACTCCTATGTGTTCTTTTAAGGTTTTTTATAGTTTTAGCTCTTATGTTTAAGTCAATCTATTTTGAATTAATGGTTATAGTGGTATATACTATGAAGGAGGGGTCCAATTCCATTCTTTTTTTGAGACAGAGTCTTGTTCTGTTGCCCGGGCTGGAGTACAGTGGCCTGATCATAACTCACTGTAATTTGAACTCTTGGGTTCAAGCAATCCTCCTGCCTCAGCCTCCTGAGTAGTTGGGACTACAGGTGAACACCACCATGCCTGGCTAATTTTTAATTTTTTATAGAGATAAGGTCTTGCTATGTTGCTCGGGCTGGTCTCAAACTCCTGGCGTCAAGTGATCCTCCTGCCATGGCCTCCTAAACCACTGAGATTATAGGCGTGAGCTACCACACCTGGCCAAACTCCATTCTTTTGCATGTGGATATCCAGTGGTCCCAGCACCATTTGTTGAAGATACTATTCTTTCCCCCATTGAATGATCTTTGGCACTTTGACTGTTTAGAATCCACTGGCCATAGATGTTTGGGTTTATTCTTTGACTCTGAATTCTATCCCACTGGTCTACATGTCTATCCTTACACCATACTGTTTTGATTACTGTAGCTTTGTAGTAAGTTTTGGTATCAGAAAGTGTGAGTCTTTTAACTTTATTCTTCATTTTCAATATTGTTTTGGCTATTTGGGGTCGTTTGCAATTCCATGTGAATTTGAGGATTAGCTTTTTTATTTCTGAAAAAAAGACTGCTGAAATTTTGATTGGGATTGCATTAAGTCTGTAGATTACTCTGGTGGTATTGCCATCTTAACAGTCTTCCAATCTATGAACATAGGGTGTCTTTGCATTTATTGAGGTCTTTAATCCTTTCAGCAATGTTTTGTAATATACAAGCATTTCACCTCCTTGGTTAAATTTATTCCTAAGTATTTTATTCCTTTGGAGGCTATTATAAATGGAATTGTTCTCTTAATTTCCCTTTTGAATTGTTCATTGCTGGTATGTATAGAAAGACAACTGATTTTTATGTGTTGATCTTGCTAAATTTATTACCTCTAGTAATTATTTTGTGGATTTAGTAATTTTTTTGTGATTTGCTAAATTTCTAAAGAATTTTCTAAGTTCTTTGTGATTTTCTGAATATAGGATCATGTTATCTGCAAATAAAAGTAGTTTTACTACTTTTTAATTTGGATGCCTTTTCCAGTGTTAAATCACAGTGGTGAAAACACTCATCTTTGATCTTAGGGGAATGCTTTTGGTATTTTACCATTGAGTATGATGTTAGCGAGGACTTTTCATAGATGCCCTTTATCATTTTGAGTAAAAAAAAGTCTACTCTTAGTTTGTTGGATATTTTTATCATGAAAGAGAGTTGGATTTTGTTAAATGCTTTTTCTGCATCACTGAGATGATCATGTTGTGTTTTTTGTTGTTGTTGTTGTTCTGTTAATGTGGTGTGTTACATTGATTGATTTTTATATATTGAACCACCCTTGCACTCCTGGCATAACTTTTAGTTGATCATGGTGTGTAATCCTTTCGGTATGCCATGAATTTGGCGTTTTGTTAGTTTTTGAACCTTATATAAATGGAAATTTAGTACTACATTTGAAAACATTTAATAAGTCAAAACCTATAAGATGCTTAAGATAGTGCCAGACACAAAGTACACTGTAGTATCATCATCATCTTTGTCATCAACTTACGAATATCCCCCTGAGGGGAAACACTCAGAGAAGTGAAGTGATGTATTGGAGTGTGTGTTTCCCACACAAGAAAAGCAGCTCAGAGCCCACCTGCCCTGCCATTTTGCACGCAAGGCAAAGGCTTGGTGCACTCTTTGCTTTCACATTGGCCTAATGATAAAGAGCATTTATTGAGTACCTGTGGTGTGCTCGGCCCTAAGCTCATGATTGCCATATCTTTTTTTAACAGCCTCATTGAGATATGTCACATACTGTACGATTCATCCATTTAAAGTGTACAATTCAATGGCTTTTAGTATATTCAGAGTTAATGCAACCATCACCACAACCAATTTTAGGACATTTTTACTGCCCTAAAAAAGAAACCCTGGTGGCTCATGCCTGTAATCCTAGCATTCTGGGAGGCCAAGGCAGGAGGATCGCTTGAGCTCAGGAGTTCAAGACCAGCCTGAGCAAGAGCGAGACCCCATCTCTACTAAAAATAGAAAAAAATTAGACGGGCCCTGTAGTCCCAGCTACTTGGGAGGCTGAGGCAGGAGGATTGCTTGAGCCCAGGAGTTTAAGGTTGCTATGAGCTAGACTGACACCACAGCACTCTAGCACGGGCAGTAAAACCTGTTCCTCTTGGCCATCACCCTCTGGTTCCCACTCTCAGACTGTCCTCTCCCCAGCCCTAGGCAACTATTCCTGGAAATTTTATATAAATTGAGTCATATATATTTTGAGGTCCTTTATGATTGGCTTCTTTCACTTAGCATAAGTTTTGGTTCATCCGCATTGTAGTCTGTGTCAGTACTCTGTTCCTTTTTGTAACTGATTGGTTTTCCATTATATGGATCTGCCATGTTTTGTTTTCCATTCATTAGCTGATGGACATTTGGGTTGTTTCTACTTTTTGGCCATTGTGAATAATGCTGCTATGGACATTTGTGTATAGATTTTTGTGTGGCCATATGTTTCACCATCTCTTTTTAATCCTTAGCAGTTCTCTGAAGAGTGGGTTCTCTGTGTGTGTATGTTTCTGTGTAGAGTGCTTGGCTGTTCGTGGTTAGAACAATTGGAAGGGGTCAAGGGGTGCTCCGAGGGTGTGGCAGCAGCTCTACCCTGCCTGGCACAGAACTGTTGTGACATTTGATCCACCTGCACAGCTGTATTGGTGAATACCAGCCCATGGGATTTGGCCTTACAGGGCCACAGGACATGTGTGTTTGGAAGCCTAGGCCTCCCCTGGGACTAGGCCACGAGTTGGCAAGGATGGCTTGCTGCTGGCCACACGCTGAGGCAGCTGGTACCCCGGGCACTGCTGCAGGCACCTTCCTGCCAGCAATGACCTGTGGATCACTGGGGCTCAGCCCAGTACCCCAACCTGCGTCAGCAGGGGCCACCTCAAGGGCTACTCTGGGATTGGCATTCTCGTCCACCCTCCTCCCACTGTGATGCCCCGTGAGTCACTATCATACTCGTCTGCCTGCCCGCCGCCTGCCTGGGACACCACTCAACCTTGCCCTGACCTCTCTGCCTCCCCGCCTGCTTTCAGGTGAATACATCAAGACCTGGAGGCCCCGGTACTTCCTGCTGAAGAGTGACGGCTCCTTCATTGGGTATAAGGAGAGGCCCGAGGCCCCTGACCAGACCTTACCCCCCTTAAACAACTTTTCTGTAGCAGGTATGTCTTACGGTGAGCACACCAGGGTTCCGGTGCTCATAGAATGGCTGGCAGGTCTCAGGGGCACATGGGACTCAGTTACTCTTGAGCTTTGGGCCTGTCGCAGGCCTGTTTACCCTCCGATGTGTTTTCCGCCCTTGTCTTGCTCGCCCTCTGGGTTAGCTGGGCCAGGCGGGGCTGTCCTGGTGGAGATGGAGAGTGGGAGGGAGGGAGAGGCAGGGCATTTCCCCACACCCCTGCTGGGCAGCTGTGTGGTTCTAGCTTGTGCCAAGTGCCTCCCATCCTTCCCTCTGGTAACAGCCTCCTCCCTCTGTCTTCTAACCTCGAGGTGTTGTAGCTTCAGGGGTGGCAGGGCTAGCCTCATGTCCTCTGTTCCCTCCGTGGTACCCGAAGTGATGCCTTCCAGCTGGACCCTAATCAATGAAAATTTCACAAGCCCAAAGCCCTTGCTGGGGACTTGCAGAACACAGTCCTGCCCCCATCCCTGGCCTCTCTGCCGTCTTCCTTCCCTGCAGACCTGATCACTCACCGTGTCCTTGTTCCTCCTGCCAAGAACATTGCAGAGGCATCCCCTTCTCCAGTGCCTTAGCCCAGACCACCGTCCTCTCCCTTGCTTCTCTCGAATCAGCCCCAGACCCACTGTGCTCTGCGTAAAGCCTTTTCCTTGTTGCTCTCCTGTGTGCTGGTGAGCCCAGCACATCTGTTACCAGCCCCACCTTCTCACCCAGTTCCCAGCCTGTCCCCTGCAGCTCCTGGGACCTTTTTCCCTGGGTATCCTCTGGGTCCCTCATACCTGCTTAGTCCCAAATTGACCTTAAGTTCTCTCCTCCCCTCTCCCAACCTTCTATTCCCTGTCTCCATCTCAGGGGTGGCCCTGTCAACCCCCTAGTCCTTGGGTGGACCTTGTCCTAGATGTCTTCCTCTCTGCCCTCGCCTGTCTGCCTGCCCTTTCCTCCCTTCCCTGTGGCTTCACTCTGGTGTAGCCGCCTCCTCTCCAGCTGGGTTCCTGCCTCCCTGGGGCCCCAGCTTCCAGTCTCACCCTCTACATGACAGCCAGAGGGATGGGTCTTAATCTGTTCATGTCCCTTCCCTATTTAAAAGCCTTCCATGGCTCCCTGCTGTCCTGAGGACAAAGTCCAGATTCCTTGCCTGCCCATGGCCTCCAAAGCCCTGCCTGGCTGGCGCCGGCCCACCTCTCCAGGCTGGTCTCTTGCTGCTTCCCTCCTCTTGCTTGGAGCAGAATTGGCCATCCCCTGAGTATGGTGGGGCCCCTCTTACCTCTGGGCTTCTGTACATGGTGTACTCTTTAAGCTCCGTTTTCCTTCAGGGATTGGTTCAGAGATGGCTGCTTCCTCTGGGAATCCCTCCCTGACCCCTGTGCTGGGTCAGATGCCGCCTCGGAGTTTCCGCACACCTCTGGGCTTCCCCCCGCAGCCCTGGCTACTGAGTCATCACTGTCTGGTGGTCCGGCCCCTTCTCCACACATACTGGACCTTGAGCCATGCGAGGGCAGAGCCAGGGTTGTCTCAGTCACTAGAGTGCCCCAACACCATCTTGGCCTGGGGCTGGGCACGAAGGAGGTGGCTTGGGGAATGTGGGCTGCACCAGGCAGGGCTGCCCCTCACCCCCATGCTGTCCCCTCCCTCTACCTGCAGAATGCCAGCTCATGAAGACCGAGAGGCCGCGGCCCAACACCTTTGTCATACGCTGCCTGCAGTGGACCACAGTCATCGAGAGGACCTTCCATGTAGACTCTCCAGACGAGAGGTGAGTCTGGGCCTCTGTGTGGCTGCCCTTTGAGAGTGACCAGGCCTGGTGTGAGCAGAACAGGTGGAGATGGACAGATTTCCTCTCCTATGGGACCCTCCATAGAAGTTTCTAGTCTATAGTCCTTCTATAGTCTATAGTCCCAGCTGGAGCTGAGAGGAGCTGTGGTTCTCAATCTGAAGACCCCACTCTGTGTCCTTGGACTTGAGGGCCCATGGGAATCATGGGGCAGAGCTTGTGTAACAACACAGACTGCTGGGCCTGGCTCCAGGGCCTTGTATTGCCTGGACATCTGCAGAGGGTCAGGTAGCCATGTTCTTAACAAGCATCTCTAGTGATTTTGAGGAAGGTGGTGCAGACATTCAATTTGAAAAGATCAATTTCATAATCAGAAGAGATGAGATAGACGTAGCCATTAAAAAAATCCGTGTAAGGAGGTGTGTAGTAAGAGGTTCACTCCCTCCTCTGCCCTATCCGTCCAGCTCCCCGCACCCCCAGTGTTCTTACGTGTCCTTGAAGACCAGAAGTCTTTGTGCCCTCCTGCTTTTTTTTTTTTTTCCTTCTTTTTACACAAAAGATAGCATTGCACACACTGTTCTGGACTTGCTTTTTTCTCTTGAGTGTATCTTGGGGAATCTTTCTGCCTTAGTATACGGAGAGCTGCTGCTGCTGCTTTGTTTTATGTTTTGCTTTTATTTACTTTTTTAAAAAGCCAGACATGGGTGTGTCCCAAAGTTTGAGTTTGTTTAGCAGTTTTTTATTCATGGTGACTGGGGTTGTGTGGCCTTGCGTTTTCAAACACCAGTGTGAGCAGTGGGAAATCACACCTCACGGTAGCGTTAACTTTTTTTCCTTTCTCTATGGATGTGTTTGACCCTCAAGAGCCATGCGAGTTTCCTTTTCCACACTCTGTTCATATCATTTGTCTATTTTTCTTATTGGGTAGCTGGTCTTTTCCTAATTTATATTTGAAAGCTCTTTATACATTAGGGAGCTTAGCGCCCCCCCCTTTTTAAAATTTTTTTATTTTTTATTTTTTTGAGAAAGAGTCTCGCTCTGTTGCCCAGGCTAGAGTGCTGTGCATGGCGTCAGCCTAGCTCACAGCAACCTCAAACTCTTGGGCTCAAGCGATCCTCCTGCCTCAGCCTCCTGAGTAGCTGGGATTACAGGCATGCGCCACCATGCCCGGCTAATTTTTTCTATATGGATTTTTAGTTGTCTGGCTAATTTCTTTCTATTTTTAGTAGAGACGGGGTCTTGCTCTTGCTCAGGCTGGTCTCGAACTCCTGACCTCAAGCGATCCTCGGGCCTCAGCCTCCCAGAGTGCTAGGATTACAGGCGTGAGCCTCCTCGCCCGGCCCCCCCCCTTTTTTTGGAGACAGAGTCTCGCTCTCTTGACCCAGCCTAGAGTGCCGTGGCATCAGCCTAGCTCACTGTAACCTCAAACTCCTGGGCTCAAGCGATCTTCTTGCCTCAGCCTTCCGAGTAGCTGGGACTACAGGTGCATGCCACAATGCCTGGCTCATTTTTCTGTTTTTTGTAGAGATGAGGTCTCACTCTTGCTAAGACTAGTCTTGAACTCCTGAACTCAAGTGATCCTTCCGCCTTGGCCTCCCAGAGTGCTAGGATTACAGGCGTGAACCACCTCGCCTGGCTGAGCATAGCCCTTTGTAATGAATGGGAAATGTTCTTTTTTCCCCATATTGTCCTTTTGGATCTCACTTTGAGAAACACTCCTCTAGTTTGTCCATGGGCTAAGACTTCAGTAGACTCTCTGGAGAACCCTAAAACAGTGCCATCCTAGAGAGCTTTCTGCCATCATGGAAATGCTCTATATCTGCAGTGTCCAACACGCATGTGTGCCTATTGAGCATTTGACATAGGGCCACTGAGGAATGGAATCTTTTATTTTATTTAATTTTAACTGATTAAATAGCCAGATGTGGTTAGTGACTACCTTCTTGGACAGTGCGGTTTAAGAGCCTACACAAACAATATCACAGGACTTGTTACCATAATCTGTACTATAATGCTTATTGCATATCTTTGTCAAAGGTTAAAAATGTACTTGCTCCACCAGGGGGAACAGAATTACCATCTCAAGCCAGCTGAGGTGTTACTCAGTTGAAAACTATGGACCAAAACATGGACTGCCAGAAAAAACAAAGCAAGACCAGTAGTTGCATAGGTCCTGCATGTTGGCGGGCTGGGTTTTGAAGAGCGGATAGGAGTTGGCCGTGGAGCTAGGCAGGAGAAACGTTCGGGAAAAGGGACCAGCATATGCAAAGGCCTGGAGGTAAAACAGCTTATGCATTCCAGGGCCACAGAGGGTTCTGTGTCATCAGAAAATCAAGGGATAAGGAGTGTTGGAAAGGGGGGAAGTAGAGGTGCTTGAAGATGGAGAGCTCAGTCAGGGCCTTGGACTCCAGATGGAAATTCCCACAGGACTTGGCAGGGCTTGATAAGTTGGGGTTTGTCACAGGGTTGTTACAAGATTCAGGGGATTGATAAACAGGAAGCCCTTGACTCAGCAGTACCTGGCGCATGGTTTGCAAACCCAGAAAAGGAGTAGTGGGAGCCAGCAAGGTGTTTTAGTGGGCGAGAGAGATGATCTAGTTTCTATTTTTGCAAGATAACATGCCCTTCAGTGTAGGGAAGAATCCCATTACTAAGACTGTGGGGACTCGAGAGCCCCTACCTTCTTCCTTTTCTTAGCATCTTCTGCTGCAGCTGGAGAAAAAACTGCCGGGACTACTCTTAGAGGCCAGATCCCAGATTCCTGACCTTAACCCTGGAGGGGGTCATGAGCCAGCAACACAGCAAGAGAGAGGTGCCCTCTGCTCTGCTCATGGCTGACTGATGCTATCCTCACTGCCCCAGCCTACACAGGCCTGGCATTGGCTGGTCACTCCTGAGCCTGGGAGGGACACGAGGGTCGCAGGGCAGACGGGCACCATGCTGGTGACCGGTCCTTGTGTAGGTGCCGCAACACCCCCTCACTGGGCTCCTGGTTGCCTCTCCTGCCTTCTCCAGGGCAGCTGGGGACCCTCCCTGCGCCATCTAGTCCACTGCCAGCTTGTTGTTTCAAATGTAGAAAAGTTGAAAGAAGTGTAACGAATGAACATCCAGGCACCCCGTACCAAGATGCAGCAGTTCAGCTTTTGCTACGTTTGCTTCATCTGGCTATATTTTATGCTGACTCTTGAACATCTGTTCATACCTCGTGGCACTTTACCTGTTGATACTTCAGCGGGCATCTCCTAAGAATAAGGACTTTCTCCTGCGGAGTCATGATATCCTTAACTACACCTGAGATAATTATGTTCTTACTAATGTCTTCTCCATATCCATGCCATACTTGAATTTCTCTAGTTATCTTCAAAATGTTGTTTTTCAAACCAGTGTTAATTCAAGGTACATGTTGTCTCTTTGGTCTGTTTTAATGTAGTTTAGCCCTTTGTTTCCATTCCGCCCAGACTTTGATTTTTTTTGTATATGCCAGGATAGTTGTCTTATAGGGCATCCCACATTCTGGCCCTGTCGTATTATTGCCTTTTGGCATTGTTTACTTTGTTCTCCTGTGCCTGTGTTTCCTTTAAACTAGAAATGAGGTCTGGGGCAGGGTTGGCAAACTACAGCCCTGCCTTCCGTTTTTATAAATAAAGTTTTATTGGAACATGACCATGTTCGTTTATTCATGAGTTGTCTATGGCTGTTTTTGCCATACTGTGGCACAGTTGAGTAGTTGTGACAGAGATTGTGGCCTGCAAAACCTAAAAAATTTACTGTCTGGTCCTTATGCAGAAAAAGTTTACAGACCCTTGGTCTAGGCAAGCAGGAATGCTTAGTAGTGCATCAGATTAGTATGATCTTTTTGATGTAAATCTTTCTGTTCAGAACTCTGCGTGGCTTTTAGTCCCACTTGGAGTAAACTCCAGTCTGTGCCATATCCGCCAGAGTCATTTCCCACCGCTAGTGCCCGCTGTCTGCATCAGCCCACTGAGGCACAGGAAGGTCAAATGACCTGCCTGGTGTTGCCTGCAGGAAGGGGCAGGGCCACGATTCTCGCCCAGGCCATCAGTTCCAGAGTCTGTACTCTCAACCACTGTGTGGTCCCCAGCTGATACCGGAGGCAGACGGGCTGGGGAGGTTGGGCCGCTGAGGCCCCCGCAGCTAGTATGCAGCGGAGCTGAGGCCCAGGCGTCAGGCTCTGTCTGGCCCCTGAGCCTGTGCCCTGCCCTTGTGCCCTTCATGGGTGAACATGGCTCCCTCACAAGTTGATCCCCTGGCCCAAGTGAGGATGAGACGGTTCCCTCATGTTATTTTGCTAGTCATGTCTCTTGGTGGGGAGAAGTGTTCTTGGGGGAGGTTGGGATGCCTGGGTTTGTGTCCCCGGCCTCTGCGTGCTGGCTGTGTAAATGGGCAGATGGCAGCCTCTCTGTGCCTCAGTCTCCTCATTTGTAGAACGAAGTGAATCGCAGTACCCACTGCAGAGGGTTGTTGGGAAGATGAAAGGAGCTACTTCACATAAAGCACCACGGTGGCGGCCGCTGTGAGTGGAAGGTGTTAGTGTTACTGTTGTTTAGTGGGGGGATCCCTCTCTGAGAGGTGGTCCAGATCATAGCTCCTGAGGAGAGGTGTTCCTTACTTTGTTCCTGGGCTCTCTGGCATGGTGTCTGTTATTCCATGAAGCTTCCTGAGAGAGTGTCACTCCTTGATCCTCCTGGGTCTTGTCTGGGAATCCAGGCTGTGGCTTTCAGCAGCCTCTCTTGAGTCTGAGACAGGGAGAGGGAGTGTGGTGCCAAGGAGGAGTGGGCTGTGTGTGGGCGAGAGTCCCAGTTCTACCCTGTCCCTGCTGTAGGACCCCCATAGGTGACTCCCCCTGGAAATGCTGTCTTCCTCTCCAGTGCTCTTGAGAATTACATGAGCTGGTGTCTGTGGAGCTGGCTATTCAGAGCTGTTATTTTTCTAGTCATTTCTTTCAGCAGGGAAGGAGGTTGGTTTCCCCTTGGGCTCTCCTCTTGGAGGGTGGAAGGTACTTAAGCCTCAGCTGCCTTTTGCCCCAGACGCCACGTTGTGAACCCCTGAGGAGTACCCTGGACACCCTGGACAGGGGCCCTTGCTTTTTCTCTGGAATTCTAAGTGCTGCAACCTCACAACTTCAGTCTAGTTGGAATAGGACTGGAGGCTTTTCAGGCGGCTGCAGAAAAGCCGTCTCTTGTGTTGCCGTGGGTTCCCGAAGCTCCCTGTAGGGTGGGCAGCTTGAGTCAGGGTAGGCTGGGTAGGTCCAGGCCCCTCACCCTGTGTCTTTAGCACCTGCCATGAGTTGAGTCTGTCCGTGCCACCCTGTATGCATGCACGCTCTGCATGAAGCAGCTCAGCGGTGTCTCAGCAGCCCTGGTCCACAGAGAAGGGGATAGGCCGGGAGGATGAGGAGGCAGCGGAGCCGCCCTTGGAGCCCGGCCGGTGTGGCTCCAGAGCCCATGCCCCAGTCCACATCCGGGGAAGCGCCTCAGGGCTGCTTTTGGTGCCCGTGGTGTGGATGCGCTGTAGCTTGTGTGTTCAGGCTACTGCTGAGGGACCGTCTGTGTCCTCTCCACCCCTTTCTTTGTAAACAAAGATGACACCAGCCCGTACATCTTAGTCTGCAACCTGCTTGCTACACGCGGTGGTCTCTCGAGGCCTTTATGTATGAGAGATGTGTATGTATTTTAATTATTATATCTCTTAGGAGATCTTTGATTCCCCCCCCCCCCCCGCCCCTGAATCCACCATCTTACACTCAGATTGAACATTTTAAAATTTCTAAGAGGACAACTATGTCTGATAAAGCATGTCATGGGATGTGTTCCTACTCCATTTTTTCTTTTATTTGTGGAAAACAGGAATATTAATGTGGGGATTGGGATTCAGGCTATAACTTGTTCCAAAGGGGTTAGGGGTTATAGCAAGTTGAGAAGTGATGGCTTGAGTTGTTGGGTCACGGGGGGGAAGAAGCCAGTACCGCTCTGCCTGGGTGTGCACCGGGCCTCGCTGTGCACCGGCCCTAAGACCATTCGGACTTTGGCTGCCTTGCTTATCATTACCTGAAAACCTGCTGAGTACCCACCGTGAGTACTGGGGCACACCATGTTCAAAGGCCTCGTGGGACAGACCGCAGACCCTGGGCGGCAAGGGGCAGCGTGCCAGCACTTGATGTTTATGCATCTTACACAGCATGATCTCCTGTGAGTGAGGCCAGTTTGAGAAGGCAGAGCCTCCCCTGCATTTACTGGGACCTCTGAGCTTCGTTGCTGCTTGGTTCAGCAAGCCACCAGCTAAGCAAGAGCTGCCCTGCCCCTTGGCTCTGGGGAAAGCCACAGGCTTTTTATAATTCCAGCTACCAGGCCTGGAGCAACTGCTGTGTTTTTCTTGAATTTGGTTTCTTAATCTGTGCCTCAGTTTCCTCCTTTGTAATGCAGAAGGGAAGGGAGCGGTTAATAATAGTGAATGTCTGTTCTTAGCTCCCATCTGAGCTGGCTGCACTTACCGGGGCTTATTTAAATCACTGGGTTTTGGGAGGTTGCTGCTTGCACTCTTTGAATTTTTTCGTTCTTACTGAACATTTTCTTTTTCCCACTGGTCATGTGGCTGTTTCCTAGACACAGGCCAGATAAACAGGGGGCTCTCAATATATTGGGTTGAACCACCTGATTGCTGTGTGGTGGGTCAAAAATGGGGGGATATGGACAATTTAGTGTCATTCAGCCTAATATTTTTCTTTCTCTCCGGGCATTTTCATTTACTAGAACAGTTTGTAAGTATCAAAAGAAAATTCTTTCCCAGCAAGTTCTAAATCATGAGCAACAGAACTAGTTTATTCTTAAACTGGGCTTCCTTTTGCTGAGATCTGCTTCCTGCGCACCCCTTCTCTCTTCCACGTCCCTGGGCTGCCAGGACCTCTGTGCCTGCCGTGCCCTCCCTGCAGACTGTCCCCTTTAGGGAGTCATGTCGTTCAGCTCTTGCCTTGTAAGATCTTCAGCTGCTTTGGCTAACGAGTGCTTCCTTTTACTCTTGGTTTTGCTTTACAAGACATTGGTGACCTATAAACTTGAGCTTGTCATTTGTTCTGGAGGAATTCAAAGGAGCACTGTCTCCCTCACTCGAGGCTCAGGGTGGTGGCTCATTTTCAAGAAGAGAGTGGTCTCCCCACTTTGATCATTTCACTGCTGCCTGGTTTCAAGTGGCCCTGAGGCCAGGCCACTGCTGAGAAATCAGTGCTCTGTCTTCATATTCCACTCTTGCCCTTTCCTCCCCATCACAGCCAGAGGTCTGTGAAATTTCACTCAGGTCCTGTCAGCTTTGCCTGGCTCAGACAGATCTCACGAAAACGTGTTGGGTCATTTGCTCACACATTGGAGGAGGTGGGGCCGTGGCTGGGCTGAGAGGAGGCACTCAGCCCTTCTAGCCCTGAGGCCCAGGACTCACGGCTCCCCAGAAATCATGGCTCATGTATGCCCCCACACAGGGAGGAGTGGATGCGGGCCATCCAGATGGTCGCCAACAGCCTCAAGCACCGGGGCCCGGGTGAGGACCCCATGGACTATAAGTGTGGCTCCCCCAGTGACTCTTCCACGGCCGAGGAGATGGAAGTGGCAGTCAGCAAGGCCCGGGCCAAAGTGGTAGGTGCTGGGGGCAAGGGGTGGGGGCTGTCAGTCTGTAAGTGCCCCCAACCCCAACGCTGGCCTTGCCCCGCTTGGTTTCCATATAAAGTGTGCAGGGGTCCAGCTGAGAGATGTCTGCCCTGCACGGTGGGGTGATTCCAGGGTGTCGATGCCCCAGGGGCTGCTCTGTGCCCATGGGGTGAGGGGCAGCCCTGGGGGACCTGCTGCAGCTTTATCCTGGGGGGTCTTGAAGACTCCATGACCCCCATGTCAGAGCTCTGGGCTCAGCCCAGCCAAGGCCCTCTGCCTGGGAAAGCCGTGAAGTGGGACAGCCTTGGCCTGAAGGCCGCTTCAGAACGAACAGCTGCTGCCCAGAGCCTCCCTTCCTGCTCTAGCTGAAGCCATTTGGCAACAGTGTCTTCTGGTCTTCCTCTTTCTTTGTTCAAATTTCCCCCCATGGGCCTTGTGCCAGGCACTGACAGCCCCCACTCTGCCCATCCCCCACAGACCATGAATGACTTCGACTATCTCAAACTCCTTGGCAAGGGAACCTTTGGCAAAGTCATCCTGGTGCGAGAGAAAGCCACTGGCCGCTACTACGCCATGAAGATCCTGCGGAAGGAGGTCATCATTGCCAAGGTAGGCGCTCCAAGGCCTGCTGCTCGCCAGCATCTGTAAGGGCCGTAGTCTGGAGCCAGACCGTGGTTAGGAGCTCTGCAGGGCTGAGACACTGACCCAGCCTTCTGCTGCTGCAGTCTTACTTTCTGCCACAGATCCCATTCCCCTTGGACTCGGTCCTACAATTCCCTGGGCAGAAGGGGAGCCTTAGGCACAGAGAGGAGCGGGCTGCCTGCTAAGCTCCCCCACCCCACCCCCGGGGGGGCCTGGGGATACCCATGGACTGAGTCTGCCTCAGGGCCTCCCCCAGCAGGTGCTGGCAAGGCCTAAGAGGGGAGAGGTCCCTATGGGGAGGCTGGGCTGGGAATGGAATTCTATTTTTTCCCCTTATTTAAAGTTTTTGTAATGGAAGCTTCCAAACATAAAAATTTTGAAAAGAAAAATAAATATAATGGGCTCCCATGTAGCCATCATCTAGTTTCAACAGTTATGAGCATGTAGCTAATCTTGTTTCATTAGATCTGTTGCCCCTTCCCTTTTTTGTTCTGGAGTTGCTTTATTTTTTTAAGAGACAGTGTCTCTCACTCTGTCACCCAGGCTGGAGTGCGGTGGTGTCATAATAGCTCACAGCAACCTCAAACTCCTAGGCTCAAGCGATCCTCCTGCCTCAGCTTCTTGAGTAACTGGGACTATGGGCATGCGCCACCATGCCTGGCAAAGTTTTTATTTTTTGTAGAGGTGGGGTCTCACTCCTGCTCAGGCTGCCCTCGAACTCTTGAGCTCAAGTGATCCTCCCACCTCAGCCTCAGATGGTGCTATGATCATATCCAACAAAATTAACTGTTAATTCCCGATGTTACTGACCCAAGACAGGGTTTCTCAGCCTCAGCACTACTGACATTTTGGGCCAGGTCATTCTGTGTTGTGGGTACCGTCCTGTGTGCTATAAGATGTTTAGCAGCATCCCTGGTTTCTGCCCACCGAAGCCAGTAACAACCCCCCCAGTTATGACGATCAAAAATAACCTTATACATTTTCAAATGTCCTGTGGGGATAAACTTGTCCCGGGGGAGAGCCAGTATCCAAGCTGCCGCAGGTGGTTGAGGATATTTGGTTCTGCTGTTCAGTCAGATACCAAACTTGAAGCTGCATTAGTGTCATCCAGAGGGCTAGTGAGACAGTGCTGGGCCCACCCTGAGTTTCTGACTCAGTGGCTCTTGGGTGGGGCCCAAGAATTTGCATTTCTACAAGTTCCCAGGCGGTGCTGATGCTGCCAGTGTGGGGCCGCACCCCAGAACCGCTGCTCTCCAGCCTACGGCCTGGCTTGGGTCCAGTTCCTTCTTTGGGCAAGAACATTTGACAAGGTGGTGTTTCCCACATCCTGTGGCAGCACCTCAGGGGCATGTGGGTTCAGGTGGTAGCAGCCTGACCCCGCCACTGTGAAGTCCCCATTGGCTGTCTGCTTTACCGTTTTGAGAGAGCGTCACGGAATGGGATTGTGTTTCACCAAGACCTTGCTCCCCATCCCTCGGGTTGGATGGAGTGGGCAGGCCAGGTGTTGCCCACCAGCCCCTCACCCGTGCTCTGTCTGCAGGATGAAGTCGCTCACACGGTCACCGAGAGCCGAGTCCTCCAGAACACCAGGCACCCGTTCCTGACTGTGAGTCACACTCCCCTTCTCAGGCAGTCTGGGCCCTGTAGGCCAGCGCCTGTGGGCAGCTCAGGGAAAGGGCCTGAACCTGCCTTGGTGTAGGCCAGGTGGGCAGGGCAAGGTGCTGCGCCCCCGCCTCGTCTGAACCAAGACTTCGGGTGGGGCTGGCAGCTTCTTCATAGATGGTGGTTTCACGTAAGCGGACTGAAGATGTCACCATTATCAGGTGGCCCCGGGAGAGCATGGCTGCTGTCTTTGTGATTTAGGAGGACCTAGCCCAGGTGGTCCAAATGGGAGCATTATTTGTTTTGTTTTAAGTTATAATCAAAAAAAGCAGAGGTGTTAGCATCGTATTGCCGATCAACTCAGGCTGAGTAGGTATCTCTCTGGGGTATGGTCTCCATTGAGGCCTAGTGGTCATCAGTTAAATGGAGTAATTGAGGCTGGCATATGTGTCATTTATGTAGCTTAGTTGCTGTCCAGGTGTCCTATTAAGCCACAGCATTTGTTCCAGTGAAATCTTATGAGGTACCTCAGTGTGGAAGACAGAGAACAGTAGAGTTGTGAGCAGAGGGGTCACCCAAGGGGCCTCTGAGGAGCTCTCTGTAGGGCTCCGTGATGTGCAGTGTCATAGCTGCTGTCTGTTGGCTGCAGCTTGCCCATCCTGTCTTTGGAGTTGGCTCCAAGCCATTGCCACTCCCAGCCACAGCGCACATCACTTGTGTGCGTGTGAGTTTAACTCATTTTACTATTAAAATTAGGTGGAGAGAAGTGAAACAGCTCTGGTTGCCCAGAACATACTTGCTACCCTGGCGAAGGTAGAGGACAAGATGATTCACACAGTTATCTCTTTCCTGCCCTCAGAGCCATGAGTCCACTCACCTACTCCCCGTCTGCCTGACTCCCTCGGGCCCAGGCCAGGGCTGGGAGGGTACACGCAGAATTAACAGTGCCCCTGCCTCCGAGGCTCAGCAGAGCCTCCTCCTTCCCAGCCCCTACCCTGGCCGCCTTCCTCCCGCAGGCGCTGAAGTATGCCTTCCAGACCCACGACCGCCTGTGCTTCGTGATGGAGTACGCCAACGGTGGCGAGGTGAGCCGTGGGGACCCCCGGCCATGCTTTCTAGGTGTGTCCTTCCAGAGTGGGGGACAAGGCAGAGAGGAGCTGGGGTGGGGGTGGGGGAGGCAGGAGGCTTACTGTCATCTTGCCCTCCACCCGCTGCCTCCGTGGGACAGGCGGCATCATCTCCATTTTGCAGTGGGGGTAAGTGAGGCTCAGTGAGGTTAAGTGGCTTGCCCAGGTGACACAGCTAGTGAGAGTGGGGCAGACAGGTGTGGAGAGGGCTGCGGAAGTGGTTGGCTGACAGTGCTTTGAAGGATGTTCTCAGAGGCTCCAGAGGAAGCATCTGAGTGTTGAAGTCCACCAGCCCTCTCTTTCCCTGTTTCTTCCTGAAGCAGTTCAGTTCAGCCACTGCCTGCGCTGAGGTCACACTTCTGTCACCCACTGGTCTCTGGCGCCCTTCTGTACGCAGGCAGATGCAGCTGCCTGGAGTGAGATCGGTTGTTTGCTTCATCTGTCCCGTTTGGGCTCACCTGAGGCTTCCTGTCACTTGCTCAGGACTCGTGTTCCTCTTTGCTCCCTCCCTGGCCTGTCTCAGGCTGTCTCTCCATTACGCTCTTATTGGCACCGACTGGCTGGTCCTTGTTCTTCTCTACCCACTGTCCCTCACTTGGTCTCTCTTGCTGGCACTTGCCAGTTGGTGGAGCAAGTGTCACTGCCCTTCTCTCTGGGCTGGGGGTCTGACTTCCTGTCCCCACCCCTTCCTCCGGCAGCTGTTCTTCCACCTGTCCCGGGAGCGTGTCTTCACGGAGGAGCGGGCCCGGTTTTATGGCGCAGAGATTGTCTCAGCTCTTGAGTACTTGCACTCACGGGATGTGGTGTACCGTGACATCAAGGTTGGTGTGTGGCTGGGGGTGCGGGGGGACAAACACACAGAGGTTCCAGGCTGGCCCGTGGCACACACGCGGGACTCATAGCAGGGAGGCCGGGATCAGGCCTCTGCCCTCATGTGCTGAGCTCCCCAGCAAGGTCCAGGGCGGCGGCTCCGCAGCAGGCAGCCCAGCTCTTGGGACCTTTCTGCGCCTCCTGTGAACACTCCCAGGCTGGCAGGGGCGTAAATTGGCACAAGCTCTAATTTAGAAGATAATTTGACAGTGTCCACCAAAGCTGAGTGCACAACAGAAACGGGGACGTGTGTGCACCTCAGGGAGTGTAGATACAGGCTGAGGGGAGCACAGTTCGCGCTAGCCCAAACTGGAAGCAGCCCAGAGAATAGGTGTATTCACACAGGGGCTTCTGTGCAGCAGTTAGGGAACAAACTATAGCTATGCACGTAGGTAAGGTCAAAGGAAAAAGCCAGAACAGACGAGGGGAATCTGTAGGTGTGTGTACATGTGGGTGGTACACTCTGTAAAGAAAAGCAAGGGAGGACAAGTCACTTCTCAGCAGGGGTCAGGCAGTAGCTGGGAGGGGCACATAGGGGCTTCTGGGGGTTACTGATGTTATTTCTTGACCTGGTGGAGGTTACACAAAGGCCCCACTGAATTGCCCATTTATGTTTTATATTTTTATGCTCTTCCTGGTTTATATTTCATAATTAAAAGATAAAAAGCTTAGGAAAAAAACAGAAGAAAGCTAGGGCCCCTCACAACCTGAATATAAGAAACTGCAGCCCACAATGAGGGCGGCGGGTGGGCGGGCCTGGCCCCATCTCTCCCTGCCTGGTCGTTTTCCAGCTAGCCCGGGGAGTGGCCGGGGCGGGAGGTGTTGGGTCTGGCCCCCTCCAGGCCTCAGAGGGCGAGGCCTTAGCCTTGCCCCGTGTGTGCTGTGGCCCAGCCTGGCATGGGGGAGTGGATGTCCTGGAGCCCCTGGCGTGGCAGCTGCCACCCTGGGCCACAACCCCCTTGAGGGAGGGTCTGGGGTGACAGGAAGTCCGGAGGGCATGCCCCTGATGTGTTGACTTTTCCAACAGCTGGAAAACCTCATGCTGGACAAAGATGGCCACATCAAGATCACTGACTTTGGCCTGTGCAAAGAGGGCATCAGTGACGGGGCCACCATGAAAACCTTCTGTGGGACCCCGGAGTACCTGGCGCCTGAGGTACTGGGGCTGGGGGTGGGGGTGCAGGAGCATGTGAGGCCGGGGTGGAGGGGACCCTCCGAGGGCAGGACTGTGATTCTGCCTGGCCCCTCACTGCCCCTCCTTCCGCAGGTGCTGGAGGACAACGACTATGGCCGGGCCGTGGACTGGTGGGGGCTGGGCGTGGTCATGTACGAGATGATGTGCGGCCGCCTGCCCTTCTACAACCAGGACCACGAGCGCCTCTTTGAGCTCATCCTCATGGAGGAGATCCGCTTCCCGCGCACGCTCAGTCCCGAGGCCAAGTCCCTGCTTGCTGGGCTGCTTAAGAAGGACCCTAAGCAGAGGTGAGGGCTGGCGTCTGCCCCGCCCTGCCCTGCCCTGCCCAGCGCCTCAGCCTGGAGGGGTCAGCCTCCGCCACCGGTGCACTCACCCGTGGGTTCACGTCACAGTGTGTGTTGTCCCCCACACAGCCCCTGAAAATGCCCACGGCCAGCTCTGAGCACTTTGGGGCCAGGCCCGTCCTCGGCACTCTCCCTGCACTGCCTTGTTTCGTGGGGACGCTGAGGAGCAGGGCAGCCCCGTGCCTGGCCTGGGATCGCCGATTGCACGTGGCAGAGCCGGGATGTGAACGGGCTGCCGCCGAGCCTGCCCTCCCAACTCCGTTTCTGGGCTTGGGGTGCGGGCGGGCTGTGAGCCCTCAGGAGGTTGCAGTCTCCCTGGCTCTGATGCCGGCACGAGGCTCAGGGTGTCCTGTGTGAAGCAGTGGTTTGTGACCAAGACAGAATCGCTGAAGGCCGTGCAGGGCCCACACGTCGCAGGCTCAGGCCTGCCTGCGCCAAAAGCCTGTCCCCCAGAACCTGGCCGCCCTGGGAGGTGGGTGCTGACAGCCGTCTCTGCCCAGGCTTGGCGGGGGGCCCAGCGACGCCAAGGAGGTCATGGAGCACAGGTTCTTCCTCAGCATCAACTGGCAGGACGTGGTACAGAAGAAGGTGAGCCCCCCCACCCCGCACTGCCTGCCCCCGACAGGAGCCTCCAAGGGCCATCATGGGTGACCTTGGTTGAAGCCTCCTGTCCTTAGAGTCCCTGAGTCTGGGCTCCTCTCCTCCGTAGCTCCTGCCGCCCTTCAAACCTCAGGTCACATCTGAGGTCGACACAAGGTACTTTGATGATGAATTCACTGCCCAGTCTATCACAATCACACCCCCGGACCGCTGTGAGTATCTGGGGCCCCTTGCCTGGTGGGCATGCTGGGTGGTAAAGGGGTGGGGTCTGCACTTGACCCAGTTCTCTGGGAGGACCCTTGAAGGCCACCCTCTCCGTGTCTGGGAAGCTTGCACTAAGATCTCCTTGCAGGGCCTTTTCCTGTGGGTCCTCCTTGGACCCAATGAGGCTCGCCAGGAGCCACTGGCTACAGCATACTCCAGAGCTCAGGTGGCAAGCTCTGGGCACCAGATAGCCTGGGTCCTTGGGGCTGGATTGGTTCCATGACTTTACAGTTGTTTGAGTTCTTGCTCTGAACCTAGCCAAGGGCTGGGCTGTGCTGGAGACACAGCAGTGACTGAGCTAGCCCTGGGCCCCACCCTTGGGGAGCTCCCAGTCCAGGTAGGGTGACTGACAGCCCAGAGCAGTCAGGGCTAGGATGTAGGAGCCCAGGGACTGGGGAAGCCCAGAGGAAATGCCTTACCTGGCCTGCAGGTAGGGAGGGCTTTCTGGAGGAGGAAACAAGCATGTCAACTGAGATGCATTCATGGCGGAAGCAGTGGCATATGGGGTGCCAGAAATGGGCAAGAGCATTGCACGGTCAAGGAACAGGCAGCAGTCAGGGAAGATGGGGGCGGGAAGAGAGCATGGAGCCAGAGTGGGAGGGTTTTGGGGGCCCCTGGGAGGAGTGGGGACTTTCTGCATGGGGAGCCATAGGAGGGTTTTGTGCAGAGAGGGACAGGGTTGCATCAGGGCTTTAGAAAGTGCCCCTGGCTGCATGTGGAGGGTGGACTGGAGGGGTGAGGGTGGGGGCCAGGGCAGGGACTGGGCTGGAGGCGTCTGGGGTAAGCCATGGTGGTGGCGTGGGCAGGGGAGGGAGAGAGGGGAAGGTGGGACGCTCAGAAGGCCAAGTGACCGAGCTGTAGGCCAGGGGGCAAGAGCGCAGGTAGCTTCGCAGACAGGGCTGCCCAGGGCTCCGGCCTGAGGAGTGGGGCGTGGCTGAGAGGCCGGTCAGGAGGGAAGCTGCCGAGCCTTCCCCGCCCCCCCTCGTGGGAGCCCCCTCCGGCTGCGGGTTCATACGGTGGTCCCACTGCAGTTCTTGCCGTGGCCGGTTCCCCAGGGAGTCTGGGCGGGGTGCCCGGGCCCTGTGCAGGCCGGTCCTCCCCAATCTGCCTCCACCAACCCCGCAGATGACAGCCTGGGCTCACTGGAGCTGGACCAGCGGACCCACTTCCCCCAGTTCTCCTACTCGGCCAGCATCCGCGAGTGAGCAGCCCTGCCGCCGCCACAGGACGCACGCATGGCTGCCATCCGCTGCCCGGGTGCTTTTTTTTTAACTTTTCATTTTGCCTTATTGGTTTGTGTCCCTATCCCTCGCCTCCTCGCCCCCATTTCCAGTTTCTCTTCAGTCCTCTCCCAAACTCACCTGAGCGGCCCCAGCAGCCCTTGCCTTGAGCCTCACCTTTGCGCCCAGACTAGCGTTGGGAGACTCCCCACCTCCTGCCCGGGACCGGGCTGTCGGGTGGACGGAGAGATTCAGGTTTTTAATCAACACAAGCCCCAGCAAGGGGCAAAGCATGAAGTGTGGCGCCGTGGGGCCTGCCTGCATTTCCGGCCGGAGCGCCACGCGGGCAGCCTGCCCACACGCTGCTGCTTCCGGACGGAGCCGCCCGACGCCATTTGACACCCAGCGGACAGTGGTGCTGCCTTCCGTGCCCTGTCGTCTAGGCTCGGAGTGGCCTGGCTCGGGGCGGTGTAACCCCCCGGCTCCCCCATGGGGGCAGAAAAGCAATAATGTCCAGGGACAGGCAGGGGGCCTTGGAAGCCATGGGATCTGGGGGTTAGGGCTCCCTTGTGAGTGGAGCCAGGTCCTTGGATCTGCATCGTGGGGAACCAGGAGGGACCCAGGGGGGTGGGCGCTGCTCCCCCTCCCCGCAAGCTGCTCTCCTGACCCTGTGGATGAGGCAGGAGGGAGGCTGGCCTGCCCACCCCTCAGCCCCGTGCCTTACCAGGGCTTCCAGCTGGCCTCACCTCCCGCTGGACCCCAGCCTGGCCCAGCCCCACTGGAGCACGTGGGCTGGGATCGTCCCCTTCTCTCTGCCTGGGGGCGGAGGGGCAGCAGCCCTGGCTGTTACACATCTCGCACCGAGACAGTATTGGGCCCCGCGGACTGGGGTGGGGGTGGAAATCTCTGGTACATGTTGAGTGGGGGGCCCCCGAGAAGGGAGGCTCCTAGGCCACCTCACCCCCTCCTCCCTCCAGGGCCCCACATTCTGCAGCCTTAAGGTGAACATGAGCGCAAGTCCGTGTCAGTGCTGTGGATACACGTGTGCATGCCTCGGACTGTGTGTCCGTGGGACACAGAGGCACTTGGGTGTGTGTATGTGCATTGGGGGTGTGTGTGTGCGAGGGCTGCGTGTCCTCAAGTGTGCATGGTGTGTGTGGGCTCGGGTCCCCACCCCCTGCCTGAGCATTTCATCCCATGGGGGAGGGGTGCGGGCCTGGTGGGAGGAGCTCCACCTGGGAGCCCCCGGCTGCCCTCCCCTCCCTTCTCCCCAACATCTCTGGGTGTCTGGAATTTAGTTTCTGTGGTTTTGATCTCCCCACCCCACCTCCTGAACCAGGCAGTTCACAGAAAGGCGTCATGGGGTGGGGTGGCGGGTTGGTGTGGGTGGGGGGGGGGTCTTTTTTCCTTTTTGTGTGTGTATGTTGTTTACCTGACGATTCTCCCCCGTCCCCACTGGCCTTTCCTTGTCCTTCGTATTTGTACGGTACAAGCAATAAAGACACTCGTTTCAGACCGGGGCCGAGCCTGCACTTGTGCTGGCCCACCTCCCTGGGCACCAGCTCCTTCCTGCTCCTGCGCTCCCTTCACAGGTCCCTGGCCAGCCAGGAAGTGGGGACACGTGGGGGCCCAGCAGGAGCGAGGAGGTGGGAATGAGCTCAGGACTAGGGCAGCTGGGGGTGGGCCTGTGCACGAGGCCAGGCTGGAGCTGGCAGGAGGGCGAAACTGGGGATGGCATCGGGGCAGCTGTGGGGCTGGGGTTGGGTATGGCGGACAGAGACCTTTCTCGGCCTTCAGATGCTACTTAGGTTAAAAGAGGTGGGGTGAAAGGACGAAGTGGGAGGTTCAAGTGGCTCAGAACAAGGAGGGTGCATTTGGTGGTGCTGAGTTCTGGAGCTGAGTGTGAGAGGGAGTGGTTCATTTCACACGGCCACCAGGCCCTGGCGTGGGGCATTGCCCTTCTCCCTGTTTACACTATAACTGGGAAGGCTCCCGAATTCCAGGACAAAGTCGGTGTGTTAGTGGTGTTCGTAGTTGCTGTCAGCTGGGAGCGCCCGGCCCACCCTCAGCTCTGGGAACTGACCCTCTGACGGCAGTTCCCTCTTTGCTGGCTGCGTGCTGGGCCCTTGCCGCTCCCCTGTGTGAGTCCTGCGGGCCGGGCGGAGGCTGAGCGGGAATCCTCCCGTCTCCAGACCCAGGCCTCAGCGCTGCGCCCTGCTGCTCGGAGGGCCTGGCACAGGTGAATTTAATTTCAGATTTTGCCAGAAGATATTAGGGCTTCACAACCATTGAGTCTTTGAGATTTTAAGCGAGTTTGAGCAGAAAAGTCAGATCTAACTTAGAAAAATCAGAGTTAGCTATGGCTAAGACTCCTGGTGTTTTTGTTGTTTGGTTTCTAAGTTCATATGGACTTTATTATTAATTTAATTACAAAAGTCTGCCCCAGTGGTCATAAAATAAACAGAAAAGCCTTTACTCTTCCCTCTGGTCCCAGCCCTCTGATGTGCCCAGTGTGAAGTTTCTTCTCACATCGCAGTGACTCAGATTTCCCAGGGTGGGCACATTCCTGGCTACCTCATTCTTCTAGGGGGGCTGTCTCGTACTCCATGGGGATGGGGGCCCACGATTTAATCAGCTGCTCCCCTTCACTGAACATAGGAGGGCCGTCTGGAAGGTATCTAGCCAGTGTTAATACATCTTTCATATTACGTGGCTGGATGCTTTCCAGACAGCCCTCGTATGTCCTTATACGTGCTGGTGCTTGCTTCTGTAGCTTTCCCAAGGAGGGAGTTAGAAGTGAAAGAGTTTTAATAAAATTGTACCAATTAAATTTTGAGTGGATAATCACTTCTGCAATGTGCATTTTAAAAATTTCACAAGTTGGTGTAAAGAATAATGTATATACATGCTGTGCCATTTAAAAGAAACACAAAACAGAAGAGTACAGGGAAGTCAAAATGACTTCAGGGCTGTGAGTGCTCACTTTGGTACCCACGTTACCTCTCTGTGCACATGGACACAGTGTCATAAACAGGTTGTTCCCTACCCTTCTTCTCCCCTGCATGACCCTGTCCTCCTATTTCATGCCAGCCCCTGGGGTCCGTCCTGCCACATCACACCCATGCGCCTGCCAGCGTGCGCGTGTTAGTAGGACGTGTTGGGTGGCTGGTTAAGGTTCTCTTTCAGCTGCTCTGCATTTGGGGAGCGAGCGCTTTTCCGTTGCTTCCCAGGGTTCCTTGGGATGGATGCCCCTCAGCTGATCCAGCTGCCCCCTGTTGACAGAAATTTACTTGGTTTCATTCTTTTACTGCAACCAACATGCTGTAATAAACCTTAACAACCCATCATGACTGTGCGTGTGCTTTTATGTGGGTGGCCTACATCCCAGGATTTTTACACATGTCAGGTAGCTTTCCAAAAAAGAGTGGTGATTCACATGTTTTAAATTTTGAGGCCCAGTGCGGTGGCTCACCCCTGTAATCCTAGCACTCCGGAAGGCTGAGACGGGAGGATCGTTTGAGCTCAGGAGTTCGAGACCAGGCTGAGCAAGAGCGAGACCCTGTCTCTACTAAATAGAAAAAGCCGAGTGTAGTGGCGAGTGCCTGTCGTCCCAGCTACTCGGGAGGCTGAGGCAGGGGGTTGTTTGAGCCCAGGAGTTTGAGGTTGCTGTGAGCTAGGCCGACGCCATGGCACTCTAGCCCAGGCAACAAGAGCGAGACTCTGTCTCTAAATAAGGACATATATAAATAAATATATAAACAAATATATAAATATGTAAATAAATGAAATAACTGCAGACTTGCAAAAAGCTTTCAAACTTTCAGAAATAGTATTGTACTAAGATTATTCTAGGGCCAGGGCAGGAAATATAGAGATGAATCTGGAGCATCTTGTAGTGACTGAAAGTAAGGACTTGCTTTAAAAAACACCCAGAACCTTCCATGGATGGTATTATGTCCAAGGGACACGGGAGCCAATGGAAAGAGGTGCCAGTGGCCAAAGCCGGAAATAATTTGAGCAATGAAGTAGCACAGCCTGGGTGTGGGTCTCATGCCTGTAATCCTAGCACTTTAGGAGGCTGAGGCAGGATGATTATTTGAGGCCAGGAGTTCAAGACCAGCCTGGGCAACTCATCAAGACCCTGTCTCTTAAAAACTAGCATTTTATTGGGTTTTACCCAAAGTATGAAGTAAATGACTCAAGTGACAATTGGGAATAATAAATGTCCTATGCAAAATTATGAATTTTTGCAGACAACCTTCAAGGAGGGAACACATAACCCCCTACTCCTTAGGTGTGAGTAGTGACTCCAAAGAGTACAGTATGGAGAGAAAGTAATTTTTCAGTGGAGAAACCTGATAAACACGGTGTCATCCATGTGATCAAGGTCAGTGTCAAAATCATGTTCACAGTGTGTACATTTAATGTGATGTAACTAGAATGATAATTTACTTCTGTGGTCTCCCTCCCCAAAGCACATAACCCTCATCTAACCAAGAGAAGACAGACAGACAAATCTCAATTGAAGGATGTCCTGTAAAACTGCAGTTCCCAACTCCCGGGCTGTGGACTGGTACCAGTCCATGGCCTGTTAGGACCCGGGCCTCACAGCAGGAGGTGAGCAGTGGGCGAGTGAGCGAAGCCTCGTCTGTATTAACAGCTGCTCCCCGTGGCTCGCATCACTGCCTGAGCTCCGTCTCCTGCCAGATAAGCTGTGGCGTTAGATTCTCATGGGAGCATGAACCCTACTGTGAACTGCACAGGTGAGGGAACTATGTTGCGCGCTCCTTATGAGAATCTAATCCCTGATGATCTGAGGTGGAGCTGAAGTAATGCTATGATGCTGGCGCTGGGGAGCGGCTGCAAATACAGATTACCATTAGCGGAGAGGTTTGCACAATAAATGTAATGCACTTGGATCATCCTGGAACTATCCTCTCCTGCCTGCCCCCCCAACCCAGGTCTGTGGAAAAATTGTCTTCCATGAAACCGGTCCCTGGTGCCAAAAAGGCTGGGGACTGCTGCAAAATGCCTGACCAGTAGTCTTTAAAACAGTCAAGGTTATTAAAAGTAACAGTCTGAGAAACTGACACAGCCAAGAGAACCCTAAGGAGACATGACTAAATGTAATGTGGTGTCCTGGAACAGAAAAAGGATATTAGGGGAAAAGTCAGGAAATACAAAGTACGGACTTCAGTTAATGTATTGGTTCACCAAATGTACCGGGAAACTGAGTGTGGGGTAGGTGGGAACTGTCTGTACTATCTTTGTGACTTTCTGTAAATCTACTCAAGAATAAAAAATTTTATGTAAAAAAATTACATGAAATACACACTTCACCTAGGTTCCTTGTAGCATGTTTTTAAATTGACAAAAGTAGTATTTGAGCATTTTACTGTGTTAATTTTATCCCCTTTGTCACTGCCCTCCCCACCTCTGTGTTTATATATCAATCCTAAAGCAGAAACGTTCTCTTATATAACTGGTTCAGTTATCAAAGTCAGGAAGTTAACATTGAAACAATGCTCTTCTCTACAGACCTTAATAAAGTTTTAGTAATGATCATGCTTACTGTCCTTTATATATATATATAAAAAAAATTGTCTTGCTCACAACTCAGTCCAGGCTGAGTCTGTTGCATTCAGTTGTCAGATTTGCAACTTACAGGGCAATTATTTTGCAGAATGTCTTTTGACCAAGGTTGGTTGCCTCGTGTTTCCTTGGGATTCTATTCAAGCTGTTTCTGGCAGGAATTCCCAGAAGTGATGTGCCCTTCTCTGGGCGTCCTGTCGGAAGGCACATGAGGATGATTTGTCCCTTAACTGGTGATGACTTTGATCCCTTGGTTAAGGTGATGTCTGTCGGCTTTCCCTACTATGAAGTTACTACTTTCCCTTTGTACTTTAGTTAACAAGCATCTTATCTAGAGACACTTCGTAAATATCCAGAGTCTCATTAAATGTTCACCCACTAGTTTTAACATATGTTGATATTTTTCGGATGAAATGATGCTCATGGTGGTTGCCAATCATTTTCCACCGTTCTTTCTACATTTATTAATGTTCCAGGGGTAAGAGCTTTTTCCCTCCCACTGCCCCAGTTATATCATAGTGAATTAGTAGTCTAGTTTTATTCAATCCTTTGTGATCATTACTGCCAGCTTGATGCTCAGATTTTCCTAGATTTGGCTAATGGCTTCTGTGTCTGACTTGCCCTGTCACTGGAACACTTCCTTACTTGCTGCCATGCAAAGGTGTTCCAGATTTTGTACCTTCTCTTGTATGACTGACTGTGAAAGCCATTTCTCTAAGTAGCCCTGGTTCCTTTTGGTGAAGAATGGTATGTAGAAGCCAAGGTCAGGGTGCCAGGTGTACTTACCGCTATCGGGGTGTCACTGTTCTCGGGCACTCTCAGTGGACTAAGCTAGGAAATAACATGTGTTGCAGACACAGTGCTAATTCCTGTATATTCACTGTGTGTTCGCAGAACTGTATCTCCACTTCCCTTGCAACACCACAAAGTCCATTCGAACCTCCTGCCTATGTTTGTACATCCATTCTCATGACAGTGCGAAACTTCTCTTTACCACAATGCGTTTACTTCTTTGCACATTCCTAAAGTAGCTCAAGTATTGCTAACTCACACAGCTGTGAAAAAAAAGCCTCCTAACTGGAATTCAGTATGTATTTATGGTTCTTTTTGCCTTTAGTTGTTAGTGTACAGTCAAAGTACTGTGCTCCACAATGACTTTGGTTAGTCCCTGCTTCCCCCACCCTTCCCAGTGTGGTTGTATTATGCATTTGGAATATGGTTAGTTAGGCTCATTTCACATCTTGAACTGTAAAGCTTTTTTTCCTATGGCAGTTTCCAACCCTCACAGCATAATGAACTTCCACATGTTGAAGCAGGTTCCACATGGGGTCCCAACAGGCTGGTCTTTGCCGAGTGCCTACCAAAGTCCCTGGGATATCTGCTGGTCCCCAAGGCAGGGCCCACCTCCTCCCTCTCTCCTTTCCAGAGCAGGAACTGAGGCAAGGAGGGGTGGATAGAGGGAGATGCCAGTGGGGCTTCTCAGGTAGGAGCGTGCCTGGTGTGTATGGCTGAAGAGGACCGAGTGAGCGGATGGGGTAGATGACCTCGGAAGTGTGTGTGGTGGGGGAATGGTGGGGGCAGATGCATAGGGTGTCATGAACCTTTGCCTTGAGGGAGATGGCAGCCATGATGGAGTTCTGAGCAGAAGCAGGGTGTGATGGCACTTAGGTGTGTGCAGGAGTCCTCTGGCTTCATGTGGTGACAAACTGTAGGGGATGGAAAGAGGGGGAGCGGTCAAGAGGCAGCTGCACTAGTCCACACCAACTGCTGCTGACGTGTCGGTCCCCAGCTCAGCGCTAGACAGTGGGCTTGGTAAAGGCAGGAACCACGCGTGATTTGCTCGCCCCCGAATACCCAGTGCACAGAACAGAGGCCTTCCTTAAATATTTGTTACATGACTTATAACTGCCATATCTTGAGCTTTTACGGTATCAGCCCTGTGCTGGATACTTAAACAGAATTTTCTAAAATCCTCAGGACAATCCTGTTGGCTAAATTTTGAAATAATTCCCATTTTATGGATGAGGAAAGTGAGGCTCAGAGGGGCTACTCCTGGGCAGCAGGATGAGGATCTGACTCCAGCTGCCCGACCTTAGAGGGTTTGGAGAGGGCAGAGTCAGCCTAACTTTCGCCTTTGCTTATGCACCTGCCCGTGCGAGGCGAGCGCAGTGCGCATGCGCCCAGGCGCATTTAAAGCAACCGCCTCAGGTGCCTTTCTCCAGCTGCAAGTGGTTTGTGCTTGGCTTTGCCGGCTACGCCAGCCTGGAGGATGCTGGTGAGAGGCGGGAGCCAGGGGCACACCTCTCAGCTCGGCCTCTCTCCAGGCGCTGAGCCCCCCCAGGCCCTCTCCCTTGCAGAGTCCCGCTGCTGCTTCTGGTGCAGAGCCTCCGAGCGCCCCAGTCCCCGACGGCGTCCCCGCGGCCACGAGTGTCTCCCCAGGACGCCTGGAGAGGCCCCCGGGGCCGTGCGCGCCGCCAGGGCTGGAGGAGGCGCTGAGCGCGCTGGGGCTGGAGGGAGAACGCGAGTACGCTGGGGACATCTTCGCCGAAGTCATGGTGAGCGGACCCGCCTGCCCCTGGCAATTTCGGCGCCGCCCCCACCCCTGGAGGGCAGTCAGGGGTTCGAACCTCATGAGGCCAAAGGTGGCTCACTCGCCCAGCACCCACTCAGCAAGCATCTGCTGACTCCCAGCTCGCCAGCAACCTGTCTCCTCTCTCCTCGCTGGACGTCCAGCGCCCACCCCCAATTCTACGCTTTTGGAGGGGGGGTTGTTTCTCACGCAGTTACCCGCAGTTCTTTCCGCTCGGAATGCCCTTCCCCACTGTCCCCAGGTTGTTGGCACCCTCCTCTGGTGCTTCACAGTCCCTCGTACTCGTCCCTCACTTTTATTCGTTTAACAAATATTTAGCGATTTGTTCAATGTTTCCAAGCACGCTCTAGGCACTGCAGGTGCTGCTGCCCGCGTTCTGCGGAGACAGACAAGCGGGTTATGCCCTAGTTACAGAAGGGCCACAAAAGACCCAAACGCAGGCCACGGTAGTCCTCAAGCATGTGCACGAGATGGGTTCTGCCGGGGGAGACACTGAAGGGAAGAGTTTGTTTAACAAACCATCTTGTGAGTCTCTCCTGGGCCAGGGTCTCTGAAGGAGCCGAGATACACCTGCGGTCTGGGCGGAAGCGCCTGCCCTTCTGGCACTTGCCGCCCAGAGACCACACAGACAAAATGCACAGGGAAACACCAGGCGTCTTCAGAGTGGAAAGGCTGTGAGGGAAATGCAGGAATGAGAGAGAGTGAGGGGGTGGAGGAAGGAAGATAGAAAAGTCAGGGAAATTGTAGCCGAGGCTTGAGTGATAGAGAAAGCGATGCGAGAAGCTGGGGAAGGACCGCTCCAGGTAGAGCGGGTGGTAAGTACAAAGGGCCTGGGGTAGGCATGGGCTTGGCATAGTCTAGGAGCCAAAAGAAGGCTGAGTGGCTGGAGTGTGGGTTGTGAAGGGAGAGGGAAGAGGAGGTGTTGGAGCAGGTGTAGATAGAGTCTGAGAAGAATTAGGATTTTCTCCTAAGGGTACTGGGAGTCATGGTTGGGAGTAGGGGAAGGTTTAAGCTAGGGAGTTCATTGGTCAGATCCATTTTTGGAAAGACCCTTCTAGGTGCTCTGAGGGGGATGGGTTGAGAGTTGGTAGGCAAGAGTGGACTCTGGGAACCCAGGCGGGAGATGCCCAGGAGGCCGAGTGACCCTGGGGGCTACTGGAGAGGTGGGTAGGGAGGTGTCCAGAGCAAAGGCCAGGGTTCTAGACGGAGACGTGGAAGAAGAGCACATTTGGAGGCCAGTTTCCTTGTGGCACCTGCGACGCGAGGAGGGAGGCGGCTGCACCCCGAGGCACAGGTGTGGAGAGTGAGGCCATCCCTGCCCACCCCCAGGTGTGCCGCGCACTGCCCCAGCGAGCCCTGCCGCGCACTGTGACCCCGGAGATGCGCGCACTAGTGGTCGACTGGCTGGTCCAGGTGCATGTACGTACCGGGGAGCCTGCGGGCGGGGCTGGGCCCCCATCGCTGGCCGTGGTGGTCACCCGTGCCCTTCCCCAGGAGTACCTGGGCCTGGCGGGGGACACGCTCTATCTGGCAGTGCACCTGCTCGATTCCTACCTAAGAGCGGGCCGGGTGCGCCTACATCGTTTGCAGCTGCTGGGTGTCGCTTGCCTGTTTCTAGCGTGCAAAATGGAAGAGTGTGTCCTTCCCGAGGTACTTCTGGGGTGTAATTTGGGAGGGTGGAGACCTTTCCACCAGCCCTGATTAAATGCCTGTTGTGTGCTAAGCACCACGCCAAGCGCTTTACTTTTGGAATCCCGACCTATTTGTGCGAGGGATGGGCTGCTCTTGTGTCCCTTTAATAGAGGAGGGGACCCAGGCCCAGAGAGAGGAAGACATTTTCCCCAAATCAAGTAGTTGAAACTTGGACTCAGTCTTGAATAGTTATAGTCCATCTTGAGTGGTTATAGTTAATATGCATGAACCCAGTGTCTTAACTGCCTGGTGAAGTAAGGGAGTAGTATCTCGGTTTTATGGAGGGGGAAACTGAGGCAGAGAGCTTAAGTGAATGTTCCATGTCATGCAGTGAGTAAACAGTGGAGTCTGAACTGGAACCCAGGTCTTTCTGACTCTGAAGCCCAGCTCTCCACGCCTTCCAGACCCAAGTAAATGGCCCCATTTTAGAGACCAGGAAACTGAGGTCCGAACTTGGACGGAAGTGATGTCAGGCGTTCCAGGGCAGGGAGTAAAGAGCCAGGATCCAAGGCTCCTCCACCGTCCCCTCCACCCCCCGTCCGCAGCCCTCCTCCCTTTGCCTCCTGAGCGCCGGCTCCTTTTCTCGGGCTGAGCTGCTGCGAGCCGAGCGCCGCATCCTGAGCCGCTTGGACTTCCGGCTGCACCACCCCGGCCCCCTGCTGTGCCTGAGGCTGCTGGCTGCGCTGGCGGGGAGCGGCCCCCAGGTGCGTGGGGGGTGGGGGCGTGGCCGGCGCGTGGGGGGCGTGGCATGGCGTTCACCACGCCTCCTTGGTAGGTGATGTTGCTTGCCACCTACTTCCTGGAGCTGTCCTTGCTGGAGGCCGAGGCTGCGGGATGGGAACCGGGTCGTCGCGCAGCTGCGGCTCTGAGCCTGGCGCAACGCGTGCTTTACGGCGCGGGCCCCAGGCCCCTGTCGGCATTTTACAGGTGTGGCTTGGGTGGAGGGCTGTGATCGGGTCTCCAGGACCTCCCTTTCTGGTCACCATCTTCACCATCTCAGAGAATGAGAGACAATTACTTGGGGAGGAGGTGGCACTTAGACTGGACTTTTCTGGAGTTGGGAGAGAATGGGGTGTCTGCCTAGTCCGGAGGATCCCACTTGCTTTTCTCTGGGGGGTGTTTGAGAGAAAGGAGGTGTTTTTCCAGGTTTGGGGACCCTTAACCTTGCCTCAGGGCGGAAGATGCTCTGCCTTCCAGGCTTGAGAACAAAGGGTTTCCCAGGCCTTGAGTCTGCCCGCTGATGCGGTGGCCCTTTAGCTGCTAGAGTCGTTAGCCATGCCGCGGGGTGGCAGGGTGAGTCACTTTTCCTCCCAGCGTGTGCCCCCAGGGTAGAGCGTTTGTCTGTCCATCCTCAGCCTCACTCCTTCCTTCCTCTCGGGTGCTGGCTCCGCTCTAGCCGAGCTCTGCGGGGAGAATCGCGTGTCTGCCCCTCCTCGGGGTCCCCATTCACTCTAGTTGAGGATGGGACACGTGTTCGACCTCCAGAGAGCACCTGGGCAGCCCCCAGGCACCTGTCTTCGCAGCCTTGAGCCTCCTGTCCCGAGGATAGGTCATCTTCATCCGCTTGCCTCAGTTTCTCCGTCTCCCCGCTGCAGCCCCGAGGAGCTGAACCCTCTCGAGCCGTGCATGGCCCGCGCCGCGCTCCGAGGCCCCGCGCCGGGCCGCGCCGCCGTCTTCCTCAAGTACGCGCGGCCCCCGCGCCAGCGCGCCAGTCTCGCCGCCGCCCGCCTCCTCCGCCGCCCCCGGCCTGGGCCTCCGTGAGGGCGGAGACTCGGCCAAACAAACAAAACAAAACCGCCCTCAGTGTCTGTCCGTCTCTCATCTCAATAAAAGAGTTTCTTTTAGTCTGAGCGCTCTCGGTCCTTATTGGTCGCATTCTGGGCCTCTCGCGCTTTCCATTGGTCGTTTCCTAGGTCTCTCGTCCCTCTGATTGGATATTCTCACAATGTTCCTTAATGGTTGCTGGGAGATGAGATGCAAATTCTGAACTCCTCCACGAGGGGGCACCAGCGGACTTTCCCAAGCACCACTCGGCAGCGTTAAACTGGGATCCCCTCGTGGTGGGGAAGAAACTGCAAGGGACAGGGATTGTGGGGAACTGAGAATGCCCGCTCCACTCATGAGGAATGCTACCTCGATGGTCGACTGACTTTCAGATTTTATTCAAGTAAAGCCGAAAACCTGCAATTCCATAAAAACTTCTGTTTATGTCAACTAATTCCATTTTTATGGTTGTACAAGCCCACATCACATAGGCTGGCCTGTGACGGTCATCAATTTGTAATAGTACGAGTCCTTGATAGTAAGATCTCGGACAAGGGGGTCTAATTTACATAACCTCTGAAGTGCCCCAGTGCCAAGGGGGATAATTAGTAGATAATGATAGTACTGACCTCATAGTGGAGTGGCGAGGATGTCAGTTAATATATACATAAAACTCTAGGACAATGCCTGGCACCTAGTAGATGCTGTGAAAGTGTATCCTAGAAGGACTGTGGATTAGGTACAGTTGCCCTCTGCTACTGTGCCCCAGTACCTAGCCATTTACTTGGTCAGAAAACATTTGTTATGAATCAAAGGATCTCCATATTTTTAATTAAAACCACACATCTGAGGTGAGTACACTGCTCGGGAATTCAAGCTCAAGAATTTTAGACTCCTGTGCTTGCTTCGGCAGCACATATACTAAAATTGGAACGATACAGAGAAGATTAGCAAAAAAAAAAAAAAAAAAAAAGAATTTTAGACTCCTAATTGAGCCTGGGTTTGGAGGCACAGAGAGGAAGATGTTTCCACCCGTGAGGTTGTTCAAGGTTGGACACCTTGAACATCCCAAGGTTGGTGCCCAGGGATTGGGGAGAAACTCATTCAGCAAAAACATTTTACAGCAAAGTACAATACGAGATAGAGGCAGATGCTGCTGTTGGGTTGGAAAGTGCTGTTTAGGCTCGTTCAGCCTGTTGAATGGGACCTGCCATGGGACCTCTGGGGGGAGGATGTGCAGAGGGGGTTGGGGGGTTGGAGATACAAGTGCTTGGGGCCAGGACCCAAGCTAGGGTCTTGGGGGAGGGGGGAGGAATGGTTATTCACTAATTTATTCAATGACTATTTATGCATGCTGACTCAGAGCCAGGCATTTATGATCACATAACCCAGAGTCTAATGGAGGATAAGAAACACCAGTTGTTAATTTCCCATTATTGTAGAGGCCCTGTGCTAAGTGCTTTACCTGCATAATATAATTCAGTCCCTACAACCACTCTGAGCTGAACGTGCCTGTTATCCTCATGCCACACAGAGGAAGTTAAAGTGGAGGAAGATCGAGGAATTGGCCAAGGTCCCATAGCTATGTGGGCGGCTAAGGAGGATTGAAAGGCAATCACCTCATTCGCCCTGTTTTTCTCTGGAAAGCTTCCCCCATGCTTTCTCTCTTGAACACTTTTATTACTGTGCTGCTTGCCTTGGGCTGTCACTGACTGGGGACTTGTCTGCCTTCTTGCTGGTTTCCCCCCTAGACGGTGAGCTGGATGAGGGCAAGAAGCCTCGTTTATAGAGCTATCTGCTCCAGGAAGCCTTCACGCACCACTTCAGCCCAGGACAGGTGCCTTCTCTGGACCCTCACGGTCTATTGTGCCCCCTCATCCTGGCCGACCCCTTTGCATGTACCTGGCCCATCCCAATCCTGACCCTTCTGCCTGAGCTTCCCAGGCTAGCTCACTCAGGGCTGTCACTGTCTGGACTGGGGGCCCAGTGAGGGTCTGAAGGTCTCTCATCACCCAGCTGATGTCCCAGCATCACCCAACACAGAGCCGGGCACAGAAAAGATATCAGTGACTATTTATTGCATAAATAAACAAATGAATCCCAAAGTTGGTATTATTGCTCCATGTTACTGATGAGGAGACAGAGTTCCTGGTGATTTAAGTGAGCTGGTCAAGTCATACAACTAGTTAGAAAATAAGCAGGGATTTAAATTTGGGCAGCTTGAGTCCAGATCCTGTGTTCTTATCCAATATGTCAAATGGCTAGTGGGCTGAAAGCCAACTTTCTGTGAGGTTGGCATCTTCCTGCTTTTTTCCCCCAACCTCGTCCTTTCCTTCTAGAAATCTTTGGGAGCTTTGGGCATGGGGGAACAGAGCAGGCAGGAGGGAGGAGAGGGTAAACGGAATGGGAAGGAGAGAAGCCGACTGAAGAACTAGGACTTGGGCTAATTTGAAGGTGAGCGTGGGGAAAGTCTTGAGGGGTTTCTCTAGACCCATAGGGGGCAGCCGGAGTCGGCTGCCGGAGGTGCGGGGGCGGAGAAAGGGTGGGGACCGGCCCCGCGGGGGGCGATGCGGTAGCTGCAGCGGCGGCGGCGGCAGGAGTTTCCCACAATGCAGCGCGGCGCGCTGTCCCCGGTGCTAATGCTCAGCGCTGCCCCGGAGCCTCCGCCGCGCCCGCCTCCCGCCCTCTCCCCGCCGGGCCCGGGCCCGAGTCCCCGCCATGGCTCAGCTCGTCCGGGTCCCGCTCCAGAGCCGTCGGGGGGCCTGGGTGCGGCACTCGACAGCAGCCTGCGGGCTGCCGTGGCGTTCAAGGCGGAGGGCCAGCGCTGCTACCGGGAGAAGAAGTTCCGGGAAGCCATCGGCAAGTACCATCGGGCGCTGCTGCAGCTGAAGGCGGCGCAGGGGGCCCGCCCTGGCGGCCTGCCCGCCCCCGCCCCCGGGCCCACCAGCAGCCCTGGGCCGGCGCGCCTCAGCGAGGAGCAGCGGCGCCTGGTGGAGAGCACGGAGGTGGAATGTTACGACTCCCTCACGGGTATGCTGCCGTCGGGGAGGGGGGCACAGAGGGGCATGTGTGTGAGAGGCGGGCAGTGAGGGGCAATGACGAGCCCTCGGGGACTCGGAGGCGTGGGGAGTCTGGAGGCTGAGGGGTCCAGGGCTGTGGTCTGCTGAGGGAGACCTCAGGACTTGATCAGGAAGGGGTTGGGGGTAGGGGAGTCGCAGGGTCTTTGGCTGGAGGGAGGGAGCCGGGATGCAGGAAATGGGCTTTGGGCTGGGTCTTCAGGGCCCCACTTCCCCTGAGTCATTCTTTCCACCCCCTGCCACATGCGAACCTAAGGTGAGAAAGGTCCACCCTAAAGGAGCCACCCAAGGCCCCGTTGCTCGCCTCTGCTAGTGCCCTTAATACTCCTGTCTAGTGAAACCCGGCTAATCGCCCAAGAGCTCTTGTCTGTGCCTTTTGCGCCCTCTAGCGGCGGCGCAGATTGAGTCTACCTTGCTGGGCCACCAGATCGGCGCCCCCTGTCGGTCTGAGCAGTCCCTTGGGCCGGGTTCCCGGCAGCCTCAGGCGTCTCCAGGCCAGGTGGGTTCTGGGAGGGCCGGCTGGCTCTGAGAGTATCCGCCCCCGGCGCCCCCGCAGCTTGCCTGCTGCAGTCCGAGCTGGTGAACTATGAACGCGTGCGCGAGTACTGCCTCAAGGTGCTGGAGAAGCAGCAGGGCAACTTCAAGGCCACCTACCGCGCTGGAATTGCCTTCTACCATCTGGGCGACTACGCACGCGCGCTGCGCTACCTGCAGGAGGCCCGCAGCCGGGAGCCCACAGGTGAGCGGCGGGGCGGGGCGGGGCCGGGGAAGGGGCTAGAGCGGAGGGAACGGGGGCAGGAAGAGCAGAGCAGAGCAGAGCAGCGGAGTCCTCTGCCAGAGCGGCCTGGAGGGAGGGCTGTACATTCACCGACGTTCCCCCCCTCCATCCACCTACTCCTTACACACCCATTCGTCCACTCACCCACCATTCATTCAGCCACCCCTTCACCTGCCATTGAAACATCCATTCATCCATCGGTCCTCTGACGTTTACCCACCCACCTCTCTTCTACTGCAATCGATCCATCCTGACACCTCCCATTCCCCTGCTCAGCCACCTCCCTATGCGCTCACCCACTGTCATCTCCATTACCGCTCCCCCAATACACACTCATCCCTCCACTCACTAACCAACCCATTCACACACTCACTGATTCATTCACCTTTTCCATCACCCACTCATCCACCCAGGTTGGGCAATGCCAGGAATTTGGGGGGGTGTGGTTAGCAGAGCTGGAAACTGTTCCTTGTTCTTTGGGAGATCGCAGGCAGGGTGTGTGCATGTGTGTGGATGCAGGCAGGCAGGCAGGCACACCAGTTTTACATTAAGTGCTAATGAGGGCTGGGCGTGGTGGCTCACACCTGTAATCCTAGCACTCTGGGAGGCCCAGGTGGGAGGATCGCTGGAGGTCAGGAGTTTGAGACCAGCCTGAGCAAGTGTGAGACCCCGTCTCTACTAAAATACAAAAGATTAGTGGGGCATGGTGGCATCTGTAGTCCCAGCTACTTGGGAGGCTGAGGCAGGAGGATCGCTTGAGCCCAAGAATTTGAGGCTGCAGTGAGCTATAATGACGTCACTGCATTCTAGCCAGGAGGACAGAGTGAGACTGTCTCAAACAAAAAAACAAAACAAAACAAAAAAACAAAAAAAAGAAAGAAAGAAAAAGAACGAATGAGGAGGAAAGAGGGATCACAACAGGTGCATGACGCAGGGCTGTGGGAGGAAGGGGGCAAGATTAGCTTTCCCAGTAAGTGGTTTGGAGAACAGACATCTCACATATGACACTGGAGAAGTAGAAGTGTGACAGGGGCCCTGTGAAGGGGCATTCCTGGCAGAGGGCGTAGCAAATACGGAAGCATGGAGGTGTGAAACGTCTGTGCCCTGCTGGTTGTGGCTGGGCTTGTGGGGAAGGGCTGTGGCAATACTGGCTGTGAGGGGCACCCACTGGAGACTGGGGAGGATGGGGTGTGAGCTGAGGTGGTGCAGATGTCACCTGCTGCCCCAGGACACCCAGATAATGCCCTGCTGACCTCCCCTGCAGACACCAATGTCCTCCGCTACATACAGCTGACTCAGCTGAAGATGAACCGTTGCAGCCTTCAGCGGGAAGACAGTGGCGCCGGGGCTGGGGCCGGGGCCGGGGCTGGAGCCCGGGATGTGGTTGGCTGAGGCCAGCCCAGGGGGACCGAATCTACCCCCACTCCCTCCCATCTCACATGTAACTGCCCCTGATGTGTGTGTTCGCTGGTAAAACACTTGTCACTGGTGACCATAACCTCTTTGTGTGTTCTTGTGGGGACCAGGGAGGGGACATGGGCCTGGGCCTGATACCTTGGACCTTAGAAACTCAGGGGGGGCCAGGAAGGGTGTGTGGGGTGGGGAGTGTCCCCCTGGGGATGATCCAGCATGAGGGCCTGGGCCAGGGAAGACACACAACCAAAGGCAGTAGGGGGCAGGGGTTACCTTTAATGCTGCATTTGTGCCAAATCCCCCACGGTGCCCTGTCCCTGAGTATCCCTGCACACCCTTCCCCCAGTGCAGGGCGGGCACAGGGCTCCACCCCCTGGGGTACAAAGGAATAAATTAAGTATCCCCCCACCCCCCTTCCCCAATAAATAGCATTGAGTATCCTGCCCAGGGCCTCCCCCACCTTGTGGCACGGCGGGCTGGGGCGGGGCCTGGGGCGCTACATTCATGGCTGCCCAGGCGGGCGGTGGTGGGCAGGCCTCAGTGGGGGCCGTGGACCCCACACAGGGGCACTGTGCTGTCCTGGCTCTGCCCCTCCATGTCCATGTCGAGCAGCGTGGGCTGCATGCTGCGGGGCCCAGGGCTCTCGGGAGTGTCGGGCCCGCTGGGAGGCGAGATGCTGAGCGTCCGGCCAAACGAGACCAGTTTCCAGGGGTCCAAGCGAGGGCGACTGGCAGCCGGCCGGGGTCTCGGGGCGAAGGTCAGGGTGGTGGGGCGGCCTGGGAAGTTGGGGGGCCGGCGGCGGGCTGGGAACAGGGCCTGGGGGTCGGGCAGGCGGGGGAAGTCCATGGGGTCTCGAGGGCCTGGTAAAAGAGGTTCAGATGAGGTGAGTGGGGCGGGCCGAAGGTGGCATTTAAAACCCACGAGAGTTTAAGGTGGAATTTCAAATTTCCCTTGAGAAATCCACGGATCTTGCAGGGCCCACTTGCCAGCAAGGCGACAGCCACCTGCAGCACAGCAGTGCCTGGACCTGGGCTTAGGTTCCCGCCACTCCCACCTGCTCGCTCATCTGGGTGGGCTCTGGGCATGGACTTTGGGCTTTGGAGCCAGTTTCTTGGCAGCCACTCTAGCCAAAGCTGAGTCCTCCTGACTCCCCTACACTGGCTGGGGTCATGTGGACAGACCTAGGAGAGACCTCAGGCAGGACATTATCTCTGAATGAGGATAGAAATAGCAGCTTACTACAAAGGTGAGGATTAAATACAGTAACAATTGTAAAACAGGCTGGACGGTGGGTACTTAGTATCTCCCGCCATTGCAGTCATCCCTGTCGACGTTGGTAAATGCACAGGGAACAGTGCAAAGCACTGCTGCTAGGTAAGAGTTAGCCATGTCGTTATCTTTGTCGTTATGCAAGCCACCTGCCTGGCCCTTGTAGGCCTGCCTGCCACCCCTGCTCATCCTGTGTCTCATCACCTGGGGACCCACAATGCTTCCAGGAGGGAGGGGACTCAGACCTTCCCTCCTCCACGCTACGCGGCCCCCACCAGGCTGTCGCCTTAGGGGGCGGCTGGGCTCGGACCGTGGTGGGGCACAGAGGAAGGGCTGTTTTCTGCGACCTGGGTGGGCTCAGGGTGCTTCACTCACCAGACCCGTGGCCCGTGGGCTCGGGCGGTCCCCGCTGCCCCAGCGCCCCATCCGACGGCGTCCGCCGGTGCCCACGGCTCACTGAACGGGTGGCGGTGACGTGGGTGGGCGTGAGCGACTGGCGGGGGTCCTTCTTGAAGCTCTCCAGCTCCAGGTCCACCAGGGGGTTGGCGCTGGGCGAGGGCAAAGACGCGGGCGGGGGCGGGGAGGGCGGTGGGGAGGGCGCGGCCGGCGCGGCCTCGTCGCTGTCGGAGCGCAGCAGTGAACGCGTGGAGTTGCAGTCGGACACGGACGACAGCGACACGAGGGTGACCGAGGGCGCCAGGCCCGGGCCGGGGACCGCGTCGTCGCGGCGGCCGGGGTTGCGCGCCGGCGGGCTCAGGCCCCGCGGGAAGCGGCCGGCGCGGGGGAAGAGGCCGTCCAGCCAGCGCCGCTGCTCCTCGCAGTCCGCCGCGCGCGCCTCGGCCACGTCGGCGCCCAGGCCCACGGCGCCCAGCAGCGTGGCGCAGCCCAGCAGCGCGAGGTCGCAGCGCCTCCGGGCGCTGTGTCCCGGCCGGGCGTGGGGCGCGGCTGGCGCCGGCTCCCAGGGCGCCCGCGCCCCCGGGGAGGGCTCGGTGGGCAGTGGCACCGTGAGGTAGGACGGGGTCGTGTAGGGGGAGGGGGGCATGCTGTTGCCGCCGTCCGCCTCCGCGAACTCCTCTGCAACCGGAGAGCGGCGTCACTTGACTGCGGGGCTGGCTCCTGGGCCCGCGAGTATTGGTGGCAAGGGACAGTCCCCAATGACCCCTCCAACAGCAAGACCACCATGTCCCACTAAGCATCATCCTCAAACCTCCCCCAGTAGGCTCAGGGAAGGGTGTTCCTTGCCCATGGGAATGACCCCCACACCCCAGGGACCTGCTGTGCCCCTTTCCAGGAATGCCTCCTGCCCACGGGCCCAGCGAATCCTGTCCCCTCCCCCAGCCCTGGGCAACGGCTCACCCCTTGGTCCTGGGTTAAGCTCCCCTTGGCCAGGGAATGTCCCCTCCCCCTCCTTGCAAGCACCCTGCCCTCTTACCCATCTCATTGAGGCTGGCAAAGCCAGGGGCCATGGGTGTGTGTTTGGGGGACTTGCCCAGGTTGGGGGCGCTTGATGACCATTGTTTGCTTCCTTCCCCGAGGGTCTTCAGCCTGCAGGGGGTTCCAAGAGATTGGTCTGGGGCAGGGCGCAGGGCGCAGGGCCGGCACCGCAGAAGCACCTCACCTCTCCTCGCCTCCAGCCCGCTCCTTGTGCAGGGTGGAGCTGGGCCCCCACGTCCGGCCTTTCTTCTTGCCCCCAACCAGCTCTTCCTTCTTCGGGGGTGCACTGCGGCCCCACGTCCCACTGCCACCGCTGCTGCTGCCACTACTGCCACTGCCGCCACAGTCCACAGGAGTCACTGGGTCAAGGGAAGCCACCTGGTTACTGGGTCGTGGAAAGTCTGTCCCCACCTCAGATCCCCCCTCTGCCTGGGCGTCCAGGGGATCAGTCTAACTCCATTCGTGACCTTCCCTGCTATAAGTCCTCCCATAGCTCCCCACTGCTGTCAGGACAGAGTCCCCACTCCGCAGCCTGGCATTTGAGGCCCTTCATAACCTATTCCCTGCCAACGTCCTTGGCCTCATCTGCCCCTCATGGCCCAACCCTTTGTCGTGCATTCTGGGTGGCTGTGCGCCCTCAGCCTCCAGCTCTGGGGAGTTAGATCCCTGCTGTTCTCTGTGCCTGCCACACTTTGAACGTACCTAGCACTAGTAATAGTACTTGCTGCCCTGCTGGCCGGACCTCCTGGCCAGGTGTAAAGCAGGTGGCCAAGCAGAGGCGTGTAGGGGGCTGTGCGTGGGGGCAGGGCTGGGGTCAGCGATGGGGTGGGACAGACTGAGGATTCAGCTTTGCAAACTCCGAAGGCTGTGCCTCTGCCATGTAGCTCTGGCTGTGACCATCTCTCCCTTCTGAGTCCCCTGGTCCAGCCCCTACCGTCTCATTGGTCGCCCCACGTTTACTGCTCACAGCAGCCAGCGGGAAAAGGTCGACTAGATCTGCCCTGCTCACCACCCTCCCCCACAGCGTTGAGAAGAAAATCCAGATTCCTTACCCTGGTCTCAAGGCCCTGCGTGATCTGCCCCTGTAGACCCCACAAACCTGCGCTCCCCCCATTCACTCACGCCGGCTAAGCGGGCTAATTATTAGCACGCCGTGCTCGTGCCACCTCCAGGCTCTTGCCTTTCTGTTCCCTCTGCCAGGGTCACTCTTCCCTCGGGTCTTGGCATGTCTCACTGCTTCTTACCATGAAGGCCCCTGCTCAAACCTCACTTCCTCAGACAGGCTTTCCCGATGTAAAATAGCAACCCTTCTGTGGCAGTTAATTTTAGGTGTCAACTTGACCTGGCTAAGAGATGCCTAGGTAGCGGCTGTTTCTGGAAGAGGTTAGCATTTGGATGGGCAGAGGGAGGAGAGGACTGGCCCTCACCAGTGTGGGCAGGCCTCATCCACTCCGTTGCGGGCCCAAACAGAACAAAAAGGCAGATGAAGGGAGAATTTGCTGCGTGAGCTCGGGTATCCATCTTCTCCCGAAAGCGGACATCAGTGCTCCTGCCTCTCAGGCCTTTGGACTTGGACTGGAACCACATCACCAGGTGTCCTGAGCCCCCAGCTTGCAGGCAGCAAACGGTAGGACTTCCCAGCCTCCACCGTGACGTGAGCCCATCCCTCATAAGAAACCTCTTTCTATTGATTCTGTTTCTCTGGGGAATCCTGCATATACCTTCTATTTTATTCCCTTCCCTGAGTTCCTTTACAGCACTTACCACTACTGGCAACGATCCTGCTCACTGACTTGCTTCCTTGTTTCCTGCCTGTTTCCCCCAGATGAGAATGAGGAGAGGGGCCTCGCCCATCTTGCTCCCTGTTCCCCTGCCTTGGTGCGAGGTGTGTACTCAAAGATGTTTGTTGATTGACTGGTCAGGGCCTTGGAAGATACTCACGGCGGATGGCCCTCAGCCGGGGGATGATGCTGGGGCTTGCAGGGGGGCTGGCCCCATCGGATCCTTTCCGCTTGTCCAGAGTTGGAGAGGCCTGGACCGTGATCTTATGCTCGAAGCCTGCAAAAAGGGAGAGAGGCTTTTCTAAGCAAATGGTTCCGGGGGTAACCAAAGGGGAGTTGCCTTGGTAGAAGTATAGAGGGAGGGAGAGAATGGCAACACCACCATTTTTCATTCCTTAATGCAGTGGTTCTCAAAGTGTGGTACCCAGACCAGCACCATCCTCAACAGCTGGAAACTTCTGGGAAACGGAATGCAAATTCTGGCTCCACCTCCTCCTCCCCCACTGAATCAGCAACTCTGGGGGAGGGCAGAGAGGAGCAGCAGTCTCACTGTGGTTTAACAAGCACGAGAGCCCTCCGTGACCCAGGGTCTAGGCCTGAGTGTCCAGTATGGAAGCCACTAACTCCAAGTGGCAACTGAACACGTGGAATGTGGCTTGTGCAACTGAGGTTTAGCCTTTATTTATTTAATTGTCTTCACAGTAATTTAAGTTTAAATTTAAAAACCAGATACTCAATTTGGGTACTGGAAACATTTAAGCATGTTTGGAACAACTTGGGTATGTGTATCTACTTTTTTAACACTAAATTTTATGAAATCTAAATACCGATCAAAAGTTTTTGATGAAAATTTACTGCCCAGATTGAGATGTGTGTAAATATAAAATATACACTAGATTTCAAAGATTTAGTGTGGGGAAAAAAAAAAAGGTAAGATAAAACTAATGTCTCCTGTTTCTTTTTTTAATGATGCTTACTAGAAAATTTAGAATTCTACACATAGCTTGTGTTATACTTCCACTGGCCGGCATGGCTCTATGGCTCGTGACATCACAGAGGGCGATGACTAGACAGTATGTGTCTCCTGGTGGGTGAACACATTTACTTGGGGGGTAGTCTTGGCAAAAAAAAAAAAAAAAATCCAAACCTGAACCCGAATCTGATTAAGCCTTGAGAGCTAACTATGAGGTTGATCCATATGAAACTTCTGTAGGTCAAAAAGGGTCGAAGACAGCACAGTTTAACCCAGTAGCAATGCACAGGAACTTCAGGGGACAGAGGGACATGGTAATCGACACTAGAGGGAAGCAAGCAGCAAATTCCAGACTGTAGGAAACTGCATGGGACTAACCACGCGGTTCCTCAACACATTATTGGCAAGGCGAAACAAGGCAGATTAAAGGAAGAGACAGGCCCTGGGTTAGGGGGCAGGGGGTGCTCCCGGCAGGTACCCGAGGGCAGGCTGATGTGGCTGCCGCCTTCGCGCAGCTTGAGCAGGCGGCTGCGCTTGAAGTTGCCCTTGCGTTTGCGGACCCTGGGCTTCTCCTGGCTCAGCTGGCACATGAGCAGGTACAGCTCCCGTTCTACGATGTCCATCTCGCGCTCCGCCAGCTCCTGCTCCCGCCGCCGGAGCTGCTCCTCCTGGAAGCGCTGCTCCTGCGCCGCCCGCAGCAGCTCCTCCTCCCGGCTCCGCAGCTCCTGGGGAGGAGACGCGCTGGCTGGGGGAAGGGCCCGGCCACTCTGCTCCCTGAGGATGCACCCAGGGCTGCTGCATCTGCTCGGTGCCTTGCACAAGGGCACCCTGCTGTGGGGCACACTGGGGTCACCATCCAACTCACTCTTCATTAGCCAAGCTGGGTGCAGGGCAGGAGCCCGCGTTAGCCAAAGAAAGGGTGCCTTTCCTTTCTTTCTTTTTCTAATTGTTCAGTTTGGAAAACTTCAAACATCCACAAAAGCAGAATAGTGCACCCCTACATAGCCAGCATCCAACATCAACAATTATTTATATTTTGCAAATCTTGTATCCTTGTCCTTTCCTCTCACCCTCTCTTCATTTCTGCTGTAGTATTTTAAAGCCAAGCCCAGACATCATGCAATATCACCTGTAAGTACTTCAGTACAAGGTGCCTTTTTCTTATTAATCCACCAACAGGAGGCTGTCCTTTCTTAATATGCAAAAAAGGCTCCCTTGATCCTGTATGGACCCAAAGGCTGGGGTTCAGGGGAAGGGACTCTGAGCAGCCCAAGGCATCAGAACTTAGGGATCCTGCTCCATCCCGCCCTCCTTGCCTGCCTTCACCTTCTCCTTGGTCCGAAGGTCATCAAACATGTGCTGAATCTCCAGCTTCCAGTCTTCCTGCAGTGAATGGAAAGACTCCAGCGGCATTTGGAACAGGGCTGACTGTTCAATGACTTCAAGCTGCTTCAAAATGCTGCCGAAATCTGGCCGCCCGTGGGGGTCTGGGTCCCAGCATTCTAGGGTGAGAGGGGAAGGACAGTGGTGGGGGATAAGGGTGTCAGTGGTCATGCTCTGGGGAATCAGCCTGCTCAGAGGAAGGTAGGATTTCTGGGGACTGTGGACAAAGTTTCTATGGAGCTGAGGGGAAGGAATTCAAGGCCAAGCTCCTGGCCAATGTTTCACTCAGTGAAATGCTGAGGGAAACCCAGGGACCTGCTCCTTATGGAGGGGCTGGTGGCGGAATCGAGCATCCGAGAGGAATCCCAGGGCCAGGGAGTCCTAACAGGTTGCTCTCAAGAGCTCTGGGCCTGGCGAGAACAAGGGTCTGGGGGGAAGCATGGAGCCAACTGTGGGGGAGACTGTTCATAGTCCCATGGGGTCTAGTCCCTTCCCTCTCATTCCTGGGCCCACTGGCATGGATGGGTGTGCAGGGCAGAGGACTGGGCCCAAGGGCCCCTGCCACTCCAAGCTGGGCCTACCCTCTCCACGGGGCCCTGGCTCACCCTCCAGTAGGCGGGCAAAGGGCTCGGGGCACGTGGAGGGGATGGGCAGCGTCAGCTTGTTCATAGCCACGCCATATGCCACGGCCAAGGCGTCGATTTCGCGGTAGGGGACCTCACCCGTCAGCAGCTCCCAGAGCAGTACCCCGAAGCTGCAGGTGGGGGAGAGGCAGGGGTGATGCTGCAGCCCACCCCAATCCTCACCTATGCCCCAGCCCTGCCCTCGGTCCCATGGTGGGCCATCCTCACCCTGACATCTCCAGCCCTGGCCAATAAGGGCACAGAACCTGATTTGACCTCTACAGGTCCGTTCTCAAATAGGTAGGATGAGCTGGGCTCTCTGATCTCTCTTCTTTCCTCTGCCTATGTTCCCTGGCTCCTGCCTGGAAACCTTCCGTGGGTTTCCCATGCCCACTGGGCAAATCTACCCTTCTTGGCCCTGACCTTCTTGGCCTCACCTCTAAACGCTCTCAGCCCATTCCAACCCCAACATCATCTTGCAGCCACACTGCACTGAATAAGCCCTGTCCTTCCTAACCTCTGGACTGTGCACATGCTGTTCCCTTTTTTGAGAACACTCTTCCCTTTGTGTAACTATCTGTCCTTCAAGTCTCAACTCAGGCTGCCCCCTCTGCCAGGAAGCCTTCTTTGATTCCACAGCCTCCAAAGCTAGTTAGAGGCCCCTCCTCTATGTTCCCACAGGACACGCGGCACTTACCTCTAAAACCAAGTTAATACTATTTAACATTTATAAAGCACTTACTCCAGGCCAGCCACTGTGCTAGGCACTCGGTAATTCTCCCAACAGCCCTGTAAGGCAGAAGGTATTGATATGACCCCCATTTTAACCACTGAGCAGGTGCAGGCTCAGAGAGGTTAAACTGCTTGTCCAAGGTCACAGCTAGCGAGTGGTGCAGCCACACTCAGACTCAGGTGTGCCCGAGGCTTGTGACAGTGCCCTGAACGGCTACACGATACCAGAGCATGCATCATTGTGCTCTGGTCACCCGGTGTCTGTCTTCCCCAGTAAACTGTGCATCCTCCTGGATCCTGATCTACATGCAGTAGACCCCTGTTCTCTCCCAATATCCACGCGTGCATTCATTAACATATATTCATTAGGTGCTACCGTGTGCCAGGCACGGTTCCAGGCGCTGGAACAAGACAGACACAACCACTGCCCTCATGCAGCTGACGGCCTCCCCTTCCTCCTCAGCAACAGCACTGGTGAATCTGAGCCAGGAACATGCTGCCTGCACTAATTTCCCATCCTCCTTTGCAGCTGAGCATGCCCATATGGCCCATGGGATGTAGGAGGCTCTGCAGTGGGCGACTACCTTCCAGGAAGTGTCCTTAAAGACGAGGGGTGCCCCTTGCCTCTCTTCCTCCTACTGGTTGGAATGTTGCACATAAAAGCTGGAGCTCAAGCTGCCATTCTGGATCATGAAGCAAACTTGGAAATGGAGGCCACACAAGGTGGAGGAAATGAATGGTGGTTTTCAGCTGGAGGTGGCATGATCCTCCCACCTCTCCTATGTCCCTGGAAACCTGCAGGGATGTTTTGATTGTCACAATGACTGGGGAGTGTTACTGACGTTTGGTGGCTGGGAGCCATGGATATTTAGTGTCCTGAGAAGTAGGGGACAGTACCATACAAGGAAGAATTATCCTGCCCAATGTCAACAATACCCCATTGAGGAACCCCAACATAGAAGGAGCCTGAGTCCCTGACATCAGGGGCACCATATCAACCCGGGCTTTACATGAGAGCAAAAACTTCAGTCTTGTTTTTATTTTGGATTTTCTCTTCCTCGCAGCTAAAATATGGGCTCTAATGGATGTCTGGTACCATAAATGAATGCCTGATCAGAAGCCAAGAGCTGCTGTGCCTCAGGCTGAGCCAGAGACTTCCTGTCTGATACATCCCTGCCCTAAACCCATCAATTTGCTGCTTGGACAGTCTGGAGCCTCAGCTGGGGACTGATGGGAACAGTAAATGGGGAGACCAGGGTTTGGCCCTAATCAAACAGAAGGCCCTGGGTTGAAAAGTTTCCCTAGCACCATCAACTCTCCCTGGTGACAGCAATAGTCTGGTCCTGGTCATTGGCCTTTTCTACCTAACAGCCCAGGGAGCTTTTAAAATGCTAAGTCAGATCAAGTCATTCATAAATGCCCCTAATGGCTTCCTGCTTTGCTTAGAATGAAACCTGGAGTGGGTTCCCAGCCCACAGGGCCTGACCCAGCACCCTCTCCCGCAGCACTGCCCACCTCTCTCCTCCTCTCCTGCTCTGCTCCAGCCACACGGGCTCACAGCTGTTTCTGGAACACACCAGGCTCCTGCTCACCTCACTCCCTCCTTTGCTGAGGCTGCTCCCTCTGCCTGGGAAGCTTCTTTGCACGGCTGCCTTCTCCTTTTTTGTCGTTCAGAACTCAGCCAAAGTATCAGTTCTCAGAAAAGCCTTCCCAAAAGTCACCTCCCAGCCCTCCAAGTGCCTTCCTAGCAACCTCCTAGCAGCAATTAACACTCATGATTTTTCTGTTGCACTTACTATCTTTTAAAAATTATTTCACAGTTTTCTTAACTTAAAAACAGATTTTTTAAATCCACACCTTTGGAATTAGAGGAAAAGCAGGAAAAAAAAAAAAAACCCAACAGTTTTTTTTAAAAGAAAAGCTTCTAAGTATTTATTTATTTACTATCCCTGAGGGCAGGGACCATGTCTAATTCTGTTCACTGCTGTGTCCTTTGAACCCAGTGCGTTTGCACGAGTGAGTGAATGAATGAATGAATGCCTGCAAAGGCCTGTTTCCTGTTTGACAAACGGGGGTGGTGCGCTGGCTGGTGTCTGAGGGTCTTTTAGTGCTGACACCCACATGCTACCTCTATATCTTATGGATTTTTTATTCTAATCCAAGTTGCCACTTCTGCTAGCAGAGCAGGAGACTCTTTTGGCTCTTTTCTGGTGGCCTGACCTTGCCGGTGGGCCCCTTTGCCAGGCCCCCATCCTGGCTTCAGTGGGAAATCACACCTTCCACTCCACCCTCCCCTCTTCCTCCCTCCCTCACTCCCCAGAGGCCATCCCAGCGCGCGTTTCAGCACCTCCAGACATCACTGCTTTTGGAGAAGAGGGAGAGACGGATAACCTCTGGTGCCATCCAGGCGTAGGTCCCCGCGGCGCTCATCTTGGTGGTCTTGTGCCACTCTCGGGCGAGGCCAAAGTCTGTGATCTTGAGCACCGTGTCTGCAAGGTTGTGGTTCTCGATGGCCTCCAGAATAAGGACTGTGGGGTAGGAAGAAAGGTGTGTCACCCCAGAACTGCTGGGCTGCAGACCCAAGTGCCCTGGCCCTCTGCCTCAGCTTGAATCTGCTTGTTCTCTCCTTTCACTACCTCAAGCTGTCCCACTCTGTGGCAGATCCTTTTCTGAGCTGGAACAACCATGAGCCCTTCTACTGTGGTCTCCACGAGGGAGAAGGGAGCGTCCCTTGGGTCTTCTGCCCTCCTGATTCCAACCCGGTCTCTGGGTGATCAAGTGAGTGATCAAGAACCAACGGCCAAGGCCTTGGTCCTCCTTGGTCCAGGCCTTGAATTTCTAACCACCCTGGAAGTGGGACCTGTAAACCACGAGCAGAAGGGATGAATGTGGTTTCCCTTTTGTCACTGTCACCCTGCGGTATACTGCAGCCAGGAGTCCCAGTTCTACTCCTTCCTGTGCCCACATTCTTTACCACGTAGCTTTGTAGTTCTTCCCACTGAAGAGGCAGAGTGTGTTTCCCCATCTGATCTAGGTGGGCCATGACTTTGGCCAAGACTGAGGTGCACATGACAGGGCGCCAGTTTCAAGCCTAGGCCCACACGTCTGCTTGCCCTCTCGCACTTTCGCTGTCACCATCACAGCATGCCTTGGTTAGCCTGCCGGCCCAAGGAAGATGACAGATACCTGGAGCCCCTCCAGCTCAGCCCAGCCTAAATCAGTTTACCTTCCTGGTGGCCTGCAAATGCAAGAGCAGTAATAAATGACTGCTTTAAGCAGTAATAAATGTTGCTTTAAGACACCAAGTTTTGGGGGTGGTTTGTTACACAGCATGATTGTGAACAAAATCTGACTGATATGTTCCCCAAGCATATTTAATGGTTCCAGCTACTTGCTGCCTAGGGTTATCACTAACAAAGATTAGGTCACACAGTTGGTAACCTTGTCCATCCTTAAAATCCGGCTTCAGTGCCACCTCCTCCTGGAAGCCTCCAGTGACTTCCCAGCCTGCGACTCTACCTTCTCGGAAGCTTTCCCTTCTTAGGACCCCCTGTGACAGGAGGAATACCTCATGGTCTAATACTTTATTTCTGCATTTCTCAGGCTGGGCCTAAATCAGTCCCCTTTCAAAATCTGTATCTGATCTTGTCACCTCCTGTTGAAAAACCTCTAACGGCTTCCGCTACATTGAATAAAATATCCAAAGTCCTTGCCATGGCCCCAGGGTCCTATGTGATCTGGCCCCTGCCTACCTTTCTGATCTGATTTCCTTTCACTTCAGCCTCAGCTACCGGTCTGGTCTCCTTGCTGTTTCTCCCATGAGGCACGCCCATTTCTGTCTCAGGACGTTTGCCCTGCTGTTCCCAATTTCCCCAGGTGTTTTTTTTTTTTTTTTTTTTGAGACAAGGTCTTGCTTTGTTGCCCAGGCTACAGTGCAGTGGCGTCATCACAGCTCACCACAACCTCCAACTCCTAGGCTGAAGCGATCCTCCTGCGTGAGCCTCCTGAGTAGCTGAGACTTGGATTTCAGGTGTGCACCACCATGCCCGGCTAATTTTTCTATTTTTTGTAGCGATGGGGTCTTACTCTTGCCCAGGCTTCTTTCCCCAGATTGTTGTAAGGCTAGGTCTTCTCTGTTAGGTCTCTGCTCAACTGTCTTCCCAGACTGCCCGATCTAAAGAGCTTCCTCTGTCTCATCCCTAATCTGTCTTATTCATTGAGAGCCCCTGATACTCTCTGAAATTTTGCTATGTATCTATCTATCAATCAGCTATTCCTGTTCACTAGAATATCAGTGTCACAATGCAGAGAAACGGGGAGGAACCTTGCCTCGTTCACTTCTGCAGTCCCAGAGCCAAGGACAGTGCCTAGTGTATAACAGGTGCTTAAGAATTATTGGTCGAATGAACAATGAATGAGTGGCACCAGAGGGGAGCTCCTTGGCGCAGGATGCATGGGGGAAGCAGTGCTGCAGAGGTCCTGTGTCCTCTGTCTCAGAGATGGAGCAGACCCACTGTCTCAGGAGGAAGCCCTGGCCTTAAGAACCCCACTGACCCTTTGTCCAGGTAGCACTGGCTACCAAAAAACTTTGGGGTATAGGGCGTGAATCAGTCGGGGTGAGGAAGGGTTGAGGAGGAGCACCAGCCTCTGAGAGGAACATGCTGAGTAGTCCTGCCTCCGTTTACCTGGCATTTCAGAGGAGTTAGGGCATGAGCACCACTAGAGGTTGGGACCACCTGTGTCTGTCTTGCACATCCGCCAGTCCTGGCACAGGCCTTGGCATGTCATGGACACTTGGTAGCTATCTGTTGAGTATACGCATGTCAGGCTTAGGAGGCACGGAAGACCCAGCCCCTGTTCCAGTTGTTGGTAGGTGCATAAGCAACACACTTACAAAAATTAGTGGGACGGATTCAACAAATTTCAAGCTGTAGAACTGACAGCAATCAGGAGTGGAGGAGATGTGAGCACTGGGGGCAAAGGGGGAATCCTCACATTTCTGAATTTCCCGGGTTGGGTGGGAACCATGTGAGGGCAGAAGCATGTTGGCCTCATCCACAGTTGATCCCTCTTGCAAATATAAGAATGACTGAATGAATGAAGAAATGAAAGAGAGATGGTGCAGAACAAGAATGGGAGAGCCAGAAAGGTGAGATTTTCCCCTCTGCTGTATCCCTAGGACAGGGTCTAGCACACAGCACTCTGGAAACATCTGTGGAATGAATGAATACAATTTCTAGTTTGTGAGTACCATCAGGGCAGGAGCAATGGCTGTCTTGGTACTCCTTGGGCTCCCACCTAACAGGTGCTCAATTAATATTTGCTGACACCACGAGAAGCTCCTCCATCTAGATACGAGTCCTGGGCAACCTTCCCATCTACCTGGCCCCATTATTTATTCAACCAACCAATCAACTTTTGAGAACCTGTCAGGCAGCCTGGAAGCTTTTACATAAGGCGCATCCATTTCATTCCTCTCTCATCTTTTCTGATTTGCCTCGGCCAGCTGGGCCAAGGCCTAGGAGGACTCCAGGAAGTGGTTCCCAACTTGGGGCGATTCTACCCCCCAGGGACATCTGGCAATGCCCAGAGACATTTTTGGTTGTCACAGCTGAGGACAGAGGGTGGAGAATGCTAATAGCATGGAGTAGGTAGAGGCCAAGGAAGCCGCTAAACAACGAAGGATGCACAGGACAGCCCCTTATGACAACGATCTGGCCTCAAATGTCAACAGCGCCAGGGTTGAGACACCCCGACTCCAGGCAGGCTAGGTGGACTCTGCCGTCACAGCTGGGCAGTGAACACTGTGAAGGCAAGCACTGCATCTGTCCTGGTCTCGGCAGGGAACGCAGGGCCTGTTACAGTGTTCACGGATCCATGTTTATTGAGCGACTGTGACGCTGTAGCTTGGGAGCCAATTAGGTCCTTCAACCTTTCTGAGCCTCCTTCCCTTAATTCCGGCAGGGCTTGCCTCACCTGGCCCTGAAGGTATACTGCTGCCCCTTCTTGCTCCAGGCACAGTGTCATCTGGTGTCCCCTCACCCTGTTTCCCACCACTTAGGCTTGGCCTCACAGGGTTCTGGGGAAGGAAGTTTTGGGGAGAGGACACCACTTACTGTTGATGGACTTGAGGTCCCGGTGGATGATGGGCACAGGGGCATCATTGTGTAGGTAGTTCATGCCCCGGGCCACCTGCACAGCCCAGTTGACCAGCACGTGAGGGGGCACCCGGCGTCCTGCCAGCACCCTGCTCAGTGCGCCCCCGCGGGCATACTCCATCACCAGGCAGAGGTGTGGCGGGGTGAGGCAGGCGCCCCTAAGAGCAATGATGTTGGGGTGCTGAAGGGCTCCAAAGAGCCGGGCCTCCTGGCACACCTGCTCCGCTGTTACTGCCGGGTCCCGCTCAGGGTCCAGGCGGGCGGCTTTGACCGCCACCTCCTCGCCACGCCACAGGCCCCGATAGACCTTGCCAAAGCCCCCCACACCGATGATCTCCTCTAGCTGCAGCTCGTGGAAGGGGATCTCTTGAGGCAGCTGGAGGCCCACGGGTGCGGCAGGGGTGCTGGGGGCCACGTAGTTGCTGGGGAAGACGCCCACGCGGCCGCTGGGCAGCTGCCCGGTCCACCAGCCCTCGTCGCCGGACACAGCACAGTCCTGGGAAAGCACCTGGACGCGGTCACCCCTCCGCAGGGTCAGCTCCTCGTCGCCCGCCGCCTCGTAGTCGAACACTGCGGTCCAGACGGGCCCCGTGGGGGTCGTGCCCCACTCCTTGGCCGCCGCCCCCTCCTCCTCCTCCTCCATGGGGGAGGGGTCGGGGGCTGCGGGAGGCCGCTTCACACAGGCTGCCCGCGGGATGCAGAGGGCAGGCCCCGGCGGCCAGGATGGAGGGCAGTCCCTGCGGGTTCTAGGGGGCTCCTGGGGGTCATGGCTGGGGGCCCTCCGCAGGAGCAAGAAAAAAATGTCTTTAAGAAAAAGGGCACGGATGTCCCCTGTGATTCGGTTGTCCAGGCGGGGCGGGGTGGGAGCTGGCGGCAGGTTCACCTGGCCCCTCCAAATACCGGGGCGCTAAGAGGTTCTGGCCTCGAGGCTCCCGAATTCCTGCCGGGGCCCGCCGGTGGGGGACGAGGGCGAGGGCAGCAGGCAGTCCCCTTCCCCGCGCCTCTCACCCCGCGCAGCTCCACCGGCGGCCCCCGGCTCCGCATCCCGGGCTATGGCCGCCGGGCCGGGCGGGGGTGGCGGGGCCCTGGGGGCGGCCGCCCCGAGACGGGGTGGCGCGCCCCTCGGTCTCCTCACGTGCGGGGCGGTCGGGCGGCCCCCATTCTCGGCACCGGCCTCCCGGTCGGCCCCAGCCCCTGCCCCCGCCCGTGCCGCTTCCCGGGGCCGCCGGCGGTGCCCGAGTGACGTGTCGCCGCCGCCGCCGCCGCGGTGCCGCCTGGGAGTTGTAGTCTCCGGCTGCGCGGCCTCGGGCCCAGTGCCCCGCCCGCAGCCCCCAGCACCCCGCTGCCAGCCTCGGGCCGCAGTGGAGACCCCGCAGGGCCGAGGGAGTCCTTCGGGGGAGATAAGCCCGGCCTCGGATCCCCACTTCAGGCGCAGGGTGCCGGAGGAGGGGACCCGCGTTCCTCACAGACCCCGCGGGGGCTGCAGCCCACGGTGGGGGTGACCGCAATGGACGCGCTTAGCAAAACAAAAAGTAGGAGCTGCGTGAGCGACGGTTGCTGTCAGGAGCTGCGGACCCGGCCGGGACCAGGTCCCAGCGGCGGGACGGCCCCTCGGGGCCCCGACGCGAGGTGCACGCCGGGAAATGTAGTCCGTCCTCCGAACCCGGAGCTGCAGGCGGCGGCTCCCAAATGCTTCGGGGAGCCAGTGGGTGCCTCAAGCAATCTAGGGGGTCAGGCTGGTAGCGAGGCCTCTGCCGGGTAGACAGGGCTCGCGGGATGTGCTTACCGTACTGGGGATGTCACAGTCACACCTGCTTTCCCCACCAGCTCCGGGTTCCTCTGCCTCCGCAGTCCTCACTCACGCTCTTGAGAATCCCCTCAGCCCCATAATGAGTTCCAATCCTGGGGAGTTTAATGTGGATCTTGTGCTAAGTACTTTGTACACATGGTGTCAATAAATCTTCGCAAAGAGCCCCATCTTACAGATGACTCAGAGAGAAGTGAAGTCACCTGTCCAAGGTTACAGAACTGTAAATGGCAAAGCAAGAGTCAAAGGCAGTTTAAAAAATGAACACCACGATTTTTAAAATGCTGCCTTCCCATGTAAAGAATGAGGAAACCGAGTCCTGCAGAGGTTCAGTGACTTGTTCAAGATCTCTAAGCTTGTAGGAGGCAAAATTCTGGGTCTTTTCACTTGGCCTCTCCAGATGATCTGGGGTCCAGAGGGAGAAGAGGGGAACTCTGAGGGGCTCTGGTGCCCAAACTCCCGAGAACTGCCCCTCAGGCTCCCGGGAGGTCGCTCCACTCTCCGAGGCTAGTGGTTAGCTGGTCTCCTGGCTTCCTAGCAGGGACACTCAGGACCTATCAAAGATGCTTGTTGGAAGAGAGACCCTGCTTCATTCTGAGTCCAGGTGTTTCTGCTATAACCTAATATAATACGACCTTGAAAACCTGGAGTTCTTCAAAACGGTGCACTAAAAATAATAAGACTTTATGGGAAAAATAGAGTTAAGGACAGATTGCTCAAAATGCATGCAACTTCATTATTTTATTTTATTTTATTTTATTTTTTGAGACAGAGTCTCCGTTGCCCAGGGTAGAGTGCAGTGGCATCATCATAGTTTACTGCACTCTCAAACTACTGGGCTCAAGCAATCCTCCTGCCTCAGCTTCCTTGAATAGCCGGTACTACAGGCACCCACAATCATGCCCAGTTAATTTTTCTATTTTTAGTACAGATGGGGTCTTGCTCTTGTTCAGGCTGGTCTTAAACTCCTGAGCTCAAGCGATCCTCCCATCTCAGCCTCCCAGAGTGCTAGGATTACAGGCACGAGCCACTGCTCATGGCTAGTATGCAACTTTTTAACCAGAGCACTACAAAACCAATAATGTAGTGGCTTGCGCCTGTAGTCCTAACACATTGGGAGGCCCAGGCAGGAGGATCACTTGAAGCCAGGAATTGGAGACCAGCCTGGGCAACACAGCAAGACCCATAGTTGTGGCACAACTATGATTGTGCCACTGCACTCCAGTCTGGGTTACAGAGTAAGACCCTGTCTGTGTCTGTCTCTGTCTCTCTCTCTCTTTTTTTTTTTTTTTTTGAGACAGAGTCTTGCTCTGTCACTGAGATTAGAGTGCAGTAGCACCATCACAGCTCACAGCAACCTCAAACTCCTGGGCTCAAGCCATCCTCCTGCCTCAGCCTCCCAAGTAGCTGGGACTACAGACATGTGCCATGATACCTGGCTAATTTTTCTGTTTTTAGTAGAGATGGGGTGTCTTGCTCTTGCTCAGGCTGGTCTTGAACTCCTAACCTCAAGCGATCCTCCCGCCTCAGCCTCCCAGAGTGTGAGGATTACAGCCAGATAACAAATTTATTCCATGATTCATCCCATAGTTATTGCCCTTATTCAGAGAACCCTGAAGGACTGGCAATATCCTAAAACCAGGGAATGTCTCTGTTATGGGCTGAATTGTGTCCACCCCCCAATTCATATGTCGGAGCCCTAACCCCTGCTACCTCAGAGCGGGACTGTATTTGGAGATGAGGCTGTTACAGAGGTGATTAAGTTAAAGGAAGGTTGTTAGGGTGGGTCCTATTCTAATCTGACTGGTGTCCTTACTAGAAGAGGAAATATGGACACGCAGAGGGACACCAGGGATGTGCACGCACAGACAGTGCAAGGACTCGGTGAGAAGACGCCGTCCGCAAGCCCCAGAGAGAGGCCTCAGAAGAAAACAAACCTGCCGGCACTTTGATCTTGGACTTTCAAGTCTCCAGAACTGTGAGAAAACAAAGAAATTTCTGTTGCTTAAGCCACCCAGTCCGTGGTACTTTGCTATGGTGGCCTGAGCAGACAAATCCAGACTCCAGTGCTGTCATTGCAGACACTATTTTAGCTTTTAGCCCAGAGGGAGGAACTCTGGTTCGACACCGAGGAGGGGGGCTTTCCAAAGCTGTTTGCACCACACCCAAAGCGCAGCCTGGCTTGGCAGACAGACTTAGCAAGCGAAGGCCTAGCACGCGTCTCACGGCTGCAGCACTGTTTTCTTCTCTCAGGGTGTCATTTCTGAGGGTTTCAAGTCCTTCCACTTAGGAGTGAGCCTAAGGACAGGCACCATCCTCGTGAGGCTCGCGACTCTTGCAGACGACTTGGCTTAGAGGACCCGTGGGTGGGTTAGATGTGCTGAGAAGGGGGTTTGGGGAGGGGTGAGAGCAGGAGTTAGGGACGGGGAGAGGGAGAGAAGTGCTCTCTCAAGTGTGAAGCCAGCTTCCTTTCACTAGGCACAGCAAGTCACTTAAGGAGCTCTAGAAACATGCGGGGAAACGCAGGAGGGGAATGATGTCAGCGAGTTGAGGACTGACAGTGACTCAGGAGTGGCACAGGTGTCGGGGCTTCCAGCTCTGTTCTGCCTCTTTATGTAAGCCAGTGCTCCCGTCTCAACGTTTGTGGCTCCCCCAACATTTACATGTTAAAACCTAACAATCTATTAGAAGGTGGGGCCCTTGGGAGGTGATTAGGTCAGGAGGGCTCTGCTCTGAGGAATAGGGTTAGTGCCCTTATTAAAGGGGCCCCAGAGAGCTGCCCTGCCCTTCCACCATCAGACACGAGATCTGCTCATACCTTGATCTTGGACTTCCCAGCTCCAGTACTATGAGCAATAAATTTCTATTGTTTATAAATTATCCAGCCAGGTATTTTGTTATAGCAACCCAAGTAGACTAAGACAGCCAGGAAGCTAACTTAATCATTATTAGTAATTACTAGCAACCATGACATCTATTAATCAATTATTAACCATCTATTAATCAATAATAATTATCTGTTAATTATTACTCATTGTATATATTAACCATGTCCACCTGAATAACAAACAGGGAGAGGCTCTCTAAAAGAAATGGTGTTTATTTGGGACCAGCGCATTGCAGTGGGAATCCTCACAACATAGTAAGCTACGTGCATATTCAAGGAGGTACGGGAAGATAAAGGTCTTTAAAGGTAAAATGAAGAGGATGACATAATTGTTTTGAAATAATTATCCTTGCCTACAAAGATCAATAACAAGGGTGACACCACTCCAAGGTTGGACAGGCAGTTGCTGGGCAGATGTCCTTGTAGAAGTATTTTTTGTGAAAGGTCGTGATGGCCTTTGTGCAGGCTGTGGTTTTTGCAGAGTCTTTTGTGAGAACCCTCCCTTCATGGCCTTCCCTGGCTCTATTCATCAGGTTTTTTTTTGTTTTAACACTAGTGACTCTATTTTGGTTCTGACAACTTTACAACCATTATTATTTCCTTTCCCCAGCCTTCTTGTATGACAAATTCATTCTCTCATTGAAAAACTATTTGCTGAGTGCAATGGCTGCACTGGGTACGTGGCATGCTGGACACAGCCCTGCCTGCTTGCCGCTTAACGTCTGGGTGGGCGGGGCTACACCGCGCGGCGCCCACGCCCGGCTGAGCCCAGGAGGGGCGGCAGAGGGCGCTGTGGGGACACGGGCCCTGAAAGAACCAGCTGAGGAAGAAGAGTGGGAGGAGGACAGCTCTAGCACTGTCCTGAAGCCCCTAAAGCAACTGAGTGCCAGTATAGGACACTGGAGAAGTCCAGTGTGGCTGGAGTGAAGGGCACAGTGGCAGAGCTTGCTGGGCAGAGCTTTCTAGGAAAGGTTGAGGATTTTAGACGCTCTCCTAAGGGAAACAGGACACTATGGAAGGGTTGTAAGACGGGAGTGACTTGATCTACCCTGCTTGTTGGGTAGATCATGAGATAACTGTAGGAGCACTTGGAAGGCTCCTGCAGTAGTAGTTCAGGAGAGAAGCGATGGCGGCTTGGCAGAGAGTGGCTCTGGTGGGGACCGAGAGAAGTGACAGGTTTAGAACGTCCAGGACATCCTAAGGGATCTGACATGGGCGTATGGAGAAGGGAGAACCTAAGTACGACGCTCAGGTTTCTAAGGAAACAGTGGAGAGCAAGAGGGAAGAGGATGTGATGTGGCTCCGGGAGGCCGGTTCGGGGGAAGCAGCACAGCCCAGGGGCACAAGCCGCAGAGGGGCAGGGTGTCGCGAAAACGAGGATGGAGAGGAAATAGTGGTCACACCTGCAATCAGTGCTGGGGTGCCAAGCTGTGGCAGATGGTATTATTACTGCTCACAGTATTTGCCGTTCCTCCTGAGCGATACCAGTGACAGCAGACCTGACCATCTGACTCGCTTTAGCCAATGACACGTGAGCACCAGCAACGTGCATCGCTGCTGAGCCGAAGCTTCAGGAGCCGGCTCGGGGCTGTCCATGTTTCTCCTTTCCCTCGCCAGGGGATCAGAGGCCGCCCCATCAGCCTGGGTCCACGAGTGAAGACGTGGGTGGGGCAGAGCCCAGCTGATCCACGTTGCACACGGGGCACGAGGGGGTCTATACCTTTGTTTGCGGGAACCGCTGAGATCTGGGCTCATTGGAGCATGTGTGTCCTCCTCCAGGCTTGAGGTGTTTGGTGAGCTGGGGAATGAAGAGGCTTCAGTTAGGGTTGTGGGATGATCTTCTGGGAATGAGCTGGTTTGAGTTACGGTAAGAGTTGGAGGGGAAGGTTTACAGGTTTCACAGTGGGAGAGTTTGGGAAGGGTGGGAGACGCAGGAGCTGGGGAGAGCGAAAGACACCAGTGAGCGTTCTCATGGAGACAAGAGAACCTGACATGACTCGAGGGGCTTGTATTTTGGAGGGGGGGTCAAGCAAAACAAAGAGAGAAAATGCAGTGAATTTGGCTGTGATACCACATATGCTATGAAAAGCAGCCTCCCAGTCCCCCCATTCTCTCATCTCACTCTCTGAACTTTCATCATCATTCTTGTTAAAATCAGTTTGCTCCTCAATAGTTGATGCCCTTCTCGTAGAGTGCAGTGTCCGTGCTGCAAAAATCTTGCCTGAATGCCAAGCACAGGGGCCCAGCTGTTTGGGAAAGGAATGGGTGAATGAACAAATGAACCCTGTGAAGCCACCCTCTCTGTCACAGTCTCTCCCATCCCTACAGGGTGACACTCATCAGTCTTTGATCTTAGGCTTGACTCTTGGCTTTACCATCTCAATGACTCCAGCCAAGCTGCCTGATCTCTTTGATCTTGGTTTCTTTAGCTTTACAATGGGATGATGATAGTTATTTAAATCTTAGGGTTGTTCTAAAAATTAAATGAGATGGTTTATGTAAAGGACTCAGCATGCTGAACAACTATCCAGTCCCTTGCCTCCTGTTTGGTCCTAATTTTAGTAATGACATCTGTGCTGACGCCCAGTGTGGAATAATAACCATGCCACTCCTCTCAACTGGAACTCCACGAGTTCCTCCTCGCCCCCAACCTAGTAGAGCGGAAAAGGGATTTGTCCAAAGACTGCAGGGCAGATTGGGGACCCAGTCTAGGGCTTTCCTCACCATACCAGAGAAGGAAATGGACCTCTCAGCTCTCGAGGAATGTGACTCAAAAATATATCCAGGCTGGGCCCAGTGGCTCACGCCTGTAATCCTAGCCCTCTGGGAGGCCGAGGCGGGAGGATCGTTTGAGCTCAGGAGTTCGAGACCTGTCTGAGCAAAAGCAAGACCCCATCTCTACTAAAAAAAAAAAAAATAGAAATTAGCTAGACAACTAAAAATATATAGAAAAAATTAGCCTGGCATGGTGGTGAATGCCTGTAGTCCCAGCTACTCGGGAGGCTGAGGCAGAAGGATTGCTTGAGCCCAGGAGTTTGAGGTTGCTGTGAGCTAGGCTGATGCCATGGCACTCTAGCCTGGGCAACAGAGCAAGACTCTGTCTCAAAATAAGAAAAAAAAGAAAGAAAGAAAAAAAGAAACACACACACAAAAAAACCCTATTTGTTAATTTTAAAGTTAACTAACCTTTTAATGACTTTGTTGTGTCTGCTTTTTGTTGGAAAGCATTTGAATATTTGGTTGTAGCATGGAAGCCTGCAGTTTCATTTGATCCCCTGGATGGGCATCAGTCATTTGTGACCTTAAGGGCATCTTGATTTGGGTGAGGTAGGAGAATGTAGATTCAAAGTGGTATTCATGAATGTAGATTCAAAGACAAGAAAACATTTCTCAGGCATGTTGCCAAAGGCATGGGTATTCTACTGCATTTCCCCATATTTCAATTAGATCTTTCTTACCATCAAACAATGACTTTAAGATGTCATCTACTGAGAGCTCAATCAATTCCATCTGTAGTTCTTTAGGTGCCTTGGTGATATGAACTAGATGAGGCTGAAATGCTAATTTGAGTGTGATGGCCTGATTCTCAAAGTCAGTGAACATTTCATTGTATTCTCCAGTTAATAGGTCTATAACAGCTGCGTATTCTTCACAGGATTCACATATATCATCCTGTTCATCCATGACCTTTGCTAACTGGGGAAAATGTTCACCTGAAATTTCCTTGAGGAAGTGTTTTGAAAAAATATAACTTTTCTTGAAATGCTTGGATTTTTCGCCACATTTCATATATAGACTTAGTTTTACCTTGCAAAGAAATATTCAATTTGTTTTGATTTGCTATATCCCACAGAAATGCTGCATTTCTATAGAAATCTTCTTTCAATAATTCACATTGCTGATTATATTCTTCATAAAATTTAATATCTGTTCTTGCAGAGGTAAAATTTTGGCTAACACCTGTCCGTGCGATAGCCAACCCACTTTAGAATGATATGGAAAATCCACACCAAATACCTCATCGTTCAACTTTGGCATGTTATCAAACTGGTGATGTTGTGTTGCATTTGCACAAATATAGTTAACAATACTTATAACTTGTTGCAAAGTGTCACTTAAAATAGTAGCTTTAGCACAGAGATGTTGCTGATGCAAGATACAAAGAAAAGAAATGAGAGCATCTGGATCTGTTAATACTTTTTTTTATCTGTGCAATAAACCCTTCATGTTTTCCTGTCATGGAAAACATGGATGGTGCACCATCTGTACATACACTCACTAAATTTACCAAATTCAGTCCAACTTCATGGCATTTATCTTGAAAGCTGTTGAAGATATCTATTCCCCGTGTTCTGTCTGCAAGAGTGTCCAAAGTGAATAACACTTTGTAGCAAAGAAAATCTCCTGTTATGACCGAAATGAAGTATAAAATCTGTGCCGAGTCAGTAGTATCAGTTGATTCATTCAAAGTGATTGAATAATATATATTTTATTTTGAAGTATTGAACGCAGTTGTTCTGTTAAGTTGAAGGGTAATTCATGCTGCTGATCAGTTGTGGCTCTCCCTGAAAGATGCAGTTGTTTGTATTTTGAAATGTTATCTGGGTCTAAGGATCCCACAACTTTGACAACACATTCTTTCACAATTTCTGCTGAATGGCTTCCCCTTTTTCCAAAGAATATAAGCTGCTTTATAAGTTGTTTCAGTGGCATTATTTCCATGTCTTATTGCTTCTTGAAAGAATTGTCTCTCTTTTGGGGCCTCTGTATAAAACAAAGAAAAAAAAAAAGAAAGAATTGTCTTTGCTTTTGCTTTTCATCTTTTAATTTCTACAATACAACCTTTCCCGCCTCTCTCTCTAATTTAAAATATTTGTGGTCCTTATGAGAGTTATAAGGCTGATGAGCACTTAATTTCTTTAATGTTGGTATTGCAGTATCACAAAGCAAGCAAATCATCTTATCTTTAGCAGAAACAAGATAATATTGCAATTCCCAATCCTCATTAAAAAATCTGTGACAGCACGCCCTTGCTAATAAACTAACAGAAAAAAATAAACAGAAAAAAAGGGAGAAAATTCACAGCATGTAATTGTCCCTTTGAAGGGAAAGATCACAGCCCCTTGTTTGATTAACCACGTGTGGCCTCTAAGAGTTTTGTTTTCACAGCACTTGAAAAGAACTGAGCAGATAGAAGGTGTATGATGCTTCCCCAGTTCCTGCCAGACCAGATTCCAAGAAGACTAATAAACCATCCTCACAGAGAAGAGGAAAAAGATAAAGGAAAAAACAGCACAGCCGTTTCTCAGCTGCTTTTGCTATCAGTTAGCAGCAATGCTTTTTTTCCTTTCTCTTTATCCCCATAAAACACCCCAACGCCTTATCCTCCTGGCTGACACTTCTTTCTTTCTTTCATGTGCCAAGCCCTTCCCTCTGCGTCGGGGAAAGTAAAATAAACTTTTTACTTCTTTCTATCCTAATCTTTGTGTTGAGACTTCTTTCTCATCCTGTGCTCTGAGTTCCCACCCTGACCATCTGTTTTCTTCCTTCAGCGTTCTCTTGGTCTTCTTTGACATGATGGGCTGTTAAGTAGACAGAATTAAAAAATACTGTTGAGCTGTGCAACTATTCACAAATTCTATTTCAAACAGAAACACATTGCACCACTGTCAAAAGCTGATAACAGACTGGCCTCCTCTACTCCCATAAACTCTCACCAACCAGCCTTGTGTGTTAGTGGTGCCAGTCAGGCAGGGGAAGTTAGAACTAAGTCCTGAGCAGAGCAGCCACCAATTTAGCCCTTATGGTTTACTAATATTCTAATTGTGCTGGTCAATCTGGGAGGATTATTTTATTGAAATTTATTTTATTCTTTGGTATTTAAAAAGAAAATAAAAATGTAAAAGACAAACAAAATATATTAATAAAAATAAAGGGATTTTTTTCTGCAAAATTCAGATTCAGTCAAAAGGCCAAACTTAACTTAGGGCTGCAGGTTCCCCACCCCTGTTTCTAGCCTCTATGACTGTGGGACAATACATTTCTGTTGTTGAAGACACCCAGTCTGTGGTACTTGCTTATAGCAGTGATAGTAAAGGGACACACCAGCTCAGGTGCATTTGTAGCAAGGTGACATCTGTCACCCATTAACTGCTCCTTCTTCTTTGTCTCATTCCTTGCCAAGGAGGTGCTAGAGGAGGGCCTGACAGCTTCTCCTTTTATAATAAAGTGAGCTGGACTCACAGGTCTTTACTAGGCAAGTGATTTTTTTGTTTTTTGCCAGATCATTGTAGTCACCAAACATATTACTCCTTTCATCCTTAAACCAACATCATGAAGTTAATTCCGTTTACCACATTTTAAAGAAAATAACTCAAATAGCTCACATTTACATTCTGTCTGAAGTCTCAGCACTGTGCCCTGAACCTAAAATTTCATTGCCTCAGTTTATGCTCATAGTAATGGATGAGCTAGGTACTGTTACTACCATCCCTTTCTTAGGAAAGGAGCTCAGGCCTGGTGAGTTCAATCGTGTGCTCAGGGCCAGACAACCGGCAACTCTCTAACCGAGCAGTGACTCCAGCGCCCACCCATAAACACAACACCCCGAGACTGAGACTCTGGTAACCATAAACTTGAACAAAGTTGAATAGGAATTGGCTGGGGCTATATTTGAATTCATTCTTTTTTTCATCTTTATGAAGATATAACTGACAAAAAAATGTATATATTTAAGATACAAAATGTAATTTTTTTATGTACTTGTACATTGTGAAATGATTAACATGATCAAGCTAATTAACACATCCATCTCCTCACATCGTTAACTTTTTGTGTATGTGATGAGACTACTTAAGACCTACTCCCTTAGCAAATTTCAAGTGTACGATACAGTATTACTAACTACAGTCGTCATGTTGTACAGTAGATCTTCAGACTTACTCATAGCTGCAAGTTTGTGTCCTCTGGCCAATATCTCCCCCTTCTCCTACTATCCCCAGTACCTGGGAGCCACACTTCTACTCTCTGTGTTAGCTCCGTTTTATCAAAAGTGATATATATTCATTCAAAAAAAATGTAGGGTAAGTGTCTACTATAGGAAAAATATTGTGCTAAAAGCATGGAGTCCATATATCAAAAGTCACACTTTCTGTCCCAAAGGAGGTTTAGCATAGTGGAAAGACACCCATGGAAACAGTTACCATCCAACCCGCTGGAGGGAGGTATTGAATTCAACAGGATCCCATAAAGGGCCCAGCATTTGCCTCAGAAGTCTTCATGAAGGAATTCATGTAACAGAAAAAGCAAACAAGACTTATCACAAATCATTTAATTTAAAAACAGAAATGCAGCGGTAGAAATAGAAAAAAAAAGCAAAATCACTCTCTTAATCAGATAACCACACAAACCTTTGAATTTACGAGAAAGCTTAGTAAATTACTGCAGCATCATTTATATCACCTGATCAAATTTTATAAACCATCTCTAATTTTCAAACCCACCATTGCTTTTCCTTTATGGAATTCATCTAAAGCTCTTTTGAGCCTTAAAAAGAATTCAAGTATAAATATCTTTAACAGGAAAGAAAAACTAACACGTTCCATTAGCACTGGGAGCGTTATCTTTTTTTTTTCCTTGGGTGTCAGAAACTCGAGAACAGTAAATACTGTGTAATTAAAAAATACATGTGCCTTGCGATTTTCTTTGGTCTTCAAATCCAGCTAACATTTAACTGATTGGAAGCTAACTTCCATCCTTAAAGTGGAAGCACATATTCTGACCTGATTTTTCTTCTAAAAAAGGGGTTTCTGTGCTTTTCATCCTGATAAAGAAACAGTATGTTCAAAGGATAGAAGCTTGAGAATAATGATTTACTTTAGGAAACCCAAAGATGTATATATTTCTGGAACATAAAGTTCAGGAGAGAAGGTGAGACTGTGTTATAACTGAAGACGACTTTGAGGCACATTTTATGCTGCATTAAAAAGTTGAAATTTCACCCTGATTGGCTGGTAGGCAACTACTGAAAAATGTTTGGCAAGAGTCTGAAATGATCATTTTTATCTATTTATAAAGCTTCTCTTGCTAGCAGCCCAGAGGACGGATTGGAGAGGACCGGGAAGATCTTAAGGAGTCAGTCTTAGTTATGAAGTTACTGTCTCTCAGCTCCAAACCACCCTCCTCTCCTCTGCTTTGTGACGCTGGGGCTGAGAAGCCACATTTCAGCTTTGCCAGATGGTTCTATGTTAGGCTCTGGCAAGAGTGTTTGCTAGGATACTGCAGAAGTAGGGTAATCAATGTGTCCCAGTTTGCCAGAACTTTCCCAGTTTTAGCACTGAAAGTTCTGCATCCTGGGAACCCCTTCCGGGGGTGCTGGTCACCTTAAGCAGAAGGGATTTGCGCCTTCCTCTCTGTCTGCTGTTCTGGGCAGTACTCCAGCAACACTTCTTCACTCTGGCGGCGGCAGCAGCAGCAATGCCTCCCTGTAGCAGCAGCTGAATCCAGTTTTTGCTTTTCTAACACTTGCAAAACCAGCTGCGTCAGAAACATCAGCGCCTTTTCATCCAAGCCTGTGCCCCAGTTTACTTATCTTTAAAATGGGATTGATAACTTCACTTGGGCACATACATGGATTGGTTAGTTGACTCGACACCATTTCAACCCCCTTCACGCTTGGCTCCCTGTAATGTAGGGATTGAAAAGCCTCCTTTGCAACTAGGTGTGGGCTTATTTCTGTATTCTCACTAAAGCCACGTAAATGGAAGTGTTTGCACAATTTCCAGTAATTCATGTTGCAAGGGAAATGTAGTGCCCTCCTTCCTTCCTTGCTTTTGTTGCCTGGAATTTAGACGTGATGTCTTGAGCTCATGCAACTGTCTTGAGCCATGAGGCAATGTGCTAAGGGTAACAGGCAGCAAGTAGGGGTTCAGGTCATTGGGTTTCCTGGTCCTAGGATTTTTGTCTTTGGCAACAGCTCTAATGAGATATAATTGACACACAAAATTCACCCATTTAAAGTATACAGTTAAATGGTTTTAATGTATTTCTAGAGTTGTGTAACCATTAACACAATCAATTCCAGGACCTTTTCCTAACTCCAGCAAGAAATCCTGTATCCATTTAGCAGTCACTCCTTAATTCCCCAAGTCCCTCAGTCCTGGGTGGTTACCAATCTGCTTTCCAACACTGTAGAGTTGCCCATTCTGGAGATTTCATTTAAATGGAATCATATAGTGTGTGGTCTTTTGTGTCTTCTCTTCCTTAGCATAACGTTTTTGAGGCTCATCCATGTTGTACCACAGACCCGTACTTCACTCCTTTTTATTCCATTGTATGGTTGGACCACATTTTAGTGATTCATCAGTTGATGGATTTTGGGTTGGTTCCACTTTTTGGCTATTATGAATAATGCTGTTGTGGGTAATTTGTGTGTAAGTTTATGCACCCCTGGGATTTTTGTTTTTAATCAGAGAAAATAAACTTATCTCTTATTTCAGCCACTGTTATTTATTTTTTTCTCTGTTATGTGCAAGGCAACCTATTTCTAATTTAAGCACATCCCTGAAAACGCAGCTCTGATGAAAAGAACAGTGCATGAATAGTTCTGAGTCAGAGCTTGGCACACAATGAGTACTATGAAAATGGGGGTGTGATGACTATTAGTAGTCATATTTATTTCCTGAAATATCTTTATAGCAGTATTTTTTTATGATTATAAAAATAATTCATGCTTGTTGAATTTGGAAGCTACACACCAAAAAACCAAAAGCAAAAACACTCACGTGGAAATTGGGAATTACTGATAGTTCCATTCGTATTGAGACCAATTTAGTACATCCAGGAAAAATGAGACAGGCATATGATGGGGAATATCCCGGCATCCACAGAGCTGTGGTGCTGGTTTCTCCCCTGGGCCGTGCTCCTCACCGCGAGGATGCTGACAGCGTCCCCGTGCAGCGGTCCTCCCCGGAGCACCGCGCTGCTCTCCCTCCCACCCCACACCTGCTGGGGAAGGTGCAAAGCGCGGGCTTCCTGCAGCAGAGAGCAGAGATTCCCGCGGGAGGGAGGGGACCAAGCGGAGAGAATCCGACAAGCACATGCTCCCTTCCCGACCGCGCCACCTTCTGGCCTGGAGTCTCATTGCACCACTCCAAGCTTGGGGGGGCTCCAAAGGCGTTGACCATTGGCAGAAGGACAGAGGTGTAATTCTTGCAGCCCCCACGGAGCTCTGTCAAGTCCCGTTCTAGTCACTAAGGCTTTTCAACCAGTACCAGGAAGGCCTGTAGAAGCCAGTCGCATCAGGGCAAGACCTAGACCCAATACAACGTCCTCCAAGCTTTGCCCCTTGAAGGGGTCACTGTTTCTGAAGAACTAGATCTGAGTGATATCACATCTGGAAGTCTCCAGGGTTTCAGGAAGTGTGAGAAGCAGCAAAGAAATTTGTGCATATCTAAACTATATGAAGAGATACAGGAATCAGACTGGACATGCTTCTTTAGGTTTTTATTTTTATTAAAAAAAATCAGGGTGAGGTGGGGGGGGGCGTTGCCTTAAAGTACGGTCATATAGGTTGTGCACTGCACAAATTTGGTTAGCCCAGGTGGCATACAGAGGCTGAAATGTAGCCTGTGCCCTTTCACTAGCCACACATCCTGGTGTGAGGCCATGTCCACCCAGAGGAAAGGAGAACACCTTTCCCTAATTTGCACAAAGACATGATCCAGGCTAGTGTGGGGCAGCTCAAAGGCACTGAAATTGGCAGCTCCAGTAGCCTTCTCTGATCTCTGATGAGACCTGTATCCTAAGTAGCACCCCGAGGTCCAGATTAAATTTGAGATCTGGAGAATTAAAACAGCCAGAAGAATAGAATAAGACCACACTTTGAGGCTGGAGTAGGCTGAATAGTGGCCTCCAAAATTTCTATGTCCTAATCCCCATGACGTGTGAACATTACCCTCTATGGCAAAACTAATCCAAAGATACGATTAAGTTAATGATCTCGTGATGGGGAGATGCTCCCAGATTACTGGTCCTTACAGGAGGGACACGGGAGAAGTCGGTCAGAGGGATGGCAATGTGGTGACGGAAGCAGAGGTTGGAGGGATGTGTTTTGAAGATGGAGGAGGGGGCCATAAGCCAAGGCATGCAGGTGGGCACTAGAAGCTGAAAAAGACAAGGATGTGGGTTCTTTCCTCAGCGCCTCCAGAAGGAACCACCCCTGCCACCCACTCGACTTTAGCCCAGTGAGGCCAATTTCTGGCTTCTGACCTCTGGATCTGTGAGAGAGTAAATCTGTCTTGCTTTAAGCATGGAGTTTGTGATGCTTTGTCATGGCAGCCATAGGAAACTGGTAGAGAGGGGCTGCTTAACCTCTTCCATGCTTGGGTTTCCCAGCGTGGCCACTCAGTATGAAGGGCTTGGGTCTGAGATGAGCTTCCCTGATCTCACAGCCGATAAAGCTCAAGGTAGCACTGCCCTGTTCTAAGTTTCTTATGCTCTGACACGGAGGCTGGAGTGCGGTGGCATGATCATCGCTCACAGCAACCTCAAACTCCTGGGCTCAAGTGAGCCTCCTGCTCAGCCTCCCAAGTAGCTGAGACTACAGTCCTGTGCCACCCACGCCCAGCTAATTTCTTTCTTTTTTAGATATGGGGGTCTCACTGTGTTGTCCAGGCTGGTCTCAAACTCATGGGCCCAAGTGATCCTTCCAGTTGCAGGGATTACACCACACCTGGCCTCTAAGTGTCTTACTCCTGTTAAGGCAGTCCGTTCTCATGGCAACCTCTATGAGGTAGGCATTGTCATGTCTCAGTTTTATGGGTGTGATAATAGAATCACAGAGAGGTTAAGTTATTTGATTGAGGTCAGATAGCTAGTAAGTGAGGGAGCCAAGATCTGAACCTAGATAATTTGGACTTGGAACACTAGGTTCCTCGCTGCTAACGTTTGCTACTGTATGAACTTTTCCACATTGGATCTCACTATTATCTTGTAAGTGGTGAGAAAATTGCACCTTTTAGAAACTTCCAAAATGTTGATGTGTCATATGGAGAATGATTTTCTTCTTGACCTAAGTCTATAGCTCAAGAAGTTAGAAGAAGGAATGTTTCCTGCGGAGAATCCATGTCATTTTCAGGAAATGCTGCAAGTGGTTTCACAGTTACTATAAGGCTGTAAAAACAAAAATATATTCAAGTTATTTAACATTACAGAGGCGCTGATCAAGACATCTGATACAGTTCTTATCAAAGGGTGTCCTGACTCTGTTGACCAGCACTCCTCACTTAAAATGAGGAAAACAAAACCGCAAATCCCCAGCTTCCAAATCTGTACGATTATTTCTATGTTTTTGATTCAGTGATGGTGGCGATTTTTTTCCAGAAGAAGTGCAGACCTTCTTACTTTTGGAAGCTTTTCCCTACAAGAAGAGGTTGCTTCTTCCTTATTGGATATTAACTGTATTGGGTATTAACTGATATAATTCAAATCTTTCTTTTGAAAAACTAAGTACTGCATTTCTTTGTTAAAAAAAAAACAGGAAGATCTTAAAATAGGAATTCCTGAAATTCAGTGAAAACACAGATTGTGTTATTTTAAGGCAAACTCCTTGTAACCATATCGGAGTCAAGAAATAGAATCTGCCAGCCACTCAGAAGCCTCTGCACATGCCAGTCTCAATCCCTTCCTTTTGCTAAATTTAACCAGTAGCTTGGCTTTTATAGTCTTCACCTCTGTGTTTCTCATAGTAATTGATTGTCCATGTGTGCATCCCTACTTTAGCCTTGCCATTTGTTTATTTATTCATTCATTTATTTAAGAGATGCGGTCTTGCTCTGTTGCCCAGGCTGGAGTCCAGTGGCATGATCATAGCTCACTGTGACCTCAAATGCCTGGGCTCAGGTGATCCTCCCTCCTCAGCCTCCCGAGTAGCTGAGACTACAGGCGTGTGCCACCAGTCTACAGGCCAGGCTCATTTTTAAAATTTTTGTAGAGATGGGGAGGGGATCCCGCTATGGCCCAGGCTGGTCTTGAATTCCTGGCCTCAAGCAATACTCCCACCTCGGCCTCCCAAAGTGCTGGGATTATAGGCTTGAGCCACCACACCCTGCCTAGTCTTGCCCTTTAAAACTTTTAACGTGTTGTTATTATGTCTTTTTTTTCTTATTCAGAAAATATTAAATCCTAGTGATATTAATATAGTTTTGCTTTATCCAAATATGTGCGTATATATAAAATTTTAAAATATCAATATCAATAATGCTACTAATAGTATGATCACTAAATATAGTTTAAGATTTTCTTATTGGTGCTTTCTTTCCCATTAGAATAGATCCCATTAGGGATTTATGTCAAATTAATGTATCTTAAATTACTTAAAACATTGTTCTGTGGGCTATTGAACCCCAATCTTAAAAATTGTTTTGAGGCCGGGCGCGGTGGCTCACGCCTGTAATCCTAGCACTCTGGGAGGCCGACGCGGATGGATCACTCGAGGTCAGGAGTTCGAGACCAGCCTGAGCAAGAGCGAGACCCCGTCTCTACTAAAAATAGAAAGACATTATATGGACAACTAAAAATCTATATATAAAAAATTAGCCGGGCATAGTGGCGCATGCCTGTAGTCCCAGCTACTCGGGAGGCTGAGGCAGTAGGATCACTTAAGCTGAGGAGTCTGAGGTTGCTGTGAGCTAAGCTGATGCCACGGCACTCACTCTAGCCTGGGCAACAAAGTGAGACTCTGTCGCAACAACAACAAAAAAAAATGTTTTGAAATTCTATTTACTTGGAAAATACAAACAAATGTATTCATTTTCCTCCTTATTGCACAAAAGGTAGCGTATACTATTCACACCAGTTTGCAGCTTGATTTTTTCGCTTAACTGTGTCTTGGAGGTCACTACATAAGAGTGCACATGCATGCACACACACTTTTTATATATATGTAAACAGTCCTACTATATTTTATGTATTTTTACAGCTGTAAAGTACTCTATTTTTGTAAATGTAGCTTAGTTGATTTAGCCAGCACCCTCTTCATGGTTATTTCAATAGTTTTCAGTTTTTTTCCATTACAAATAGGGCTTCAATGAAGAGGCATATGCATAAGGAGTTTCATATTTCTGTCTGTCTTTGGGATAGAATCCTAGAAGTAGGATTGCTGGGTCAAAGGTCACATTTGCTAAATATTGCCAAATTTTCCTCCATGGATGTTTTGTCTTTTTACATTCTACCAGCAAGATGCAAGAGTCCCTGTTTCCTTACAGCATGGCCAACAGAGTTGTGCTAAACATTTGGATTTCTGCTAATCTGATAGGTGAGAAATAGGATCTCAGGATAATTTTTATTTGCATTTCTTTTATTATGAATGAGGTTGAGCATATTTTTATATATTTAGAAGACATTTACACTCCCTTTCTTTCTTTTTCTTTCTTTCTTTCACTTTTTTTTTTTCAAGGGACAAGATCTCACTCTGTCGCTGAGGCTGGAGTGCAGTGGCAAGATCATAGCTCACTGCAGCCTTGTGCTCCTGGGCTCAGGTGATCTTCCCGCCTCAGCCTCCCAAGTAGCTAGGACTACTGGTGCGGACCACCATGCCTGGCTAATTTTTAAAAAGTTTTTGTAGAGAGGGTGTCTTGATATGTTTCCCAGGCTGGTCTCAAACTTCTGGCCTCAAGTGATCCTCCTGCCTTGGCCTCCCAAAGTGCTGGGATTATACGTGTGAGCCACTGTGCCTGGCCTACATTTATTTTTTATGTGAACTCTGTTCATATATCTTGCCCACTTTCAATAGGTTTCTTGGTCTTTTTTCCTTTAATTTTTAGAAGCCCTTCATATTTTTTTTTTTTTTTGAGACAGAGTCTCACTCTGTTGCCCAGGCTAGAGTGAGTGCCGTGGCGTTAGCCTAGCTCACAGCAACCTCAAACTCCTGAGCTCAAGCGATCCTCCTGTCTCAGCCTCCCGAGTAGCTGGGACTACAGGCATGCACCACCATGCCCGGCTAATTTTTTTTCTATATATATTTTTAGCTGTCCATATAATTTCTTTCTATTTTTAGTAGAGATGGGGTCTCGCTCTTGCTCAGGCTGGTCTCGAACTCCTGAGCTCAAACGATCCGCCCACCTCGGCCTCCCAGAGTGCTAGGATTACAGGCGTGAGCCACCGCGCCCGGCCTGAAGCCCTTCATATTTTAGTGATATTAACCCTTTGTCTTTCTACATTATAAGTGGTAAATATTTTTGTCATTTTGTCAGCTGTAGTTTTTAGTCTGTGTATGGTGGGTTTGTTTTTTGGACATGCAAAAGGTTTTCATTTTTTGTTTGATCATTTAACAAAATTTTCTTTCGTGGCTTCTGGATCTTGATTAATAGTTGAAAAATTTACACCACTCCAAGGCCATAAGGGAACTCACCAGTGTTTTATTATTTGTGAGGCAGTATTTTCTAGTTCAGACCTTTGACATGCTTAGGATTTAATCTGATATACAGTCTGAGGAATGGATTCAAGATTTTCTTTTTTCACCTGGTTATCTAGTTGTTCCAACACTAATAAATTGGAAACTTTTCTAAAGCCCCTTCCTAAATTAGAAACTCTTATCTGATCATATAGTAAATTTCCATAAGCAATTATTTCTGTTTCTGGGTTTTCTACCCTTTTTCTCCATCTCTCTGCTTATTCATGCACCAGTAACACATTGTTTTATATTGTTTTTAATATCTGGTAGAGCTACCGCAGCAGTGGTGGCTGCAGTTGCTACTTCTTTTCAGTTTTTTCCCCATATACTTTTTTGTTCTTCTAAATCAATGTTTTTTTTTGTTTTTTTTTTTTTGAGACAGAGTCTCACTCTGTTGCCCAGGCTAGAGTGAGTGCCGTGGCGTCAGCCTAGCTCACAGCAACCTCAAACTCCTGAGCTCAAGAGATCCTCCTGTCTCAGCCTCCCGAGTAGCTGGGACTACAGGCATGCGCCACCATGCCCGGCTAATTTTTTCTATATGTATTTTTAGCTGTCCATATAATTTCTTTCTATTTTTAGTAGAGATGGGGTCTCGCTCTTGCTCAGGCTGGTCTCGAACTCCTGAGAGCTCAAACGATCCGCCCACCTCGGCCTCCCAGAGTGCTAGGATTACAGGCGTGAGCCACCGCGCCCAGCCTTGTTCTTCTAAATCAATCTTATAACAAACCCTTGATGGAATTTGTATCGGAATCGAGATAGATTTGTAAACTCGAAGGCAATTGACTTCTTGACGTTGGCAGCTTCGTTTCTGTCCTCGGAATCCACGCGCCACCTAGTGGCCACTGTGTGCAACAACATTTTCCTCGATTTCAGAAAGAAAATCTAGCTGCTCAAAGCAGTAAACATTTATCATCTCACATACTTTTTGTGGATCAGGTATTTGAGAAAGGCTTATCCAGATGCTTCTGGCTCGAAGACATCAGCCAGGGCTCCAGTCATCAGAACGCTTTAATGGGACTGCAGAATCCCCTTCCAAGGAGGCTCATTCACACTCTGGAAGACAGTGGTAGCTGTTGGCGGGAGGCCCCAGTTCTCCAGCGTGTGACTCTCTCCCTGGTCCTCACGACGTGGTCTGGCTTCCCCCAGAGCAAGTGGACCCTGAGAGAGTGATGTGGAATGCTGGATAATTTTAGACTTACAGAAAAATTGCTGAGAGTACAGTTCCCATCTCTCTCTCTCTAATATGAACACCATAGTACAATGATCAAAACCCTTTACCCTTCTCCACTCCACTAGGTGCCTGGAGGCTGGTCTGTATAGATTACATCAGTGGACACACCTCCTGGCCTCCACTGAGGTGGGTGAATGGGAGGCCCCTGAAGGGGATCACAGGGTAGATGCAATAAAGTCAGAGCATTCATTGTGTTTATTCCTCCATCCCTTCCCTGCCAGGCTGTCTTCGGTCTTGCTGCATCCTGGCTTTTGGTTACTATTTTCTCCTCAACTCCTTCTGTCCCAGGAGGGGCAATGGCTCTAAGTGTTGCTAGCTTCAAATAGTGTTCTGTCCCTTGTTGGTTTCCCTTAACCCTGCCCACACATTTTGGTAAACACTTTATTGATGGATTGATTGTTTTAAAGAGTTGGGGTCTTGCTCGGTTGCCCAGGCTGGAGTGCAGTGGCACAATGATAGCTCACTGTAACATCAAACCCCTGGGCTCAAGTGATCCTCCCACCTCTGCCTTCCAAGTAGCTAGGACTACAGGGATGTGCCACCACATCCAGATAATTTTTAAATTTTTTGTAGAGACGGGGTCTCACTTTGTTGCCCAGGCTAGTCTCAAACTCCTGGCCTCAAGCAATCCTCCTGTCTCAGTCTCACAAAGTGCTGGGATTATAGGCATGACCCTACCTGGTCTCTTTGTTAAATTATTATCCATTTCCCCATTTGAAGGTGCATCTAAGTTTTGTCAAAATTCTCACCAATGGAAACACCAATACAATTCAAATAAATGTTCATTCTTTTAAAAATAAATTAATCTGATAAGCATTTATGAGTATCTATACAGAAAATGTTGGGTCATGGCAATGGAGAATACTTCTCTTATAGTTCTCAATATATATTTCTTATCAAAGCACCTGGGAAATATTAATCACTTAATTGCATGCGTAAGGACTTTGATGCTGAGAAGTGATCTTTTTCAGTTCTGTAACATTTCAAAATTGTTTCCATGCTTCTGGTTGGAGACTATATCATATTCATTTTTAATAATAGCTTTATTGAGATATAATTAGCATAACATACAATTCACCCTTTTATCAAAGTGTACCATTCAGTGGTTTTTAGTACATTCATAAGGTAATGCAACCATCATCACTATCTAAATTTAGAACAGTATAATTACCCAGGGAAAAACTTTCAGTCTTTTGCCATTGAATATGATATTAGCTGTGGGTTTTTCATGGTTTTTATCATGTTGAGGAAGTTCCCTTGTATTCTTAATTTATTGAATATTCTTATCATGAAAGAGTGTTGGATTTCTGTCAAATACCAATTAATATGATCATGGGGTTGTTTTTCCTTCATTCTATTAATGTGGTGTATTACATTGACTGATATTTACATACTGAACAACCCTTGCCTGCTGGCTATAAATTGCCCTGGGTCATGGTGCATAGTCATTTTAATATGCTATTTCCTTTACTGGTATTTCATTGAGGATATTTACATCTACCTTCATAAGAGATGTTGGACTATTGTTTTCTTTTCTTTTAGTGCCTGTGTCTGGCCGTGGTATCAGCTTAATGCTGACTTCAGAGAATGAATTAGGCAGTGCACCCTCTTCTTCAATTTTTGAGGGTTTGAGAAGAGTTGGTTTTCATTCTTCTTTAAATATTAGGTAGAATTCCCCAATGAAGCCATGTAGTCCTAAGGTTTTCTTTTGAAGGCTTAAAAAAGTTTTTTTTTTTTTTAAATGATTCAATCTCTTTACTAGTTATTGGTCTACTTAGATTTTCTATTTCTTCTTGTATCAGTTTTGGTAGAATGTATGTTTTTAGGAATTTGTCCATTTTATCTAGATTATTCAGTTTGTTGGTGCACAAATGTTCATAATATTCTTTTATAATCTTTTTCTTCCCTATAAAATCAGTAGTAATGTCAGACAAGTGATACAATTTGTATTTCTTTGCATTGTGTGATGTTTTTGTGTATTAAAAAATTGAAAATTACATATTTAAAATCAAAAGATAAAAATAATTCAATTTTTATGAGCTCAATGTGGTTCTTGGATCTGTGACTTTATATTTTTCGTCAAACTTGGAAAATTACCAGCCATTATTCTTTCTGAGATATATATATATATATATATATTTTCTCCTTTTCCTTCTGGGATTCTAATTAGAGGTACAATAAACCCACTTAACAGTATTTCACAGGTAAATGAAGCTCTGATCCTTTTTATTTTTATTTATTTATTTATTTTTGAGACAGAGTCTCGCTCTGTTGCCCGGGCTAGAGTGAGTGCCGGTGGCGTCAGCCTAGCTCACAGCAACCTCAGACTCCTGGACTCGAGCGATCCTACTGCCTCAGCCTCCCGAGTAGCTGGGACTACAGGCATGTGCCACCATGCCCGGCTAATTTTTTCTATATATATGTTTTAGTTGTCCATATAATTTCTTTCTATTTTTAGTAGAGACGGAGTCTCACTCTTGCTCAGGCTGGTCTTGAACTCCTGACCTCGAGCAATCCACCTGCCTCGGCCTCCCAGAGTGCTAGGATTACAAGCGTGAGCCACTGCACCCAGCCAGTATTGAAGTTTTACTTTGTTGAGTGCCTGGATTTTGTTCTATTTGAAAAAGAAGGCTTTGTTCTGATATGCAGTCAATTTACTTGTGGTTCAGTTTAATCCTTTCACGGCTTGCATTTAAGCTTTGTTAGGGTGGATTAAAAGTTGTCTTTTCTGTAGGTATGTTTTGGCCCAATTATTTAATACAAAGACATAACTTCTCTGGTGCTTCTACTGAATGCCCTGAGTGACCAAGGAGGGCTCTTATTTTTTGTTGGTCATGTTGGTTGGTCATGGAGCTCAATTGTCCAGCGTTGAGATCTGCTAACTGTGTAGTTCACGGTTTCCTGGTTTTTTTAATGCTTAGCTTTGTGGAGTTTCACCTTATGCATGCACTACTTAGCATCCAGTGAAGACTCTAGGAGGTCCCTATGTAGATTTTTTTACCTGTCTTTCTGCACAGCTTCCTATTCTCTCTTATTCATTGGCTTTTGGGCCATTTATATATAGTCTTAGTTCTCTGTCCTGCCAATTCATCCCAACCTTTCCTTCTTGCTCTCTTTAGTGTAATTTTTTTGGGTCAATCTTTTCAGTCTCTTTCAGTATCTGTGATTCCTTTCTTATTGTTGTCTCATGACTCTGACCTGGAAAAACCTCAGTACTAATTGAATCTAGTGTCCATTTTCCCCCTATAGCTACACTATGGAAGTTTTGTGCCACTGAATACACAACTAGGTAGCTTGGTGTCGGCCATAAATATTTCATGGGCAATAGCCTGAACTCCTGCTGTGATTCTGCCCAACAGATCTCATCTGTTTCATCTTTCAACTCTTTCTACCGTTATTCACTACTGTACTTTCAAATATTCTCAAAAAAGTATTCTCAATTACCCTCAGGTCCCTATGCTTCTCTCCTGCTTCTTAGAGAAGTTGAAGCCATCTGTTAAGAAACCCCTCCATTTCCTTCCACAATTCACATTAATCCTTACTCTATGCCTGTTATTTTTTCCTAAATTTATGTTAAATGGGTGCTATATTCCTCTTTAAAATTAACATTAATTACTTTACCTATGCCATGGATCATACTTTTAAAAAGCTAACAATGAACCTTGATCTAATGAATTTCAAATATGTTTACCATAATTCAGCTCTTACACATAAGCATTTAAACTCTCCCTTCACCCTTTGAAGCTCTGGTCACCCTTTACAATGATATTTATTGAGTGAGTGGTCTCACCCCCACACACTCTTGGTCCCACCACACAGACTCATCTATTTCACCTTTTATAATGGGGTCCTATGTCCACACTGGCTACCTTATTCTTATGTCCCACACTGTCCTTAGAAGGACCCTTGTTTCTACCAAATCTTTACTAGGTGGAATTCATTAGGTATTTAGGAATCCAAGAATTCTTTTCTAGGAAATATATCCTTCAGAGTTTTTTGGAATATAGGCAAGGTCATGTGTTTATTCTCTAATCCCTTACTTTTTAGGCCTTGCAATTATTTGACCTCATCCCTGTAGGGAGTGCAGGAAACTTTTTCTTCCAGCTGCCTCTGACAGTGTCTTGGGGTATTCGCTATAAACACTCATAATTAATTTAGATAAGTTAATTATGCTGAGAAAAAATGCTTAGAGATTTCTTGGAGTCACTTGTTATTGAAGTTAGAGATAACATAATAATCGCAGCTCTAGAGAGAGATGAGGTCAAGGAAACAAAACCTATAACTAAGGGTTCAGCTTTCTCTCTCAAGACTAATCTGGTAAACATACTGAAACAGAGATTACCTGGGTGAGTGGAGATTCATTTCACACATCGAGATTGTCTGGGAAACAGAAGTGATAGATACTCAGAAATGGATTTGGCAGTCCAACTTTATACTTCCTAAAGTAGTCACCCGTCTTTCTAGTCCCTTGCAATTTATGAACTATAATGCTTTTTCATGAGATATTGTAGAGTCATGATAGAGCCCATTTCTGCTGTGAAGGGATGTTCTCAGATCGTGGCAGAGAGTCTCTTTTTCTTACCCATTCACCTGCAGTGCCTTCTCGTTTCTTTCCCTGTATTAGTTCTGTCTGAATTTTCACCTCTGTTCTTTCATTTGTTCTTAATCTGAGATTCCTTAAGCATGGTGTCAAGATGAATTCAATGTAAAATAGGGAAACTTATAGGTCTGGTGCACAAAATATCTTAAATAAAATGTTAGTGTCTTTTGTTTCCACTGGACCTTATTTGAGTGAGACTGTACTTGGGCAATTGATTTATGCTGAAAACTTGTTTGTATGCACAAATTTCAAGGCATTGTCTGGAACTTCATTAGAATTGATGCACCAGGAAGTTACATGTTATTATAGATTCCTATCTTCAAATCAAATAGTACCCCCTGGAATAAATGCCAGGCTCAATTATGGAAGCAGGCATATTTACTAGTGATTATTCTCACAGCTGGGCCCTCACTTGCAAGCATACTTGGGTCTCAAAGTTAGATTTTGAGATGTGATACTGATCCTACAATCAGACACCTGATGTAGACCCTACCTCCTGCTCTATGTTCCAGGGGGCCATAAGAACCCTGAAAGCAAACATGATAGATCAGGGCAGTGGCTAGCACAGGGTCAATGCTGACAAGGCTTTAATGATTTAATGAAATCTCACTACACCTCAGAGTACACAGGCCTTGCGGAGGCATCTCCACACTTTTTGCTCAAGCCCAGAGTGCATCTAGGACTCATTGCCAGCCAGTGGCCAGCCGCACCTCTGTTGCTATTCCTGTTTGTATGTCGTATGTGGTTCCTGCTCTTTCTGAATTTTTTTTTTTGCCCTGAAATTTGTGAGATTTATTTGGCAGTCCAACTTTATACTTCCCAAATCATTCACCAGTTTTTCTAATCCCTTAGTTTTCTCATTTGTTGAATTTCCTATCTATAATTTTTCTGGACACTCTGTTTTGAACCATTGATATGTTTGATTATCCTTCATTTGCACCACATACTTTAATTGCTGTATTAAATTTTAGAAAATTAGGTAGGTTAATCCAATTTTTAAATGGCTTGGTTTCTGTTTGAAATTTCTGTTTGAAATTGTGGATAAAAAAGTAGGAAAATGATTTGGATTTTCTTGTGCAATGTAGTTAAAATTTGTTGCAAATCGTCTAGTTCCCCCAAAATTCTCTTGTGTTTTTGATAGATATTGCACTGAATCTATAGATTAATATGAAGAAATTTCAAGTCTTGATAACACATTATGTCTCGCCATCCAAGAATGTGGAATTTCATTCCATTCATTCAAGATTTGTCTTCTACTATTTGGTTTTTCACTTTTTTATGTTTAGCTCATTACTGATCTAGTTTACTCTGAAGATTTTCAAAGTGTTTATACACCATGTATTCTTTTATTTTGCAATTTGTATTATATTTGGGCAAATTACTATCTAATTATTGCTAAAATATTTTAGTTAATTCTTTGAATGTAACATAAAAATCATCTAACTTTCAAAGCTGGATAATTTTCCTGCCATTTTATTGACCAAGTCAGAAAAATAGTGAATCATTGTGGTTCTGTAGTCTTTTTTTTTCCCAATGAAATGAGTTTACTTCTAGTGTTCATTCTCACGTTAATCATGTGTAGTCCTTAAATATATCTTTGATAATGTCGTATTATTAAGACATACTGCTTAATTCAGTTTGGGTTCTTGATATAAAATTTGTATTAGATTATAGAAAGATAATGTCTGACAAACAAAGAGTATTTGATAGAATCAAATACAAGAGAAGACACTGAACATCTGTTTCTCAAAAAGGCCAAGCTTTTATACAAACAAAAACAAGACTCCCAGACCAAGTAAGGATATGTAGTTTTGAATAACACATTTAGCAGGCTTAATGCATCAAGTATTTTTGACTATTAAGTAGAGAATCTGCATTACATATTAAGAAATCTATTAATCTAAAGCACATATTGAAATACTTTTTTTTTTTTTGAGACAGAATTTTGCTCTGTTGCCTGGGCTAGAGTGCCATGGCATCAGCCTACCTCAAACTGCTGGGCTTAAGCAATCCTTCTGCCTCAGCCTCCCGAGTAGCTGAGACTACAGGTATGTGCCACCATGCCCGGCTAATTTTTTCTATCTATTTTTAGTTGTCCAGCTAATTTCTTTCTATTTTTAGCAGAGACGGGGTCTCACTCTTGCTCAGGCTGGTCTTGAACTCCTGACCTTGAGCAATCCTCCTGCCTCAGGCTCCCATAGTGCTAGGATTACAGGCGTGAGCCACTACACCTGGCCTGAAATAATTTTTGACATAGAAATAAAAACTCCGTTCAGTTGTTCATTTATTTATGTAATAGATATTTATTGACTGATTACGAATAATATATTTTTCAAGACCCTAGATAGGGACTAAGGTAGACAAGAACCTTGCCTTCATGGGAGGAATTTCTATTGGAGGAAATTGTCTTCCTTCAACAGAAATAAAATAATACAGGCCAGGTGTGGTGGCTCACGCCTGTAATCCCAGCACTTTTGGGAGGCTGAGATGAGAAGGTCGCTTCAGGCTGGGAGTGCCCAGCCTGGGCAACATTGCGAGACTCTGTCTGTACAAAAAACTAATTAAAAAGATAATCCAATAAGATAAATTCAGTTGTTATAATAGGTACCAAGAGAGAGATATTAGGTGATAAGGAGAAAAAAACGTTCACAGATGGGATTTTTATGTGTGACAATAGAATAGGGTTCCCAGAAAGGAAATTTTAAAGAAATCACAGTAAAAAATATATTTCATTTGACTTAAAGAAACTCATGTGTTCCTTCTGTTTTTCTCCAGCTTCCTGGATCTGAGCAAAATCATTCCTCTGTCACCGGGGAATGATTTCTATCGAAGCAGCAATGGGTCCGATCATCCTCGTTCAGACTGGAACAGGGATTGTGGGGAATTCTTTACTCCTTTGTCTTTATATCTGTTCTCTTTTTAGGAGACATAGATTGAGACCATCTGAGCAAATCGCCAGCCATCTTGCCTTAGCCAATACATTGATACTTCTTTGTGGAGGAATCCCTCAGACAATGGAAGCCTTTGGTTTGCAGTATTTCCTGGATGATGTTGGATGTAAACTTGTCTTTTATTGTCACAGAGTGGCCTGGGGAAATTCTCTCAGCACCACCTGTCTTTTAGGTGGCTTCCAGGCCTTAAGTATCAATCCCACAAGCTCCAGATGGATAGCACTCAAATTCAAATCCTCAAAGTATATTAATTCTCCCTGTATCATAAGCTGGCTGTTTCATTTGTTGATAAATATCATTGTTCCTATGAGAATCACTGGCCAAAAGAATAGCAGAAATATCACCATGAAATCAAATCTTAGATACTGTTCTCGTCTATTTATCGATACAATTGCAGAATCAATGTGCTCAGTTATTTTCTCCTTTATTGACATTATTTGTTTGGGAATCATGATATGGGCCAGTGGATTCATGATATTTTTCCTTCACAGGCACAAACAGCAAGTCCGATACATTCATAGCACTAGACAATCCTCCCAAATATCCCCAGAGACCAGAGCCACAAAATCTATCCTGATGCTTGTGAGCACTTTTGTCTTATTTTATTCTTTCGCTTCTGCTGTTGACGCTTATGGTAATCCTTTAGACAATCCACAGTCATGGCTTGTGGAAACCAGTGCATTTATAACATCTTGTTTTCCAACCTTCAGCCCTTTTTTGCTCTTAAAAAGTGACACCCATATCTCCAGCCTCTGCTCTTCCTGCTGAGGAAGATGGAGAACTCACCCAATTGCAGATACTACTGCACAATGCTCATTCATCCATTCATCACATACTGTGAAGTACCTTCTCTGCATCACACCTATTTTAGATACAGCAGTGAACAGGAAGGAAACTACTACAATAAAGACTGTGGGGGATCCAGACATCAAACAAACAATGACACAATACTGATACAGTTGCAGTTACACAGGTTGCTGCAATGAGGAGCTCAGGGTGGTTTGTTTCAGCACCACGGACAGCTTCCCCTTGTTAAATGCAATTTATAGAAAGAAGGCCATTAGTTTGGACCAAGCTCTCGCACAAGGCCCAAAAGACCAAACGAAAATGGGGTCGCTCATGCTGAAGTTCCACACCACCAAGCCAAAACTGGGTTGTTTATCTGACCTTCCAAGAAATCGGGGGTTGGGGGGATGGGGAGAGATAATAGCCAAATCCCCAAACAGGCTAGTTTTAGTTAGCATGACTAAATCCCCTCTCCTTAAACCTTTAAAAGGAAAGTAACTTTGAAACAGCCAATCTGCTTTTTGTTCTCGGTGTCTGCTTTCCTTAGCTCTTTTCAGTCACGTATGAAACCAATGTCCTCTGCTCAGATCATCTACACACTCATTCTATTTTTGTAGCACAAAGTGTTGCCCAATTCTAAAATCACAAATAAAAGCCAGTTAAGAGCTTTAAACTATATCTGTTGTAATTTTGTCTTTTGACACCTTTGTATCTGCAGGTTAGGCTGCTCCCTGAGTATTTTAGAGGAGTTTACTGGCCATAGTGGGTGCTTTTGGCAAATGGAAAAGCACGTCTGAACCCCGTTTGCAGAGAGGAACATAGGACAAACCGAGCTGAAAGAAATCTCATGTGTCTTGTGTGCTAATAACAAGAGAATTAGGCATGAGCCGACGTTACTGAGTTAAGGTGCAATGACAATTTGCCACGTTTTACAGATTAGATTAGGAATTTGTACCACAAATCCCAACAGTAATTTCAGGCAATTTAAGGATTTTATCAAGGAGTTAGGGAGCATTAAGAAAATGATATAATTTGCCTAACAATTATGAGCATAGTTTTTTGGATTGAAAAGAATTAGGAGATGTTTGAAGTAAACTAGGTTAGAGGGGATGATGACACCTGATAAAGATGATGAAAATTAGCATGAAGAGGAGCAGATGGACTTGAGAAACTTGGCAATTGTTTCATAAATAATTATTTGTGAAAGGCTGGTATGGACAATGACTCACAGGTCTCTCACTTCAGCAGCTGGACTGGTCCTGATTGTGTGTGTTTCTTGATACTGAGAAGGTGGGGAAGCTATAGTTTGGATATAAGGATAATGCACACTCTATTTAACACAGAGTCTCTAAGGCCCCTACATTATATATGTGACTAGTCATATGTTACACACACATATGTATGGGTAGAGCTCAGATGGAAGGCTTGCTTTGAAAATATCCATTTGGCTGTCAACAACATAAACTGGTAATAGGAGCTGTGAAAACTGTCAGGATAAAAGTGGATTCACTAGCATTAAGAACTGTTAATTCTGTTCCGGCAATAGAGCCAGAGAAGGCCGGGAAGAGTGGGTTCTCACGCTTGTATACCTGATCACAAAAAATACTACAAAAGGCTACAAACACCACAACTTGCACACAGGCCATCATAACCTGACACAAAAAAATACTTCTGCAAGGACATCTGCCGAGCAACTGCCTGTCCAGCCTCAGGCTGGTGTCACCCTTGTTATTGATCTTTGTAGGCAAGGATAATTATTTCAAAACAATTAAGTAATCCTCCTCATTTTTTTTCTTTTGAAAGCTTTGTCTTCCTTTACCTCCCTGAATACGCACATAGTTTACTATGGCACGTGTCTTCCCACTGCAATGCTCTGTTCTCAAATAAACACCTTTTCTTTTAGAGAGCCTCTCTCTGTTATTTAGGTTGCTATACACGGAGTCAGAGGGGAGACCCGAAGCAGGTCACTATGGGAAGGAACGGGCAATTCCTGACACTGGTGAGCAGCACTCAGAGGGGTCCTTTGAGCCTCCACTTCCACGGCTCGTCTTTCCGCCCTGGTGGGTCTTCTCTCAGGCTGAGCCTCCCTTCTTTTGGAAGACACATTATGACTTTATTTGAGATCTGGTTTGGGCAAGGCTGCCTTAATAATAAAGGACCATACACCCCTTCTGGGATGATAGAAGAAGTTTTGTCTTTTCTGGTGAGTCCTTTCTGGTATAAAGACAAATGTCTTTCTGGTCTGAGTATTCTTGGTTTCTATGGAATCTGCTTTCTGTCTGGGAGGCATGTCTCCTCTGGTTTGTGTGCTTAGTTTAATATTTTGTTTGATCTGCACACCTCGTTAAAATTTTTGTGAACACTCTTATCTTGGTTTCTTTTTATTTGATTGGACCCTTTCCCCTTGCTTGTTTCTGAAAATCTTCCAGGAGTAAAAATAAATATTCTAAACAGCAGATGAAGGATGGCTACTTCAGGGCAGTCATCACTGTCTAAAATGCTGGCCTGAAGTCCTGACATTCCCTGACAGGATTTATAGGATTTTCTTTGCTCTTAGGAGATTAATAAGAAATGGAATGAGATTCTCAAACATTAAGGTATGTCAGGTTTTCTGGGACTTCAGCCATCTACATAATATGGTCCATTCTTATGTACAGTTTTAAACTGATGGACAAATTACATTAAGGAAAATTCAGAGCTCAAATGGTCATTATTGGAAAAACCTGCAACTATAGAGTTAACACATAGAGTCTTCTAAGTTCTCTATCTCTCTGTTTTTTTTCCCTGCCTATTTTGAATCCATTGATTTTTTTTACTGGTGTTAAGCAGTGACTTTTCTACTCACTGCTCATGGTATTTCTGTCAAGATTTTTTAAAAAAGTCTTAAAGGCTTTCAAATTAATGGCTTGAAAATTATAACCGCTCCATGGTAACCAACACCCTTGACACATTTTAGAAATATAAACTTAGGGTTGCCTGACTAACAATTGCATATGATGACCAAATATTTAATTGAAAAATTAATAATCTAAAAGGAAAAGAACTAGGTAAATGTTTATAAAAGATTAGGTTCTCAGATCAAACAAGTCAAATCTTGTGCTCAGACCAATAATATAAGGTATTCTCTGTCCAGTATAAAAATTTTGCTTTTTCTGCCATGCAGAGGCTAAAAGGAAAAATCCAAAAAGAAGAAAAAAAAAAAAAAAAAAAAAACGAAAGAAAGAAAAGAAAAAAAAAAACTACTAAAATTCTTCTGTGCCTGCATTTGCTTGCTAATCAAGCAAACTACTAATAGACCAGAAAATAAAAGATAGATTTGTTACTAATTCAAGGCTACTTGGAGAGTTTGCTGTTCCTATATAATTCAGCCAGACCTAGCTAAATGTAAATTTGAAAATTTAACCCTAAACTCATTTGAAAATTAAAGAAAAGGAAGAAAGGGAGTAAAATAGGTTTTTAAAACTATCAAAGTGCCGTGGAAACTGCCTTACCCCAAATTTTGGTCCACAGCCTTCATTAGATTACCTTCAGAGCAAATAAACTTTAGGCATGTGTCCCAATTTTGTCAGAAATATAACTTGGTTCCAACTTTCCTTTATAAACTGATGAGTTTGTATTACTGTCTCATGACTAAAATTCTAAAATGAAAGCTATAAGATCTTCATTTGTGTGTGTGCATGTGTTTAGAGGTACTTATGCATATGTACATGTACCATGTTATATGTTATGTCTACAAGGTTATCACAGTTAACCAGAAATACCTTAAAGAATTTTATTTATTAGATACATGGACACTCATGTAAATAACCTAAATGCCTTTTAGTTCAGATGACTAAGTAAATCTTTAACAAATAAACTGGCTTTTTAAATTATCAATAAAATAAAAATGAAAATGTGTTTAAAATTGTCAGCATGCCTTTTTTTTTTTTTTGCATGGGTTTATTAATCAGATAGTTTTATATTTGTTCCTGCTGGATATTTTAAGGTGTCAGGGTTTGACACAAAGGGTTATAAAGATATAAAGCCAGCCTAAAATAGAATGATCTTTCTATCATTTTTTTGATAAGTAAAACTAATTTAATATTGTTGGTTTAATGAAAACAGTTGTATCTTCTGAGTTATCGGCAAAATACCCACATATTTAACTTTAAAGTTTTTACTTAGGTGAATGCCTGATATTCACAGCATATAAAAATGGTTAACAGGAAAATAACTTGCAATGATGATTAGCTTTGCCTAATATCTCAGTTCTCATAAGTAACCTAGGTAAACTGTTAAAAATAAGTAAATTAGGTAAATGTAAATGGGATAAATATCTATAAATGAACTCTTCATGTAATTTGAAACTTAAAGTTGCATTAAATTAAATAATAGATACTCATTAAATGTCTGGGTCATTTCCAAACAAGATTAAAAATTGTTATTATAAGAAAACATGCTTCAGAAAATTATAAAATGGTTCCCATCTATAAAATACTGATATGTGACAGACAATTCAAGATTTCTTGCTTCTTAGATTTTTACTAAAATCTAAGGTTATTAAAAATTAAAAATTCTAATCAATACATATATAGTTCTATATGCAAAATGTGACAAAAAAGTAAAATGTGTTTTTTTTTGAGACAGAGTCTCACTCTGTTGCCCGGGCTAGAGTGAGTGCCGTGGCGTCAGCCTAGCTCACAGCAACCTCAAACTCCTGGGCTCAAGCGATCCTCCTGCCTCAGCCTCCCGAGTAGCTGGGACTACAGGCATGCACCACCATGCCCGGCTAATTTTTTCTATATATATTTTTAGCTGTCCATATAATTTCTTTCTATGTTTAGTAGAGATGGGGTCTCGCTCTTGCTCAGGCTGGTCTCGAACTCCTGAGCTCAAACGATCCGCCCACCTCGGCCTCCCAGAGTGCTAGGATTACAGGCGTGAGCCACCGCGCCCGGCCATAAAATGTGTTTTTGATGAGAAAAAATTAAGAAAGGCATAAAAATGTGTTTTTATAAAAAAGGATAATTGTGTCTACTCCCAAGGTTATGTAAAGGTTGTTTCAAAATATGGAACAATATAAGAAGGAACCAGCAAGTAGGAGAGAGAGATGTGAAGAAAGTCATGTATATGAATATATATTTTTGGTATGGAAGGTCAAAGAGAAAGAGAATAATTATGTGTGAGAAAGAATCTTGTGTGATAAATTTTTGTCCTAATGTAAAATGGTTATTTAAGAAAGAGGAAGTATAGAACAAAACAGAAAGTCCAAGCATGTCATCAATGGTCTGAGTAAGCTATGATAAGGTTTGCGAAAAGGGATACTATGAAAGGAATTTTGTGTTTGATCAAGTTGGCTATAGTTAAAAGGGAATTATTTATAATAGCCTTTCTAAAGATTTAGCTTTGATGTTAAAAATGCAGTAATACAAAGCTAAACAAATTGGTCCTCTCTGTTAGAATAAGGTTTTCTTAAAGTATTGATTTTCCCTGAATAAAATTGCAAGGGATTTTGATTTTTAATTCTGAAATCTGTTTCTTTTAACAGACATCTTCTAAACTATTACAATTTCTTCCTGTGATCTAATTAATTTCCCCTGTTTCAGGTTGAAAGTGTTTGTCTTTTCCATTCAAAGTGGTAATTTTATTTCTTGAGGTAAAATTTTTTCTTTTTGAAACCTCTCAGATTTATATCTCAGAAGGTCAACGTTTGCTGTACCCCATTGCACGTGATTTGCAAGTCATACATCATTGCCCTCTGTTTTTTCTCCCCTTGAAAAGGTGTATCTTTTTGCTTGGTTGGGGTGATAACACTCTCCTTCAACCTTTTGGTCAACTCCTATAACTTTTTTCTCTGGTTCTAACTCTGCTGTTATGGCCTGATGCTGAAATGTTTATCTTGAAAGTCTAGAGAAAAGCAATGTTTTCCTCCAGGATGACTTGATTATATACTCTTTCTTTTCTTGATATGTCTGAATTGTTCCATGTAACCAGGAAACTTCCCATGCTGTTGCTAAAAGCCATGCATTCCCCTGCTCAAGGTACCAATTTTCCTATTTACATCCCTCTATGATACCGTGTACATTCATAACCCTGGACACACTCTTCTTGTGTCTGATTAAATTTAAGTACCCTTTTTGTTAGGTTTGACTTCTAGGTTATCTAAACGGGCTTCCCATAAGGCAAAGCAATTACACTAAAAAGATTTTTCTACCTTTTTAGTAACTGGCCTAAAAAACACCAAAGATTTTACATTTTATCAGGATAATTCCTGCGTTGTCTTCATTAGGTTTTTGAATACTTAGAAAAACCGAGCTTTAAAAGGGTTAAGAATTTTACAACTATGTAACTTTCTGTATTGTTTTTGAAGTCGTTTGATTATTACTCTGGTTAAATGAATAACTATTAATTTTACAGTGACCTGTGATACCGTTTTGATCAAGTATTTTGAATCTTTTGATATCTTTGGCAGGTTTCCCTGGGATCAAAATCCCAAATCAAATCTTTTTGACCTAAAGTTAACTTTGGGAATTTCCAGTTAGGCCCCTGGAGAGCATCAAAGAATGTATTTCTCATCTTGTAGAGATATTAAATGATTAGGCTTATTTGGTAAATTGTATGGGAGACATTGTCAAATGATAAGTGATACCAGATTTTTTTCAGTTGCATTTATGAGTATGTTATTGGTATTAACGTTCTAAAAATTATATAAATTTATAAAAATTTAATGTGATCAATAATAATTTTGATTGTTAAATCTTTTCTAAAATTATATTTTATGGATATTTTATTAATGTGACTATTCTAAAGATTATATAAAATTTGTAAAAGTCTGATGGTCCTGATGTGATGCTGTCATGATTCTGGTTGTTATCTTAAAATTTCACATGTAATAGAAATAACCAGCTGGGCAAAGTTGCATGCACCTATAATCCCAGCTACTTGTGAGGCTGAGGCAGGAGGATTGCTTGAGCCCAGGACATTGAGGTCAGCCTGGACAACATAGCAAGACCCTTTCTCAATAAAAGAATAAAACCTGCTATAAGAATTCTAGAAGAAAATGTTGGAAATACTCTTATAGACATCAGCCTAGGGAAACAATTTATGAACAAGACCCCCAAAGGCAATCACAGCAACAACAAAAATAAATAAATGAGACCTGATCAAATTTAAAAGCTTCTGCATGGCCAAGGAAACTATCATGAGAGCAAACAGACAACCTACAGAATGGGGAAAAAAACATTCACATGCTACACATCTGATAAAGGGCCAATAACTAGAATCTATACAGAACTCAGGAAAATCAGCAAGAAAAACTCAAACAACCCCATTAAAAAGTGGGCAAAGGACATAAACAGAAACTTAAAAAAAAAAACCAAAACAGACTAATGGCCAAGAAATGTATGAAAAAATGCTCAATATCTCTAATCATCAGGGAAATGCAAATCAAAACCACAATGGGATATCACCTAACTCCAGTGAGAATGGCTTCTATCAAAAAGTCCCAAAACAACAAATGTCGGTGTGGTTGTGGAGAGATAGGAACACTCATATACTGCTGGTAGGACTGCAAACTAGTACAACCTCTGTGAAAAGCAATATGGAGATTCCTCAAAGAGCTAAAAGTAGAAATACCATTTGATCCAGCAATCTTATTGCTGGGCATGTACCCAAAGGAAAAAAAAAGACATTCTATAAAAAAGACATCTGCACTAGAATGTTTATGGCAGCACAATTCACAATTGCAAAGATGTGGAAACAACCCAAGTGCCCATCAATACATGAGTGGATTAATAAAATGTGGTATACATATACCACAGAGCACTACTCAGTCACAAAAAAACAACGATGATCTAGCACCTCTTGTATTATCATGGATGGAGCTGGAACCCATTCTACTAAGTGAAGTATCGCAAGAATGGAAAAACAAGCACCACATATACTCACCATCAAATTGGTATTAATCGATCAACACTTATGTGCACAATGGTAGTAACATTCATTGGATGTCAGGCAGCTTGGGGGGGAGGAGAGGATGTGTACATTCACATCCAATGGGTGTAATGTGCACCATCTGGGGGATAGACATGCTTGTAGCTCTGACTTGGATAGGGCAAAGGCAATACATGTAACCTAAACATTTGTACCCCTGTAATGTTCTGAAATAGAAAAATATATATATATTAAAATATGGTGATACTGGTTAAGAAATTGATTAGAGGAATATATGCCAATAATAATTATTCTGCTTTTCCTTATTTTAATGTTCAGTCAATATAAACAGCTTAAAAAATTTGCCTTAATATAAAACTGTTATTTTGCTTTAATGTAAATATATTATTCTGACCCTTTAGAATATAACAGAAAATTTTGTTTCACAATGTTCCAAATATCATATAATTTCAATTATTTTAGTACTTATACATTTTCAAATATTTACTACTTTGGACAATATATTAGTCATCTATTGATTTCTAATTTAATTCTATTTTTGTCAAAGAACATGCTTTGTGTGACTTGAATCCTTCTGAGTTCACTGAGGCTTGTTTTATGGCCTGTACAGAATATGGCCTATGCTGGCAAATGTTCCCTGTGTACATAAGATAAATTTTGCTGCCATTGGGAAGAATGTTCCATAACTATAAATGAGATCAAGTTGGCTGATATGTTTTCAAATCTACTATACCCTGCTGCTTTTCTGTGTTTGTTTTGTCAATTATTGAGACAGAACATATTGAAATATCCGATCATATTAGGTCATTAAATATAAAATGTCCAATTTTGAATCAAAGTGTAGTTTATTATATCTGAAACATGAAGCAGTACAATTAATCAAAGTATGAACCTAAACTGTCGACACAGTTTTGCCATCTTAACGGTAGGCTTGTTTATGCCAGCAGCAAAGAAATTTGGAGAGGGAATGGTAACGAAATCACAAAAGGCATTTTCCACAGTTTGTTGAGAGTTGAGTATTTTTTCTTGCAAGAAGTGGTCTCAAGCCTGGAAGAAGTGGTAGTCAGTTGGCGCAAGGTCTGGTGAATACAGTGGATGACAGAGATTTTCCAAGTCCAGCTTCTGCAGTTTGAGCAGTGTTGTTTGTGTGACACGTGGTTGGGTGTTGGTTGTCTTGTAAGAGGATTGGCCTGTCTCTATTGACCAATCTCAGCTGCTTAATTGCAAGCACCCTCACCATTTTGTCCAATTGGTTTCAGTAGACAACTGCTGTAATCGATTGACCAGGTTTCATGAAGCTGTAGTGGATAATACCGGCGCTGGACCACCATTCAGACACCATTAGCTTTTTCTGATGAACATTCAGCTTTGGACTGTATTTCGGCACTTCATCTTCATCCATCCATTGTGCGAAAGCTTGGAATTGTTAAGAAGAATCCATTTTTCATCACACATAACAATATGGTGTAGAAATGGTTCACCTTTATGTCATGACAGCAAAGAAAGGCAAGCTTCGAGATGATTTCTCTTCTAATGCTTGTTTAATTCATGCAGAACCCATCTATCCAGCTTCTTTACCTTGCCAATTTGTTTGAAATGGTCCAATATTGTTGGAATAGTAACGTCACACCTTGCTGCTAATTCATGCGTAGGTTGAGCTGGATTTGCTTCCACTACATCTTTCAGCTCATCATTACCCACCTTGGTCTCAGGTCACTCATGTGGCTCATTTTCAAGATTAAAATCACCAGAATGGAACTTCTCAAACCATTGATGTAGTGTGCATTCATTTGCCACATCCTTCCCGAGTATTTCATTGATACTTGAAGCTGTCTGTGCTGCATTAGTTCCACGACAGAACTCATTCAAAAATGACACGAATTTTTAACTTATCCATGGTTTCACAAAAATTGTTCTTAAAAACATTTGTAAGATAATCACAAGACAAAACATGCGTTTGAAAGACTGAGGTTGTACCTTCACAATAAAAATAAAACAAGAAGTGTGAATGTGAAATGTCAGAAATATCAACCTTCAAACTTAATACTTAAGGAAATTGGACATTTCATACTTAATAACTTAATACTTGTGGATTTGTATGTCTCCTTATCGTTTTAACAGTTTTTTCGTCACGTACTTTGAAGCTGTTTTATTAGGAACGTAATTTGGGTTTCTTGTTTCCACTTGATGAGTGTCTCCTTTATCATTATTATATGAAACTTCTTTATCTCTGGTAATATTCTTTGCCCTGAAATCTACTGTGTTTTTAATATAGCCACTCCAGCCTTCTTTTGACTAGTGTTAGGATGGTGTATCTTTTTTCCATCCTTTTAGCTTTATCCTACTAATATTTTTATATTTAAAGTATTACCTGTAGGTAGCACATACTTGGGTCTTTTTAAAAAATTGAAGCTGACAATCTGTCTTTTAACTAAGGTGTTTAGATGATTTACAGTTAATGTGATTATTGGTATGGTTAGGTTTAAGTCTATTATCTTGTTGTTTGTTTTCTATCACATTCTGTAAAGAAAAGACGTTTTCCTCTTTTTATTCCATTTTTCCTATGCCATCTTGAATAACGTTTTTCGATCCAGGTAACAGGAAAAATGCCTGGAAGAATCCAGAACATTTGACTCTGAAATCTCTTATGTAACTACACTTCCTCTCCAAGTATAAAATCAACCAATATTTTAGTTCAAGCTTTTCAAAATTTATCCTAAGTCCCCTTCATACCACAGAGAAGCGGAAGCCTATCACTGGGGACTGAGACAAAGAGGTCAAAGCAGGTACAAGTGGACACGATTTTACTTTGAATTCTCGTTTCTTCTTTAAAAGTTAGGCTCGGCCGGGCGCGGTGGCTCACGCCTGTAATCCTAGCACTCTGGGAGGCCGAGGTGGGCGGATCGTTTGAGCTCAGGAGTTCGAGACCAGCCTGAGCAAGAGCGAGACCCCATCTCTACTAAACATAGAAAGAAATTATATGGACAGCTAAAAATATATATAGAAAAAATTAGCCGGGCATGGTGGTGCATGCCTGTAGTCCCAGCTACTCGGGAGGCTGAGACAGGAGGATCGCTTGAGCTCAGGAGTTTGAGGTTGCTGTGAGCTAGGCTGATGCCACGGCACTCACTCTAGCCTGGGCAACAGAGTGAGACTCTGTCTCAAAAAAAAAAAAAATAAATAAATAAATAAAAGTTAGGCTCATCTGCATTCTTTTCCATAGAGAGAAAAGTAAGTTATTTTGACGCTCCAAAAACAACAAAACACCTGGCGGACTCCAGATCCTCACGGATACAGTAAAATGCGCCTGCGCACCTCCACGGGCCGGAACTCCCACAAATCACTGGGCTCGTCTCGGGCTCACGTTGCATGCTGGGATCAACCTGGCTAGAACAGAGCACTAGACTTCCGAGGCTCTTTCGGCTCCGGACTGCATTTCCCAGTGGCCACCGCGTCTGAATTAACAGTCCACTTCCGGTCTCCAGGGGTTGAGGACATAGCGGGGTGAGGCCGTCAGATTCCGGGAAGAAATCGGTGGCTGTCAGGGGTCTCTGCGGACTGGGACTCGAGCCGGACCGAGCCGGCAGTGCGGGTGGGCAAGGGGGAATTGCTCAAGGGAGGAACCCCGGGGCGCGGACGGGGCACGTGCGGGATCCCCAGGCGTGCGTGTGTGCGTGCGCGCAAGGGCAACAGAAGAGGGGGATTGTGAGATCACGAGTGACGGACAGGGGGTGTATGAGTGTGTGCGTGAGGGCCCTGTCCTCAGGGCTAGGAGGACGTGTGGACACTGAGCGCGCTTTGCTGTGGCTGTTTGGGTGTCACTGTGCCGATGGCCCTCGGCTCCTGCCGCTTCCTGGGTCTTCTCCCCTCACTGTCACGGGGGCTGCAGCAGAGGAATGGCCCCAGTAGGGAGGTCAGATATTAAGTCTAGAATGAAGCTTTCCGCAAGAAGGCACAGACCTCGACGTGGGATGGGAATTTAAGAGCTGGAAGTGCCCTTGAGGGTCTCCCAGGAGGGCAGCTACATGTCGAGAACCACAGCGTCTTGAGAGCTGTGTCCCCAGGAACCAGCTGCTAACTCAGACCGATTCCTCCTCCGTTTATTTCCTTGCCATTTTTTGTGGCGTGAGGGAGGGTGTGGCCTTTCAAACTTAGTCTGCGCTCCAAGAAAAGCGTGGAGTCTCATGGTTACTGTATCCTTCCTCAGTCGTACCATTATCCAAAAGAAGGAGGCGGTTGAGAGCATTATTACTGCACACATAAAAGTCAAGGGTGAGCTTGTGCTTTGTTTCTGTTTAAGAAATGCATTTTTTTATTTCAGGATATAGAGGTTCCAGCAAATTTTTAGTAAATGAAGGCGGATATGCAAATTGATAGCCAACTATCGTTCTCCCTCAATTGCCCCTCACCTTTCCTCTTAATGTTCACGTAAGCATTTGGCAAATCTGTCACATTTTCCTTTGCACTCTTTTTTTCTAACGTGATATGGCAATCAACCTCCAGGGATTAATTTTAGACTCTAATTTGGTAAGGAGGTTAGGTGGAATCACACACCAGATATCTATCGGTTGGTCTTTACAGCCCTCCTTTTCAAAGCAAGGGGGGAATGGAGATGGTCAGATGATTTCAATTCGTCTGCGAGGTTTTCAGGAGTGAGAATTTCAGAGAAATTGATATCAACAAGAGCCAGGATTTTTCCAGGGAGTCCATAAGTTGAAATTTGTAATACTGGCTAGGTCGGTTTGAAGTTTGGCACCTCAGTTGTGTTTTGGGCTTCTTTTTGTGTGAACTGTGAGAGGCAGTACAATGTTCTGGTTAAGAATACGGGATGTGTCCAGCTTTCAATCCCTGGTGAGGAGAGGAGAATTAAAAAAAAAAAAAAAAAAAAGAATGGGGAATGTGGATCCAGAGTATCTGGGTTGGAATCTTGGTTCTGTCAGTTTCTGGCTGTCTCAGGCTTGTCATGAACATTAGAATGAATTAATATTGTAAAGATCCTTAGAACAGTGCCAGGCATATAATAAGTGTTTAATATATTTTAACTGTTGTTTTTATGTGGCCATTTTAGGTCAATCCCCTCAACTTTCTACAGAACAGGTTCATTAGGAATATGTAGTTCATTGTGGTTGCTGCTTGTATATTAAAGAAAATGAGTGAGGTGCTCAAATGATCTAGGATAGAAATTCTTTCTTTTTTTAAAAAATTGATAGATAAAATTGTATGTATTTATCATGTACAGCATGATGTTTTGAAGTATATATATGTTGTGGAATGATTAAACTTAACTAATTAACATGTATGACCTTACATAGTTGTCATTTTTGTGGTGAAAACACATCCATTTTCTTAGCATTTTTCAAGATGACAACATATTATAGTATTATTAACTATAATCACATGTTGTATAATAGATATATTGAACTTATTTCTCCTATCTAACTGAAATTTTGTATCTTTCGATCATCTCCCCCCACCACCACCTCCCCAGACGCTGGTATACACCGTTCTACTCTCTGCTTCTATGAGGTCAACTTTTTTAGATTCCATATATAAGTAAGATCATGCAGTATTTGTCTTTCTGTGGCTGGATTATTTCACTTAACATAATTTCTTGCAGGTTCATCCATGTTGTTGCGAATGACAGGATTTCCCCCCTTTTTGTGGCTGAATGGTATTCCGTTGTATATATATGCCACATTTTCTTTATCCATTCATTCATTGATGGACGCTTAGGTTGAATCCACATCTTGGCTATTGTGAATAATGCTGCAGTAAACATGGGAGTGCATGACATACTGATTTCATTTCTTTTGGATATACATATACCCAGTAGTAGGATTGCTAGATCATGTGATAGTTCTATTTTTAATTTTTAAAAGACCCTCCATACTGTTTTCCATAATGACTGTATTAATTTACATTCCACCAACAGTTTTCTTTTCTCCACATCCTCACCAACATTTGTTAGCTTTTATCTTTCTGATAACAGCCATTCTAACAGGTGTGAGATGATATATCATTGTAGTTTAAATTTGCATTTCCCTGATGATTAGTGATGTTGAGCACTTTTTCATATACCTGTTGGCCATTTATATGTCTTCTTTTGAGAAATGTCCATTTCGGTTCTCTGTCCATTTTTTAGTCAGGTTATTTGTTTTCTTTCTGTTGAGTTGTTTGAGTTCCTTATATATTATGGATATTAACTCCTTATCAGATGTATGGTTTGCAAAGATATTTCCCCATTCTTTAGGTGGTCTTTTTCACTTTGTTGATTGTTTCGTTTGCTGTGTAGAAGCTTTTTAGCTTGATGTAATCCTATTTGTCCATTTTTACTTTTGTTGCCTATGCTTTTGGGCTTATATCCAAAAAATCATTGCCCAGACCAATGTCATGAAGCTTTTCTCTATGTTTTCTTCTATTAGTTTCATAGTTTGGGTCTTACATTTAAATCTTTAGTACATTTTGAGTTGATTTTGTATATATTAATAGTTTGCGATAAGAGTCTACTTGCATTCTTCTGCGTGTGGATATCTAGTTTTCCCAACAGTATTTATTGAAGAGACTGTCCTTTCCGCATTGTGTATTCTTGCCATCTGTCAGAAATCAGTTGGCTACAAGTGGGTGGATTTATTTCGCTCTCTATTCTGTTCCATTGGTCTATGTGTCTGTTTTTTTACTGGTACCATGCTGTTGTGGTTACTATAACTTTTTAATACATTTTGAAGTCAGGTTGTGTGATGCCTCCAGCTTTGTTCATTTTGCTCAAGATTGCTTTTACTATTTGGGGTCTTTTGTAGTTCCATATAAATTTTAGGATTTTTAAAAAGAATTTTTGTGAAAAATGTAGGACAGAAATTCTTAACCTGAGTTCCCGTGACACCATTTATGGTCTTAGAGACCACAAACCTCTTGAAATAGAATACTGAAGAGTTTTAGAAATTTATAAATTTGGGTTTTGAGGGGAAAGAAAGAAATTTTTGGCTGTCACACTAGAGGCAGAGTGCAACTTGGATCTAGTAGATAGAGGTCAGGGATGCTGCCAAACGTTGTACAGTGCACAGAATAGCTCTCTCATGCCCCCCAACAAAGAATTATCCAGCCCAATATGTCAGTAGTGCCAAGGTTGAGAAACCCTGGTCTAGAATCAAAAGTCTGTGATACGTGGAATAACATGTAAAATGATTTTGTATAAACTAAGTATTCCATAATATGGAATTAGGTAAGCAAATCATACTAGACTCAAGTGATAGAATATTATGCAGCTAATAAAATGATGTTTATAAAGAATCACGAAAAGAAAAATCTTTGATATGCTGTTAAGCAGTATTCATGCTATGAATAATAATACTCAAGAAAATGTTACATTATATATGAATCCCTTGTGCTAAGATTGGGTTTTTATAAGGCATTCTTTAAGGATTACATCCAAAATAATTCTTTAAGATACTTTAATTGGTTATTCAGTGAAAAAGGGAAACAGGCGTGGTGATGTATATTCTATGCATTTCTTCACTCAGTTTGCAAATGCCACTTACTGCATTGTGTTCATTCAGAGAAGAATCTTGGTAATGAAAATGTCTGTTTATATCGGGGAGAAACAGCTAAAGGATGTTAGAACTAGTTGATGTTATTTGGTATAGTCACTTTGATTTCTTTGTTGACCCTTATGGCAGGGTCAGTTTTTTTATGATTGAAAGTACTCACTCCCTGATGACTCTGTTTTTATTTTTGTTTTTTAATTTGGAAGAAGCTTTATTATGTTGTTTTTTGGGTTAAGAGACGGGATCTTGCTATGTTGCCCATGCTGGCCTTGAATTCCTGGGCTCAAGCGATCCTCCTGCCTCAGCCTCCTGAGTAGCTGGGCCTTCAGGTTGGCGCCACTGTGACCGGCTTATGTATTTTTGATGATGGAATAGCATGGTTTGCAGAAAAAAACAAAAACAAAACAGTTACCTAAGGAAGTTAAAAAGAAGAAAGTTAAGATTATAGTTCTATCTTCTAGAGATAGTCATTATTGATTTTTTGGTTTATATTTTTCTAATTGTTTTTTTTTCTGTGTGCATATGTGAGTTTTATTTCTGCAGAATAGAATCAGTTTGAAAAATAAATCTAATCCAGTCATGGTTTTCATTCATTTCTGGGCCTGTGGCAAGAAGTGTAAAGTGGTCATTAGTGTTCTTCTGAAGCTTCCCTGCTGGAAGGCATCTTTCCTCCTTATAGAGATAATTTAAGAAGATAACTTAGGAGGAATTCCATTTTCCAGGATAGGCTCTGATTTTTTTATTAACATTCTAAGAAAAGAATAGGCTTGACACTATATTTTACTATAAGAAAAAAGTAGAATTAAGTTCCTTGAACAAATGTAATCTTTATTCTCAATAATAATAACACATATCAAGAAATTATTTGCCCTTATGTGTTTCAATTGAATTTTCTTACTAGTCTTGACAGGCTGTGTGGTGATTACTCTGTTTTGCTAATGAGGAAACAGGCACTGAACAGTGATTAATTGTCATAGTTCAGAGTCACATTCTGAATATGAAAACAAAACTTATCTTTTTATCATTGATAGGATACCATATTTGAGATTAGGTATGCTTTATAAAACCTGCTTGCCTAACTTAGTAATTCCTCAGGAATTTTTTCTTCACCAATTCACGTGGATTATCTTAATGCCTAAAGGCATTATGCCATCACATAGTAAATGATACTTTATACTTATGCCATCACATAGTAAATGATACTTTATTTAACCATTTGCCAATTGTTAAATAAATTTTAAGTTTCTAATTTTTGGTCATCATAGAATATTCTCTGATGGTCATCCTTGTGTGCACATCGTGTTTGCTCCTGTAGCTGTTTTCTATGGAAAATTCCTAGAATTAGAATTTGGGTCAATCATAAGATGCTTAGGTATCTATAGTATGGTACATACTATAAAGACTAAAAGATATAGCTTCCACTTTGAAGTTCCTTATTATCCATCAAATAAAATAAAGGCTGAATAAGAATAAGGGTATGGCAGAGTGTGTGATAAAGTCCATTAGAAAAATTCAGGTCGCATACCCTAAGAGTTTATAGAAAAGAGACATTTTTCAGTCTATAGTTCCCAGGCTTTGACCAAATTATCAGGAGCCCACGGGATTTCTGTAGAGTTAAAAAAGAAAAAAAAAAAGTAATGCTGTAAGATTTGTGCCTTATTTTTGAAATTCTAAATATGTTAAATGTAAAGAGACTAATAATAATAGAAGATGATTCAGCAGATGTTTAGAGAACGTCATGGCTAAATTGATAGGTTCAGAAACATAGTAAACCTTCTGTGAAAGAAGTAGCAATGTCACTATTATTAATAAATACAAGACATTTGAGGGACTTGTATACATTGTTTTCTAGAAATTATTCTAACATACACAGAAAGACATAGACGTCTAAGTGTTGGTTCAAGAATTGGGAAATAGGCCAGGCATGGTGGCTCATGCCTGTAATCCTAGCACTCTGGGAGTCTGAGGCGGGAGGATCAGTAGTTCGAGACCAGCCTCAGCAAGAGCGAGACCTCCATCTCTACTAAAAAAAAAAAAAGAAAGAAAGAAAAAGAAATTAGCTGGACAACTAAAAATAGAAAAAATTAGCCAGGCATGGTGGCGCATGCCTATAGTCCCAGCTACTCAGTAGGCTGAGGCAGGAGGATCTCTTGAGCCCAGGAGTTTGAGGTTGCTGTGAGCTAGGCTGATGCCACGGCACTCTAGCCCAGGCAACAGAGCAAGATTCTGTCTCAGTAAAAAAAAAAAAAAAAGAATTGGGAAATAAAGGAAACAAACCCATTAAATAAAAACAAGAGCTTATTAGAGTATCCTTTTCCCCCCAAGTTCAAAGGGAAATGTCTAAATAAAACGTGTCTTTAATCCAATTTGGAGAACAGTGTCCTCATAGGAAAAAAAGGTATATGTATATACACATCTATAGACACATACACACATGTATGTAAATGTATGTGAATATAACTATATGTATCCCAAGTTAATGCCTGGCCATAGTTACAATTATGAAGTACTCTTGAGTAAAAAGAAGACAATTGGGACCATAATACAAAGATAAGAACTGTCAATATACATACAGCTTTTTTTTCTATTAATGCTTTTTAGTCTTTATATATACATACATTTTATAAATTTAATTATATTGCCCATCCTGTTTTGCAACCTGATCTTTCTGTTGATTGTGTATCTTGAACATTTAATGATTACTTTGTATTCTATCACGTGGATGTTCCGAACTATGTTTAACCAGTGGTTTTGTTAGACTCAGAGTGCTGAACGCTGCCCGAGCAATTCCATCTATTAATATGTCCTCTCCAGCTTTCATGCCTTGCCCACTTCACCCAGTCCTGAGTTCACAGAGAGGTTCTGATTTGGATGATGTGACCCCTTCTCAGCCTTGAAAGGTGGGACTGGGGGAGGAGGATCTGCTTAGAGCAGGATCGGGGCCAAGATATGCATCCCAAGAATGAAGGACTGGCTGGAATCTCTCCTGCTGGAGTATTTTTGGAGCAACTTCAAGGCAGAAGGGCCTGTGCTCTGCATTCATGCTTGTGCAGCAGGTTCCCTGGGGTTTAGGAGAGAGTTTGGTTTTGTCCAGGCTCCTGTTCACTACCAATTTGTGTGTGTGTGTGTGTGTGTGTGTGTGTGTGTAGGGGGAGTGGTGGGAGAAGGATGGAAGTGTGTGTGTTAGCAGGGGTAGTTGAGAAATAGAAATGGGGATAAAATAGTTATATTGTTTTAAGTCACTTTGGAAGCACTGAGGCACAGCTTGACTTAAGGTTCTCCCTCTTTTTTTGTCCTACAGGGGAGAAGCCTGAGGAAGATTGACCAATTTTGTAATTTCTAAAAACATGGTCCACGTAAGTTGGTATTTCTCTCTTCTCCTTGAAATGTGGTGGCTTTTAGGTTAGATAACTCTGTTATTATTTAACCTGAAGCTTCCTACCTAGGGATCCAAGATCCTACACCCCAGTTTGTCCCATTACAGTGAAAGTTGGTGACCAAAAAAACAAGTTCAGTGCTCTTCCTATCTGTGCCTCTCTTTTCCAACTGATGTTGAGATTTTTCTTTGAACACGTTATTCAACACATGCTCTGTGCTCAGTCTTTGGTCAGGGGAAATGATGGATCAGTGGAGGAGTCTGTCCCCATGGGGAAACAGTGACTTGTGGGCTTGAGAAGTCAGAGATAATTGTTTCATTTGGCCACACTTGGGAAAACCTTGAACCTTCTCCACCTACTTGAACTTTCCAGGTAGGTAAGGTAGAATTTGATAGTGAGTGGCCTCAAGTCTCCATATGTGACGAGGTGATTTGCTTTATGAGGCTTTTAGGAAAATGACCAGTGAGAACAGTGGATAGTAACAGGGAGAAGATCATTCAGGGTATGAGTGGTAGGTGACGGTATTAATAGATTCCCAGAATTGGGGAAGACCTTAGAGACTTTGACCACCCTAAATGTATAAAAATAGAAAAAAATGATTAAATCTAATGTGTCTCTTACATTGGCTTTTATGCAGCTTATAAAAACCATTTGCCATGACAAGAAAAAGTGCTATTGTTGTCATCTTATACCATAATGAACTTGAGGATTAAGAACATTTCTCAATTATTTGCAAACCCTATTTTTTAAGATAGATATATAAAACTTGGTAGGGAATTTCAGAAAAATTTTTTTGTTGTTATTATACTGTAAGGTATAGAGTTGGTATAGAAATGCACGTTTACTGAGCATTTGTGAGGCAGGCATGTAGCAGGCACTGTGGTTATTTAGTAGGAAAACTCAGGTTCTTTTATCCGTTCCCAGACATGCTGAGATAAGTAAATTATCCCACAGCAGCAGGATTCTTCAAGAACTTGCAGACACCCTGTGAAATCTCCATATTGTTCTTTTCTTGCAGTTCAGTTCTTTACCTCCTGTCCTTCTATCTTGAAACAGTTTTCTTCAATTTCATCATAATACATGTGTCTGTGGTTTCAGGGATCAGTGACGTTCAGGGACGTGGCCATCGACTTCTCTCAGGAGGAGTGGGAGTGCCTGGACCCCGCTCAGAGGAACTTATACAGGGATGTGATGTTGGAGAACTACAGTAACTTGGTCTCACTGGGTAAGCCCATCTGCCCCAATTAATTTAGCATCTGTTCTCTGGAATATTAGCTTTCTTCACCTTGAATTTCAGAGCTGTCTTTTAAGGGGTAGCTGAATTCCTTCTTCTTGCTCCCCAAAGAATGGTTTGAGATTTGTTGAGTTGAAAATGGGCACCTCCATGAAGCGCCTGCATCTTGCCTAGCCCACAGTGACCCTCTGCCCTTACGCTGTTCCTCTCTGTAGTTGCCTCTCTCTCTTCATGACCATGGGACTGAATTTGAAATCTTGGACATTGACTGAATGATCATTGTCTTAAGAAACTGGGTTGCATATTGTGTTTGATCTCAGAATTACTGCAGATGTTTTGGTTTTTTGTTTGTGTTCATTTTTTTCTGGCCCACCTGTAAAGAGAACAGTATCTTGACTTTTTCTATCAAAAGAGCTTCTATGATGTACATTACACTGATTGGGTGAACAGAATTCATTTAATACAAAGTAGATGCATTCCATTTCCTTCAACAGACATTCCTCTACTTGCTTTGCGGTTGAAAGTTTCAGGCCATGACATTGGTATTTTTCAGTGAATGAATATATACAAATGAGCTATAAATGTCTAGAGAGGCAAATTAAATTATAACAATAAAATAATAATAGTTAGCTTTGTGCTACTATAGATCAGACAATATTAGAAGTATTTTACATGTGTTAACTTATTTAATTTTAGTATCAGTCCTATAAAATAGGTATTATTATCATCTCCATTTTAGAGTTGGGAAAACTGAAGGACAGATAGTTTAAGTGACTTGCCTAATGTCATACTGCCAGTGGGTGGCAGAGATGGGGTTTGAACCAGGCAGTCTGCCTTAAAGGTTCATGCTCTCAACTACTAACATACATCTCCTCTCAAGCATCAGTACCCTATTTGAGTTTAAATGATTCTAAGTCCTTTTTCTAGTACAACTGGTCTCTTACTCAATCCTTTCATTTTTTTGCTGAAGTCTTTCCTCAATATCATTTTGACTTGTAACTTACAAATTTAACCAGGTCTCAAGTTTTATAAAAATTTTTATATTTAAAAAAATTCTACCTATGTGTCATTTCTTTTAAGCAGAAAATTTCATTTCTAAGCCAGATGTGATTACCTTACTAGAGCAAGAGCAAGAGCCCTGGATGGTTGTGAGGAAAGAAACAAACAGACGGTGCTCAGGTGAGTGAGGGTAAAGCAGGGCAGGGGCAGCCATCATTGTCGGGGACAGCCCTCGTGGTCAGAGAGGAGTCACATCCCTGAGATGTGGTTTCGAAAACTTCCTTCAAAGACTCAATGCCTGTTGGATAAAAATTCCTCAGACCTGGGAAGGAAATAAAGATCATGGCAATAGCTATCAAAGAAACTACATCACTTACTAATCACCTAATTTCTGTTCTCTTATTTCCGTCCCCTTTTAGTGGAGTGAGTGCCCTCTTTCTTTCCCAGTGTAAACTTTTAACACGTATTTTAGATCCTGCTGCTTTGCAGCTCTGCTTTTGCATTTAGATTTCTGTGATGTGTTTCCATTGTCTAAAAAGTACACTCACATGTTCAGTAAATATGTATCAAGTGCCCACTCTGCAAGGCACTGTGCTTGACACTGTCAATACAGTAACGTATAGATAATGAACAAGACTGATACAGTCATTGCTCTTGCGGACTTACTGGCAGTTGGCAAGACATGGATTAAACAAGTAAGCAAACGAATAGGTGAGTAATGTCAGAGAACTGCACTATAGAGACAAGTAAATAGGAGTGATGGGGTGAGAGTGACAACATTTGGGTGGTCAGGGAACATGTCATGAAGTGGGCATGCTTGCACAAAGACGTGAAGTAAGGGTGTAAGCCATGTGTCAGGGTGAGACCATTCCAGTCAGACTGAGCAGGAAACGCAGAGGCCCTGAGGGGAAAGCGGTGAGTTAGAGCAGAGTAAGTGATGGGACGGTGGGAAGGGAGGTCTGAGCATTAGGCCAGGGTGAGATCCCACAAGGTTTTGTCATTGTGAAGAATACGGAATGTTTTTCAAGAGTTATTTATTTATTTTTAATGGATACCTAATATTTGTACATATTTATGGGGCACATGTGATATTTTGTTACATGCGTAGAATGGTATTTAGGGGTATCCATCACCTCAAGTATTTATCATTTCTATTTGATGGGAACATTTCCAGTCCTCTCTTCTAGCTATTTTGAAATATACAGTACATTGTTGTTAACTATAGTCACCCTACTCTGCTATCAAATATTGGAAGTTATTCCTTCTGTTTAACTGTATGTTTGTGCCCAATAGCTAACCTCTCTTCATCTCCCACCTCCCACCCACACAACCTTCTCAGCCTCTGGTATCTATTATTCTACTCTCTACTGCCATGAGATCAACTTTTTTAGCTCCCATATGTGAGTTAGAACATGCAATATCTGTCTTTCTGTGCCTGGCTTATTTCACTTAACATAATGTCCTCCAGTTCCATCCATGTTACTGCCAATGATATGATTTCATTCCCTTTTTATGGCCCAGTAGCACTCCATTGTGTATATATGCAACATTCTCTTTATCCATTCATCCATTAGTGCAGTGGTCCCCAACCTTTTTGGCACCAGGAACCGGTTTCATGGAAGACAACTGTTCCAGGGACAGGGTGGGTAGATGGGGGTGGGGGATGGTTTCGGGATGAATCGAACACATTACATTTATTGTGCACTTTATTTCTATTATTATTACATTGTAATATATAATGAAATAATTATACGACTCACCATGATGCAGACTCAGTGGGAGCCCTGAGCTTGTTTTCCTGCAACCAGATGGTCCCATCAGGGGTGATGGGAGATAGTGACACCTGAAGTGTGTTGCTTATGTCCGGTCTACTCTGTAATCTCATTTTGGTTGCCGTCACTGCAGAAAACCCTACTTGACAAAGATAGGATGTTGGAAATGGAAGCTGGCCTTTCCGTGCTTTTGTGGCAATCTCTGTGTTTCCTACTGAGAGCCAGGCTAGAGGAATCTTAGGAGACGAAACAGTCTAAGCAAAGCAAGAAGATAAAGGAAAGGTTATATTATGTTCTAGTTGCTAAAGGGAGGCAATGGGTAGAGATCAGGCACAAAGGAGGCAGTGCCTTGAAATGTTATCTGTGGTAAGGTTTTGGATTTTAAGGATAAAGACAAACCATTCAAAAACAGTTTGAAGTATGATCCTTAAACTTTGGTCTGAATCAGAGTCATCTGATAGAGATGTTAAAATTTAGCTTCTTAGGATTTATCCTTAAAAATTCTGATTCTGTACATCTGAGTTGCTTGAATATCAATATTTGTAACAAGCTTAACAAATGATTTTGATTGACACCTAAATTTTACAAAGTTAATTTATTCCCCTGTTGTAGACATCACTGTCTTACATAAACTTTCTTCATTTATTGATACTCTTCTTTTTCTTTTTCAAATCTCTGAAAGTATTTTAGAGTTAGGCCATATGTTTAATGGCTTTTCTATGCATGTGTGTTATAGGAGAATAAAATATGTTTGCTTTTTCTGTTTCTTTCAGATTGGGAGTCAAATTATGGAACTGAGAAAATATCTCCAGAAAATGATATTTCAGAAATAAATTTATCCAAACAGGGTATAAAACAAATAAGTAAAACTCTTGGCCTTGAGGCCTCCCATTTTATAATTGACTCAAAATATAGCAGTAGATTGGAGGGACTACAGGGACATCAAGAAGGATATACCAATCCAAGGATAATCAGCTATGAAAAAATGCTTACTTATACTACTCATATTTCTGTTACTCACGATACAGATAAACCATATGAATGTAAGGAATGTGGGAAGTACTTTAGTCGTGGTTCAAATCTTATTCAGCATCAGAGTATTCATACTGGAGAGAAACCCTATGAATGTAAGAAATGTGGGAAGGCCTTCAGACTTCACATACAACTTACTAGACATCAGAAATTTCACATTGGTGAGAAACATTTTGAATGTAAGGAATGTGGAAAGGCCTTTAGTCTTCCTACCCAGCTCAATCGTCATAAGAACATTCACACTGGTGAGAAACCATTTAAGTGTAAGGAGTGTGGGAAGTCCTTTAATCGTAGCTCAAACCTTATTCAGCATCAGAGTATTCATGCTGGTGTGAAGCCATATGAATGTAAGGAATGTGGGAAAGGCTTTAATCGTGGTTCAAACCTTATTCAGCATCAGAAAATTCATTCCAATGAGAAACCCTTTGTATGTAAGGAATGTGGGATGACCTTTAGATATCATTACCAACTTATTGAACATTGCCAAACTCATACTGGTGAGAAACCCTTTGAATGTAAAGAGTGTGGAAAGGCCTTTACTCTTCTTACAAAGCTTGTTCGGCATGAGAAGATTCATACTGGTGAGAAACCCTTTGAATGTGAGGAATGTGGAAAGGCCTTTAGTCTTCTCAACCAGCTTAATCGCCATAAGAACATTCATACTGGTGAGAAACCATTTGAATGTAAGGAGTGTGGGAAGTCCTTTAATCGTAGCTCAAACCTTATTCAGCATCAGAGTATTCATGCTGGTGTGAAGCCATATGAATGTAAGGAATGTGGGAAAGGCTTTAATCGTGGTGCAAACCTTATTCAGCATCAGAAAATTCATTCCAATGAGAAACCGTTTGTATGTAAGGAATGTGGGATGGCCTTTAGATATCATTACCAACTTATTGAACATTGCCGAATTCATACTGGTGAGAAACCCTTTGAATGTAAAGAATGTGGAAAGAACTTTAGTCTTCTGACACAGCTTGTTCGACATCAAAACATTCATACAGGTGAGAAACTATTTGAATGTAAGGAATGTGGGAAGGCCTTCAATCGTGGCTCAAACCTTATTCAACATCAGAGTATTCATACTGGTGAGAAACCCTATGGATGTAAGGAATGTGGGAAGTCTTTTAGACTTCATCTACAGCTTTCTCAACATCAAAAAACCCATACTGGTGAGAAACCTTTTGAATGTAAGGAATGTGGGAAATTCTTTCGTCGTTGTTCAAATCTTAATCAGCATCGAAGTATTCATACTGGAAAGAAACCCTTTGAATGTAAGGACTGTGGGAAGGCCTTTCGACTTCATGTGCAACTTATTCGACATCAGAAATTTCATGTTAGTAAGAAACCTTTTGAATGTATGGAATGTGGAAAGGCCTTTAGTCTTCTCAACCAGCTTAATCGCCATAAGAACATTCATACTGGTGAGAAACCGTTTGAATGTAAGGAATGTGGGAAGTCGTTTAATCGTAGCTCAAACCTTATTCAGCATCAGAGTATTCATGCTGGTGTGAAGCCATATGAATGTAAGGAGTGTGGGAAAGGCTTTAATCGTGGTTCAAACCTTATTCAGCATGAGAAAATTCATTCCAATGAGAAACCCTTTGTGTGTAAGGAATGTAAGAAAGCCTTTAGATATCATTACCAACTTACTGAACATTGCCAGATTCACACTGGTGAGAAACCCTTTGAATGTAAAGAATGTGGAGAGGCCTTTAGTCTTCTGACACAGCTTACTCGACATCAGAAGGTGCATACTGGTGAGAAACCCTTTGAATGTAAGGAACATGGAAAGGCCTTCAACTGTGGCTCAAACTTTGTTCAACATCAGAATATTCATACTGGTGAGAAACCCTGTGAATGTAAGGAATGTGAGAAGGCTTTTAGACTTCACCTGCAACTTTCTCAACATCAAAAAACTCATCCAGGCGAGAAAACCTTTGAATGTGGGGTATCCATGAGACATCAGTACCAACTTACTGAAAATCAGCATATTCATATTGGGGTGAAACTGTATGAATGTAAGGATTGTGGAAAGGGCTTTAGTTGTGGTACTGAGCTTAGAGTACATCAGAGAATCCACACTGGTGAGAAACGCTTTGAATGTAAGGAATGTGAGAAGGCCTTTCGACATCATTACGAATTTCTTGGACATCACAGAATTCATACCAGTGAGAACCCCTATGAATGTAAAGAATGTGGGAGATGCTTTATTCGTGGTAGAGACCTTAGAGTACATCAGAGAATTCATACTGGTGAGAAACCATATCAATGTAAAGAATGCAGGAAGGCATTTAGTTGTAGCTCAAACCTTGTTCAACATGTTAAAATTCATACTGGTGAAAAACCCCATGAATATAAGGAATGTGAAAAGGCCTTTAGCAATAATTACGAACTTGCTGTATATCAGAGACTACATACTGGTGAGAAACCCTGTGAATGTAAAGAATGTAGGAAAAATTTTAGACTTAGTTCAGTTTTTACTGCACATCAGAGAATTCACACTGGTATGAAACCCTGTAAATGTAAAGAATGTGGAAAGATCTTTAGTTGTAGCTCAAACCTTGTTCAACATGAGAGAATTCATACCAATGAGAAACCCTATGAATGTAAGGAATGTGGAAAGGCCTTTAGACTTAGTTCAGCCCTTTATGCACATCAGAGAATTCATACTGGTGTGAAACCCTATGAATGTAAGGAATGTGGGAAAGCTTTTGGACTTAGTTCACTCTTTATTGCCCATCAGAGAATTCATACAGCTCCGAAACCCTATGAACTTACAGAATGTGGGAAAGCCTATACTGTGAATGGTCAGCTTACTCTACATCAGAAAATTGATAATTGTCAGAAGTTTTATGAGTGTAAGGAGTGTGGACAAGCCTTCACTGTGTATGAAAAATTTGTTCAACACCAGAAAATTCATATTGGTGATAAATCCTATGAATATAAAACAATGTGGGAAGAACTTTCATCATGGCCTAGGATTTGCTCAACAGAGTATTCATACTGGTGAGAAACCCTTTGAGTACAAGAAATGTGGAACGTTTTATAGTCACAGTCACACTAAACACCTTAGAGTTCAGAGAAGACATTCTGGTGAGAAAGTCTTTGAATATGAGGAATATAGGGTAGCTGTCATCTTCGCAATTTATTCCCCATGAAATATTTTACTAGATGCTGGTATACCTTGATTAATTGCACATTGCAGAGACTGCATTTTATACAAATTGAAGGTGTGTAGCAATCCTGCAGCAAACAAGTTTATCAGCATTGTTTTTCCAACAGCATGTGGCCTCTTCATATCACTATGTCACATTTTGGTAATTTTCAAAATATTTCAACTTTTTCATTATTACATCTATTATGGTGATCTGTGATCTTTGATGGTACTGTTGTAATCGTTTGGGGCACCACAAACCATGCCCATAAAAGACACTGAACTTAATAAACATTGTGTATGTTGAAAGAATAGTAAAATATAAACCCATGGACCCTGCCTAGATTCAAAATAGTTAACAATTTGCTATGTTTGTTTTATTTTTGTTGTACCATTGAGAATAAGTTTTAGACATTGCCACTTTACCCCTTATTACAGCAGTATATTTCTCATAAAGAAATAAAGACCATATCATATATGGCTACAGTACCATAATTACCCCTAAGGAAATTACTCATAATTCTATAATATATATTACATATTCAGATTTCTTGATTGGCCCCTAAAAAGTCCTTAACAGCTATTTACTTTCTAAGGAGAACCCATTTCAGACTCTACATTACATTTGGGTATGTCTTTAGTCTCTTGTAGTCTGGAACAAATTTTTGTGGGTATCAGAATGACTTGTAGAACTTGGTAAAAATACAGAAGTCCAGGCCCTAGCCTATGAGCCTCAGCCTCTGTGTTTTTTTATTAGTTCTCCAGGTGATTCTGATAGCATCTATATTTAGAGAACCACTGGTCTAAAACGTTTCTCTTCATCTTTTTTTTTAATGACATTGACTTTTCAATAGCCCAGGAAAGTTGTCTTCCATGTGTTTAGATTTCTTTGTTTATAGTGCCACTTAGCCTTGCTCTATCTGTTGTATTTTGTGCACAACGGAAGTTAAGTCTAGAGACTCCGTTAGTCCAGATTAAACATTTTGGGGAAAGAAACTTTGTAGGTTGTTTGTATGTCATATTGCATTGGCAGCAAAGATTTAAGTACAGGTCACCACATTAGTGAAACTAAGATCAATCATTTGGGTAAGATGATGGCTGCCATATCTCCATTGTAAAGATCTAGTTTATAGTGGGTAAATAATCTGTGTGGAGAGACTTTGTTACCTCTCTGGAAATTCATAATCATGTGTATTTAAGCCCTGGATCAAATAGAAAATAAAAATTAAATAGACTATCCAGAAATGAATGACATTAAGGTGTCAACATAATTCAATTTGTGTGATGTAGCTGAAGCTGTACACATTGCAAAATTAGTACCTTTCAGTATATGTAGGAAGCCAAAATTTTTTTGACTGGAACCTTGTTTTGTTTTTGTTCAGCATTTTATATATCTCTGGCACATTAACTGTTGGTAAATTTTGAAAAAAAATTTAACCCTTCAAATCAAGCTATACAACAAACAGAATAAACTCTAAGCCAATGTAAGGAATTAGCAAAAATGAATAGTAATAGAAAACAAATAGATTTCATCAATTTTCTTAAAAATTAGATTTTGGTATTTCTGATTAAGGAAAAATAAATATGACACCACTGTGGCATCACGAGCTAGAGAGTACAAGAGATTAGATTTTTTTAAGATTAAGAATAATTATGTGTGATTTTATTTCAGTGTATTTAAAAATCCATAGAGTGATAGTTTATATTGATAGAGTTCCTCCATTCCTGAATATACCCGGGTCAGAGCATTATTCTTTTGAATCAATGCTTAACTCTATTTATTAACATTTCATTGCATCTGTAATCATAAGGAAAGTTACAATTTTCTAAGAATTTTTCAGGTTTTGATGTTGCAGTGATCTTATAAAACAAGATTACATAAAACTTGGCTTTTGAATCTCATGTTCCATTTTTTT